>NW_028263384.1:24011958-24322851 GCF_051168715.1 Poecilia mexicana | reverse complement strand
ACGCCACCGCCTGAATGAAGTCAGATGTAAAGTAATGACTAGTGCTCAAACTTGGCTCCTAATTGTTAAATCGACCCCAAAATGCAGAGTCCAAACCTAAAGGCCATAGAGAATAGGCTTGGCCAAAGACACTAATTTGTATGAGAGTGGTCATTACTGAGACACAGCAGCCAGCTGTGGCGTGCTGCTGTTTATCTGGAGGTAATGAGAGGTAACATGGCTGTAATGCGGTTCCACGCATGTATATCTGTCTCCACTTCCAGAAAATAAATCCTGCTCGGCTGGTTTGGAATCCCTCTGCTCCCCCCTCTCCCTTCCTCTCGCTCTCTGCTATTTCTCATTAACCTCATGGAAAAGAAAAACATGTTTAGTATGAGCTGAAGACCCCCCTATCCACTGACTCAGTTGTGGGAAGGGAGCTGTACTGGTTAATTGAGGGAGGTCTCACACGGGGAGAGAAGACACCCACACTCAACACACACATAGATCAGAGAGCAGCAGTGTTTTTAGGTGATGTTCGGGGTGGCAGATAAACAGAACATGTCTCGAGGAGCAGCGGGAGTCCTGATGGGACTCAGGTGAGAGAAAGAGTGGAATAGCCCAAGGAGACATGACGCTCGTCTGGCCTGTTTCCCGGCCTCCCGTGTCGGAGCATGAAAAGGAGCAGGTCGTTTACACCCCGCTTAAAAAAGGAGGAGGAGGAGGGGAAAAAAAAAAAAAAGCCACCATAGCTACAGCAGCACCTGGATGTTATTTGGGCTAATGGAGTTGAGCCTCACTCAATAGTAATCAACTCAGGGGAGGGCTTGTCGCTTGGATTCCTGTAGAACCATTTTCCAAAACTTCCTTTCTTTGTCTTGCAAAACTTAACTTTTTTTTTTTTTTTTACACCCTCCTACCTGGCTTTCCTCCCTTCCCGTCCTTATCTCTCCCCACCTTTTCCTTGTGTGTTTATTTTATTTTGCAGAGAGCTGTGTTATGACAAAGCCTTCACTCCCCGGATGCGTGCAGTCAGAGCTTGTGTCATGCCCTTATGAGGTATGAGGGCTCTGCCAGCCCCACCCGGAATGCTCTTCCCAAGCTTTGGAGGAGGGGTTGGGAGAGCCTGTTAAAAAAAAAAAAAAGAAAAAAGGAGGCGACTCCTGCTTCTGCTTCTCTTATCCAGCCTTGTGTTGATGCAAATCTAAACGTCATATATCGTAATTTTTACAACATTCCCTTGTCAGCTGTGTTTTAGCTTGTAGCTCACTCATTACTCACTTCTTCTCAAGTCAGAAATTGAGAAATAGGTACAAAAGCAAGAGTGAAGAAATTGAGCACAAGGTAGCCAAGAATATGGCCAAAAGTTACCAAACAGTGATAATGTTATGTTTGGAACACCAAACTCTTATGAATAACGCATAGAAAGAAGTGACTAGTTTTGCTTAATCTTAATCTGATACCCCCCCCCCACACACACACACACACACACACACCAGCACTCTCATTTCTCCAACTGGATCAGCTGATTTTCTTTTACATTACTGACATGTTGCACTAACCTGTCAAGACATTATTTTGAGAACAAAACCATTTAATTCTAGTGCTATGAAGTTTTTCTCATTCAATTGCCTCAGACACAAACAACAAAAATGATTTTGCTATAGCTAAATATATATATAGTTTTTGTTTTATCACGATCAGTGGGCATTCGCAAACATTTTGTAATGGCAGAGGGCACATAAAAAAATAAAAGGCGCTTCAGCATAATATCTGTCATTCACTTCAATACCACAATACGACACCATGATAAAGGAAATAACCCTGCCTGCATGGGCGTAGGTTTGGGTAGGGACGGTAGGGACATGTCCCGACCAATATTCACGGGATATGAAAAAGTCCCGACCAATTTTTGCCATATTGGCTCAAAGAACGTGGATCTACGATCTTTGATTAGCAGCAACAGGCGGTGCGCGGAACGGAAGCTTCTTAGTTTGACATTTATTATGAGCCTCCGAGACCGTGTCGGAACGGTGCTGTCGGGGTGGGGGGAGGGGGAGTCAGTTGAATCGTCGGACGTTCTTTGATTAGCTGCAAAAGGCGGCGGCTAGCTGGGCACACGCGTCTCCTTCTGAGTCTCCGAGACCATGTCGCCACCAAAAAAGAAAAGGACAGACATTAGAAGTTATTTCGCTACGTCGGCTGTAAGTACAGTGAGTGGACCCATAAGTTAGATATCTATCACGCAACGCATTTGTTGTAAAGTCCGGTGTTTAGTAAGGTCAGCACTGAATGTGAGGTAGAATAGGTCTGTTAATTATGTAATATTTTTTCTTTTTTCTTTTATTATTGATTTCTTCTTATCTGCAATTGTGTTTGCTGTATCCAGAGGATATTTCTTTTGATCTTACTTGTAACGTTTGCTGAATTTTGTAAAGGAAAAAGTAAAGTGTTCTTGAACTGATCTGCTGAGTATGACTGTATCTGGTTGTATACACAAGATGTATGATATGGTTATGGTTGGGGGGAGGGGGTTATTAAGCCAATGTGGTTTCCCCCCCCCCTTCTCAAAAATGTTCGGTGCTCTTGGGCATTTCACTGTCCTGCGGGGGGGCGGGGGGGGTGTCAAGGTCCCCACCAAAACTTAGACCGAACCTACGCCCTTGCCTGCCTGTATAGCTTTTCAACACATTTATTGCTGTCAGGTTGCCAAGGACAACATGCAGTTGTCACACTGCATGTATGCCTCAGTAATAATAACATAATTACACTATGAAGAAGTTTCATTCCCCTCAACATTTTTGAAATGTTCAAACTAAAAGTCAAACTGACAGCATCACTCTATGTCTAATTGATATGACTAATAATTATCTGGCCATTTGGGGGTACATGTGGTTGATATTTTAGTATGAAATCTATGATAAAGTGAAACACTGAAAACCACACAACTGATCTTGAAACATGCACCATTAAAAAAAAAAAAAGACATTTCACCACATGTAGACCCACATTGTCTAGTTCTTATGTTGTGTCCTCATCTCTCATTTTAGGTTGCTGCCTCCTTTTAATCTAAGGTTTTGATTATTTCATGTCTTGGGGTGAAAAGTGTTTTTAGTTGGTGATTGAGGAGAACTCGCCCACCTTTTCTATTTAGATGAATTAGGAAAGGGTTCCCTACACCGTTTTGTGTGTGTGTGTGTGTGTGTGTGTGTGTCACCAACAAGCAGTCACTCACCCAATTAACATATTCCCATGAAAACATCCAGAAAACAATGTTGCCTACGGCCATAGTGACATAAAGGAAAGAACTAACTGTTATGAATTTATTTATTTGCAATCTTTTTAGGTTCTAGAATAAGGCATATTACATAAAACTTTTACCTGACAGGATTCATGCATTTTTGTGCTGTTAAAAAGCTGAGAAGAGACTTCCTGAGTAAGACTATTTTCCGTATCCCTGCTATTACCTCATTCGCAGGAGCAGCAGAGAGTTTAGGACTGTTTACCATCTATCACAAACCTCAGACGCCTGAAATCTTTAGCTAAAGGCATGTGACGCTCGATAGCAGTATAGAATAGTTTATCATGTAGCAGACGCATTCATCCTGTGCTGGCTCCTTTCATTCAATTTACCAGAGGGGTTTATTTTTTATGTCCTCCTCCGGTGTCGGGTGTTTTCTATTACAGTGTTTCACTCTCGCTGTCTCTTTCATCTGTCCAGACAAACATTCTTTGTTTGCCATAAAAAAAAACTCACTTCATTTGTCATATCGTGAAATATTCTTAGCTCAACATAAAAAGAGAAAAAAAGAAAGCAGACGGGGGTTCTTTGGAAAAATATCTTGTGACAGACTCCAAATTGAAAGTTGTAAAATAATATTACTAGAAATCCCTAAACAGTGTACCAGAAATCCTGTTTATTTTTGATCATGCGTTTTCTCTCCGCTCTTGCAGCTTGAATGTGAAAAACCCCTCAAAGAAAATGTTGCATTTCACAATTTTTCCATTCTTTAATTTTCACCACAAAGCCTGACATGTTTTAAGAGGTGCAACCTAATATTGCCTGAACTCCAGGACCTACCACAAAGATCTCTGGGTAAATGGGAGGGAAGGAAGTGCACAGACAGGAGGACGGGCGTGGATGGAAAAGTGCGCAGTAACTTGGCCGCTGCACACACTTAAGTAACAACACATGGTAGTGGAGGAATTCAACATCCATGAATGCTCTAGATGAGCGAGGACTGGGAAAAGTTTGCTTCTACCAAGTCGCTGACCAGCTCCAAACGAGGAGCTGATAAGGTTCTGCCATACCTAATTTCTTTCCATGTTCTCATCCAGGGTAGGCATCACAATGGGCATGATTCATGGGGGTAATTCCGACAGCTACTGACTTGGCTCCTGTCTACATTTGGGAAGAATGTGACCTCACAATATGCTTCTTTCAGGCCCATCCCTGTCTGATTTTGTCTCGCCTCATCTTGAAGCCCTCTTCTGTTAGAGATTGCAGAGTGAAGACAAGGGAATGCAGCAGAGGGGCAATAAAGAGATGCTAAACAGAGTGGAAATACTTGAGTGGTTTAAAGTAAGAGGGGGTGACATGCACAAAAGATTTTGAATTCTGCCACTGTGCAAAGGACAGAAACAAGTTTTCATTGCCTTGTTGCAGGTGTGACGACTGCTATTTGTTTCAAAACGAGTGGAGGTCAAGCTACACAAAATCCAAGCTTAGTGAATATCACAGCAATAATTTAGACTGTTCTCTATACATAAGTGAGTATAAGATAACAAATTGGTCAAAAGTACCACAGAACTTGTCATAAATGATGAGAAGACCTAAATGCCTGCTCAATTCAGGCAGATGACTGGGAACTCAAGTGGAACCTAAGTGAAAATCAAGATATTAAAAAAATCTACCAAAAGTTGAAAAAGATATAAAATTAAACAAAGGAAATATAGGAGCTAAAAATGGCCATAATGACTAAGTGGCTATGCATGTGGCAATGGAAAAAAAAAAAAAAACAGGACAACATGTGTCCAAAAGCAGAAGTGGAAGCTGCTAAAGAACAAACGGAAACCAAGGGATGAGTGAAAGATTTCAATGAGATGATCCACATAAAAACAGGTCCATAAGAACAAGGCAAGACAAACTAATGCAACAAGACTCCAAAGTGAAGATTAAAACATTGCCACTCCTTTAAGGAAATCTCCTTAACAACCTTAACCAAACAGGAAAAAAGGTAAATAAAAAAACAGGGATCAAGGGAGATTAGTTGATTAAGAAGCAACAGGAAGCAACAGACTGAGCAGCTATATCCCCTCAAAACCCGACTTCCTTTCCTCTGCATGTTCTGTAGAGTCCCAACAACTTGTGTGGTACTTTCTTATCCTGAGTTATTGGTTTGTGAACTCAAATACAGGACCACTCATGAGGCAGCTACACTTTAACTTTGCATGTTTTGTTTGTAAAACATGCAAACAAACAGGACCAGCAAGATGACATAAAGGGTCTTACAAAAGAAAAAAGGAAACAGAAGTACAGAGGGAGATAATGGTTAAATGGATGCAGTTGTAAGAGAATACAAAACAAGGCCTTGTGTATGCAAACAGTCAGAACAAGTATCGAAATGAAGAACAGGAATAATCTCACAAAAACAAAAAACAAAAAAAAAAACAAAAAAACTGAAATCAGGCCAGACTGAAAATAGAACAAATACACAAAAACTGAGACAAACCCAACAAAAACAAACTTAGAAACCATAGGTTAAACACAACTGTTTTGAAACCAGAAGTTTTGCTTGTGTTCGCTGGTATGCATGTTTTCTTCAAATCCAGAAAAAAGTTTTGCATGTTTCAAACAAAGAAAGAGCACTTGCCTCGCCATCAGTTATTTATGACCAAGCAGCTGACTTATCAGAACAAAATGACGCAATCCTTAAAAGGAGGGTTTTAACAGAAGGGGACAATATGTGCTTTGGTGCTCCTTTTAAACACTTAATTCAGACAATATGGCACAGTTGTTATCTCTGTTACCTCACAACAAGGAGGCCTTGGGCTCCTAACCCTGGAGAAAATATGGTTGGATCCTTGTTTCTGTGTGAAATTGGCAAGTTCTCCCTGTGCATGTCTGGATTCTCTCTCAGTACTCTGTTTACCTCACTCCTGAGGTTAGTGGCTACTGCCCTAAACTCCACTTTGACATGAGTGCGTGTGCATAAATGTGTTTGCGTGTTTCTCTGTGATGGGCTAGTGATCTGTCTAGTGTGTCGTTTTACCTCTCGCCAATTAACCACTGGAGACAGGAACCAGCCTGCACAGGCCAAGAGAATAACTTACAAAGCAACACAACGTTTAACGGGTCAAACATACACATTACAAGACAATACAATTGGGTTAATATGAAAAAACCAAGGTATGTGGGGCTTGCTAACCCACATTGTCAACACTACAGGGTGCTTAGTTTTGTCGATTCTTGTTTTTCTTTATTCCGCAATTCTATCGCCCTCTTGCGTCCAGTGCGTTTTTATAAGTTGCATTTGGATACATTTTATGTAAATAAGGCGTTCTCTTGTTTTTGGTTTAATTTGTTTTAGCTTTACACCAAGTTAATACATTTGAACTTTGTATTAAACCTTTTTCCTAATCCCTTGTGCTTAGTTTTCCATTTTTCGTCATTCTCTCCCAGTACCTCAGTCAATAACCCTGATCAGTTGCTCCACATTCAGTTAATTAGTTCTACCTGACGATACACGCAATCGCTCCCGCCCTGTGGAGATATACTCCACAGATTCTTATTCTAATTGCTGTCAGGCAAAATGATACATTGGCAGCCAGAACTGAAGTTGAGAGTGATATTTAGGTGAGATCTTGTTGCTCTAGCTCTTGCTCCAGTTCTAGTCTGTAAATGTATACATAATTTACTTTCTTTAGACATGGATGTTAGAATTGTAGGATTATAGTTCTGTAACAGAATTATGACCCAGTATAAATCCTGTTTTTTTAGCTTGATAAAGAGCTACTTACTCATTTCATTTTGCTACAGGGCAATCTGACTATGTTCATAGGTGCCATCAACAGAGCACACATGATCATAAGCATGAACAATCTGACACAAGCAAGAACATGTCTACACTGTCTCACATGTAAACTGGGCGTCGGCACCAGTGCATTTGTAAGCAGAGGTGGTTGTGTTATGTCAATCCTTTTAACATTCCGTTACAGTCTGCCTCCTCGGAGGAGAAAATATGGTGTGATGTCACTTCTGGCAACGTCCCAGTGTCTGAACACTTTTCATGTCGTGCCCCAATGAATGAGGGGCAGACATTAGTCAGAATAAGACTCTCCGTAGTTAAAGATGGTACTTGTTAAAGTGAATTGCTGCCAGAGTCCCACCACCGTCTGTTGCCTGCAGATGGACAAAACGCACATCAGAGCGTTCTGCCTCCCCAAAGCATCCTCAGAATGTAAGTTTGCCTCTCTCAAGTCATCCCTGTCTTTCTTAACGGCGGTGCCACGCTGCTCGGCCAGCACCGCCTTAGAAGCTGTAAGCAGCCTGGCGGCATCGCTTTAAAACCGCTGAGGGGGGTTAGTTATAATACAGCATCATCAGCCCATCAATCCTCGTCCACTCCCACAGTGAGCTGCACATTCTGACAGTGACTTGCGCTGCGCTTAAAAGCCTTGGCACTCTTGTCTCAGGCCCAGATGGCCTAATAAAGGGACTGTTCAACAAAACTTGAAGAGAATGTTTGGAAATCCTGATCCACCCTAGCTGTGTGTCACTGTGCATTAGCAGTGACAAAGACATTCCTGAATCCTGACTCCCATGCTGTTCTGGCAAGTTTTTCAAATAAAACTGAACAAGAAACTGGAGATGTAAATTGCGAGCCTATTTAGAGGATTTAATATTCTCTCCGACGTTAAAAAAAAACAAAAAACAAAAAATAATAATAAAAAAAAAATACCCAGAGGCAATTTTGGGTTAACAATGTGTCAGCGGTTAAAAGTAATAAACTGTTGGAGGACCAACACTTTTTGGTAATTTATCAAATGAGTGTACTTTCTGGTTTTTATCACAGAGAAACAAAAGAAGATTTGTTAACCCACTTCTCCGTCCCAATTATATTTCATTCCACAAGACGGCAAAATAGCTTTTGATTACATGAATACTCAAAACATATTTTTAAAAAAATGATAAAAATTCATAAACAAAGTAATGAAGATCTAGTTTCTACATCTTTTCGTAAACCCAGAATGCATTGCTCATTTTAAATCATTTTTCTGTTGTTTGAAAGTACAGCATATCAAAATTGATTTATACACTTCTTAGAAACCAATGGAAAGATTATTACTGCCAGTACATCAGTCAATTATAATTGCATGTTTCCTGTAGTACAATGACTATCTTTAACGATGAACTCTGATGAAGTCTACTAGACTGAAAGATGTTCCTTCCGTCACCCTAATTCACTCGTTTCACTATCAGGGTCAAGTCCTGACTTGAGTCCGGACTGGAAGTGTGAAGATGTTCACACTTCACACTTCCAGTCAGAAGCAACAAGATGATATAATTACCATCAACAGACAGCTTTAAACCTAAATCTGTCAGGGATATGAACAATTTTGGACTTAACTGTACCTGCTCACTGTCAGAAATAGTCACACAAAACATATTTTCTAATATTTCACTGATTAAGTACCGGCTCAGCTGTGCCCACAGACCTTTGTTTGAGAAAATAATCGCAATCAGCTTTGTCCAATACAAAGCTGATGAGGTCTGACTGACTGTGTTTTGTCATAGTTTATCAGTAACGTAGAGGTTAGCTGAATAGATCTAAATAACAGTTATGCAACAAGTACATATGATTGGTTGATGGATGGATGGATGGATGGATGGATGGATGGATGGATGGATGGATGGATGGATGGATGGATGGATGGATGAGTTGCTGTACATTGAGAATTGTTTCTCCTACGAACTGGTATTTCTTTGGCCACTATCTAGTGGAATCAAGACAGAGTTACTGCATTCCTTACTGGTTGGCTGCTGAGGAGAGAGATAATTACAGTCCCCTTCTTGCCCTGGTACTTCCAAAACTTGACCAACAGACAGACAAACAAATGGGCCCAGTTTGCATTTGACTTTAGTTCAACACCAATAATGGTTCATCTGTGATTCTGCAAACTGGGATTGCTTCGACTGCAGGTAAGATATCGATAATTCTCAAGTATTCCTTACCACCAGAAAATTCATAGCATTAAGCTTTTCCTTTGACATTTAATACATGTGTTTGCAATCTGTCAGGGTTGATTTTTTTTTCTATTTGTGGGTACCTATTGGGTCTCTTGTCTTTCACTTGTGACACCCAAAGCTGTCTGGCCAACAGGATCCTGAGAAAATATCCTTCATAAAGCAAACTCCTTGAGCAACTCTTGGTCTCTCAGATTTGGATACATTTTTTCACAGATGGCGAGGAAGCAAATGTGCAGCAGTGCAGATCTGGAAAGGTGGCATCATACTAACATCCAGAACAGGGTTCTCCATCACTGGTACTAATTTTTGCTGATAAAAAAAATATTTAGATATTGTTTTAAGCATTTCTATTCCAGCTGACAAGTCTGGTGAGCTTTGCTTAGGCAGTTTTTTTTTCACTGATGAGAAAGTGCTCCCATCATGCTGGTTAACACTCAGCTAATTCCATTCAGTGATTCTATTTTGGTGAAATGTCTAGACATAAAAACATTTTACTACAAACCAAAGCCGCAGCTCAGTTCTCTAAAGACGGACCAGACGTGGACCTTCCAGAAAACCCTGAATGACACGTCGGGTCCAAGCAAGTGTTTGGGGTTGATTTTCTGCCAAGCACCTTGCAGGGTGTTGATCTGAGCTTCAGAGATAAAATATAGCGGATGAAGTCATGTGTTTACTTCCCGTGATGTTTTTTTTTTCACTGGGGAAAAGATTGTCTGCAGTCATAAAGCGTTTATATTAGCATCTTTTATGAGATGTTCCTTGTATACATAACTGTTTGCAGCATAATAAAAAAACAAGACCAACAAAGTGCAAATTACAGGGTTTGTGGGGGTGCTGACCACCTATTTTCCACACTCTAAGTCACAACATCTGTAAACAAAGTCACTGTATTCTACCATCTACACGCCCAAAAGTTTCGACCACAAATGATGTCAGTGCACGGTAATGAACATTTAAGGCTGAGAATCACTCACTTCATTCAATTAAAATTGGGGTTGCTTATAATTGCTTTCTATTAAAAGTTTTATTTCTCCAAAATGCATTTCTGGCGCAATGATGAAAACATGGTGGGATCAGCAATGAAACTGCCAGTTATTCTTTAAGACCAAATTTGATTACATGTTAAGTTACAAGATGTTGTGTGTCATGCTTGCCATGTTTCTTCCCATCACTTTTCAGTAACACCATCCAGATTTACAGTCAATCATGAGGATTTTTTTAACACTCTGGTGAATCATCACTTTGCTGTGAATCACTTCTTTTTGCTGGCTCTTCAGTTTCATCTATGATTTCTTTTTCTAATGTTGGTAACTTCGACTCTGCAATTTCTTGTGTTTACATTCCTAAAGTTGCTCAATTAATGACAGTTTTTCTTTTTAGCTTTATTGAATCACAGTATAATTCAATCATTTATGAGAATTTCTATTGTGCAATTGTGAAGTATTAACTGTAAATGTAACTCTGTTAAATGTAATCTGAAATCCAAACATTAGGTAATGTCTGCACCCTGCTGTGATTCTTAACAGGATTAAACTGCTGCTCAAAGTCAATTGAAAAACTATGCATACTTTTAATGATATTGATAGATATAACTATTATGATAATTAAATAATCCTTTTTTGGGGCGATTCTTTGTGCTTCTGTCATGATGTGTGGATGAGGTGGCGAGGAGAGGTGCAGAGACCCAGGTTGTGATGAAGATGATGATGATGATTTAATGGGGGAGCACAACGAACACACGATGGCACAGGGAAACTGGCTAGTACACACGACGAGGATCCGACAAGAGACAAAGACAACAGGTGGGACTAAATACACTGGGAGTGTAATCAAAGAAACGAGACACAGCTGGGAACAATCAACAGGGAGGACAGAGACTCACAGGGCAACAGGCTAATAAACACAGAAAAACCTCAAAATAAATACACAGAAAACACAGATCACAACAGTTTCCAGTCTCTAAGAGATTTGTTTTCAGGATTTCTCTCCGCTTAGTTTTGTTGATCAACTCTGACCAGCTCCATTGTTCCATCTATAGAAAAGCATTCCCTCAGCATGATGCTGCTACTGCCATGCTTTTATGCATTTACTCACCTGAATTCTGGATTTCTTCCAGAGGTTCCGTGGGTGCATTGGATGTTTTGCTGATTAATACTCTTGTTTTCTGGTCTTAGTAGCTTTGCAGATGTGCTGTTGACTTTCCATTTTCAAGTGGTATACTGAGCAGTGCTCTATGCTATGCTCAGAGCATGAGATATTGCTTTAAAACATAGACTTCCTTTAATTTTTCCAACACTTTATTACTGGACTGTTTACTGTATGTCCACACAGGTTGAAAGTGATTAGGCAAACTCTTAAGGCAACTGGGTGCTACGCATGTTTTAGTTATCACAGTAAAAAGCACACTGCGCTTTTTTGATCTTTTATTTGTTAAACATTTTGACATGAATCGTTTTATTTACCTTGCAAAATTATGTGCTACTTTATTACAATCCCAATAAAACAGAAAGTTTGTGATTGTAACGTGACATGAAGAAGTTCAAGGGATATAAATACTTTAACGGCACTATGCTATGCCTTGTTAAAATTTTGAATGTAAAGCCAATTGAAGAACTTTGTGTTAAATTGTTTTACAGGTCATCTACTGTGCTGTATTTAACATCGAATGTGTGATGGGCTTTGACTGATGTCTTTCCTATGTTCTATTTTGTCCTAATCTGGAGGAAACATATTAGTGTGAGCAACCTAAATCGGTTACACAATAGTGACTGAAAGTCCTGTCAAGATTAAAAAAAGTCTAAAATGAACGTTGCTCTGATACTGCCTCTGGAAACAAAACACACAAAGCATAAGCAGGAAGAAAGGGCCTCCATTAGCGTTCAGTACAGTGACTGATGATTGATATGATAGCAAGCCTATTCAAACTGCAAATTTTACACATGATTGAGGCTCTATTGGATGTAATGAAATGGCTTTCCTGAATATTGCACTTGAGTGACTGTGTGACCACCAGCACAATGGCTGCTATTATAGCTTTGGACCTTCAAGCCCTCTTTCATTGTACCGGGTCCACTGTGTTATTACAGCAGAACTCAGAGTGAACCTGCGGCTTCGGTTTCTTGCTGTTTCGGATGTGACCATTCTCTCCGCTGGGAGCAATTCGTGGAGTGTTAATTGAGCACCGCAATCACTCAGCAGATTTATGGAAAGTCAGAAGGGTCACAGGAGATTTTCAGAGGAGGCTGTCCAGGGAGCAAGGCTAGCCTCAGAGCTGCAGCTGGGGAATTTCTGGCCTTTGGAAGCACGCTGCTGGCACACAAACTCCCTGTGTTCCTGCAATAACCCCAAAGGATATCTGTATTTTATAGATAAATTATCCCTAAATTGTTCATATGGGAAAATCATATAATGCTGTGGGCGTCTTTGGTGGGATGTTCTGTTTTACTGTATTTACACTTTCAAGGCGGAAAATATCTTGGAAAAAACACAATTCTGCGCTCAAAGTGTATTATCTTCAAATAAAACCGTGACCCAGTTTGCTTGTATTGGTCATCTACTCATACAGATGTGTGTCATTCATTGGATGATAACTGGAGGGACAGACAGACAGGGCGTGGCCTGTGGGGCCCATCTGGTCTACAATAATCAGCTTTAACAACAGATCTACACAGATGAAGATACAGCAGTATGTGTATAAACAGAGGTTCAGCTGTTGACTACACCATTTAACATCACATATTAGGCTATAACCTGGGGCCAAACTACTCTGTAAATATTAATGTTTATAGGATGCTCTGTTCTGCGTTGCCATTAATTCTGAGTAATGACACAATAACGTGTTTTTTATTCTGAGGTGCAGTGTGTCAGAGTATTAATTTGAATGAATGTGTGTGTGGCTCTGCATCTGGACACTCCTAATGCTTTTTAATCCCTTTCTGTTAGCCTGCAGAGCTTGCCATGCCACCACTATCAGCCGTGTTTGCTTGTGTTCAAACAGAATGTGAGCATCTGACAAAGTCCTTCTTATATTTTTAAAGTTTACTTCCTCCACTCATTGAAGAATGGCCTTGTTTCACTAAGGTAAGAACAAAACTATGAATTCTTTTTTCCCCCCTGCTTTTTATTGTGTCATTTATGGGAAAATTCAGGACGGTATTTGGAGTTGCTAAATATGTGCAAATCTGAGTTTTTCTGTTGTGCTACTGGAACAACGCAGAAGCATAAATGAGGCACTAATCATTTATTTTGGTTTTTACATTTATAAAAACTGAATAAACTGTGAAAGATGTGTTTAAATCATATGATTATAAGTAATAAAGACCACTGTCTTTCTTTTTAAACACAACTCTACAAGTTAGAAATTAAATGTATTTGTATCACTGGTCATGGAGATCGCACAAATTTTGCAAATGATTGCCATCACTGGGAGATAATGAACAAGTCTTTTTAAGTTTTAGCTTCCAGATATTTATTACACTCCTTTCCACTTCACTTTACCAGATGGATGTTATTATTCATTTAATAAGAACCACCAATTCAGCCAAAACAAATGATTTTTTTCCACAAAATAGTATAATAATGTACATTTTATATCTCCTAAGCATTTTTTTTATGATTTGCTTTCTTACAACATGGTCATTGTTGATACTCTGTTCTAGCTCTCTTCCATGCTATAAAATAACTCCACATTTTATAACCTATTGCTTCGCCTCTGGCAACCTGTTGCCATAGTGACACCAAAATTCATTTCTGATTGGCTCACCAGTCCTTTGTGATGACATATCACCAATCTTCCAACTGGTGCAAAATAAAAAATGCATTTTTTTTCCCACATTTGTAGTTTGACAGGACAATTTATCGATATCTCGGCAGGCTCTGCTGTTGGGGAGAAGCAGTGGAAGGAGTGCTTCTTTGCATTAAAAGACCCGATTCTGAAATCTATATGTGATTTCTGAAATCTAACCTTGCAGACAGAATCAGCGCTTTGCTCTGCATCCCGAGATGTCTCTGAGTTATAGAGAGTGACTGTAGAGACACTGTGGAGATCCAGTCAGTTCCACAGGCAGTAAAATCAACAGCATACGTGTCAGGCCCAAAAAGTCACTTTCGTTCTTGTTATGGAAGGATTCTCTGGTGGTTGGAATTAAAAATTGTCTTCTCACATTTTCCAACTTTATTATCCCCTTTTTAAGTCTTAAAAGGGCATAAAGGTTCAAACTGTACCATCAAAGTAAGTTTTCTTGCAAACTTTAAGGTCTTTTTTACTAATTAAATTCATTTGATCAACCCTCTCTCAGTAAAACACAGTGTGTGGTAAAAGAAAAATTCATCGTCTTGCACATCAGTGGAAAATAGACATCAACTGCTTTATTTTGGCATCCACAGATTTGTAACCAGAGGACATATAAGTGTCATAAAAACAAGAGGCAGAAACAAGGCAGCCACTTTTCTAAATGGAGTGGGTGCAGTTCACATCTTATGATGGGTTACAAACGCTGGTATAATTTTGACTTGAATGGATTGTTTTTTGTGGGCAGAATGGTTAGGAAAATGCTGGTGCAATAACGCGATGCAGTTGAGAATAATTGCTTTGAACTCGCCAAACTTTTTTTTTGCTGTGATTATGTGATAAGCTTTTGAAGAAAAGTATAACTGTCTTACAGTGAGAGTTGCCCAGCCATGATGATTTATGAGTGCCTTACGTCTTTGTTTTGCTGCATGGAGCCTGCACGGTGCGTGGAGTCTAAATATCATGCTTGCTTTACACAGAAAACTAATGGATTTGTGTTACATTGGTAAATAATGTGGAGTTGTGAATGGGCTACAAGCAAACCTTTATGATCCATTAACTGGCAGGCGCGGTTTACCCCTGGCCGTGTGTGCCAGCTGGCAGAAACTGACAAGCCTGTATCATAAGCAGCCTCTGCCAACGATAGCTTTACTGTGGTTTGCACAGTTTCTCCCTAATCTCTCAAGCTGATTAGATACATGCTGTTTTCTCATTAGGCAAGACTCCTCATGGTCCCGTCTTGTGGAAATGTGTGTTGGAATGAAGGTAAACAGTGTGCGTATAATATGTTTGACTTGATGTCTACAGACAGCTCGGGAAGGGAGACAAGTCTGTGGAGTGGTTTGAATTTGGGTGGAGACGTTTGCATTTACAGTAGAACTGCAGACAAATATGCAAGGACCCCACCCTAGGACGGCGATCAACTCATCTGTCACCAGTTTCTTTATCATCCAGACAGAGATTGATGTTGAAGGATAAAATTCCTTAGGATTTATATTGCAAAAGAAAGTCCCATATTTAAAAAGCAAAAAAAAAAAACTTTTGAGGTTCGATCGTACAGTATGACTGTTTCTGTTTTAGTTAGGAAAACTGGCAACAATCTACAGCTTACAAACACAAATCATCATCTGTGCATTAGCTGTTCCTTGAAAAAGAACTATTTGTGGGTCCGCTTTATAATTCATGTTTGATATATCGTAATTTTTTACAACCTTTCCTTTTTAGTTTTAACCTGCAATCATCTCTGACTAAACTTTTTTTTTTATTTAATGAGATCATTCAGGTAGAAGTTATAATTCTGCTCCGGTTCTGTCCAAAATCGTTACTTTTAAGCACACCAGGCTGCATCACCACTCCCATTTCTTCCAACAACTGTGTGACTTTACGGTTCAACTTTTCTGAACATTTTCAGTCCATGTTTTATTTTTGAGGTTTTAACTGATGGGTGTCCAAAGTGGTGGCTGCAGGCCCCAATAAAAGAGTGCTATAGTGGCTAATGCAGCTGGATAATTTAATCAGCTTAAAAAATTGGCAATTGGCAGGTCGTTTGAGAAGCATGTAATCCGGATATATGTACTATTTGATTCTCAAATCCTTCCACTTCCAAGATCACAGTCATTTACCAAGGCACCCATGGCTTCCAAACCACATTTACTTTAAGACTCCACAGTCAAATGGATGAGGGGGAATTCTGAGCAGACAGTGATGAAAGTTTTGGAAACAACTAGTGGGAGTGTGGATGAATCTACTGTACAAGAAATCGAGGTCAAATGTGAAGGAGATAGGTAAATCAGACGCTTCCTCCATCTCCTCTAAAATGTGGCACTTTCACTGGGTCAGATAACAAGCGAGATACGAGGAGCTGAGGAGGACCTGAGGGGGATGTGGTGGGCATGAGACCAATAACAATAGTTCAAAGCCTCTTTGTATTTTAGGTCGCATTTGATCCATTGTCCCCGTTGGTCTTTGGAGACCACCACCAACATGGCATCAACATACTCAGGTTTGCAGGGTTTTGTATGACTAAGATGCCTCAAAAGATTAGGTTCAGGTGAAACCCAGGGTTAAAAGCGGGTGGGAGGATCAGGAATCTCACCATTGTTTTGGGCTGTTTCTGTGAGAACAGGGAACACTTAGATAAGAATGTACTTGTTTAAATGATAAATACCAGGCTTTATCTTCGTTGGAAGTTGTAATTATCCACATTAGGAGAAGTAAGCACGGTTAAGACGATAAAAAGAAATCTGAAAAGAAAAAATTAAGATAGATAAGCACGCATTTCTTTGTCTGGTGATGATTGTAAATCCCTTGAGGGGGATTATCGCAGTGGCCTGTTTCTCACAAGAAAATTCTCCTGCAGAACTGACGTTTGTCTGTCTTGCACACTCAGGGCAAAATAAAGGGTGTGATTTCTCGAGAGGTATGCGAATGAAAGCCAAAGGGAGAAACATCTCAGAGGGACACCACAATGAATGAAAATTTGGAGGATGCTAATGAAACAATGTGATGATTTACTGTCAGTAACAAAACATTTACTGTCATTTTCCCAAATGCTCTGCTTCCTGGAACATGTTGCATTTGGTCTCAGCTTCATACAGAGACTTTGCAAAGTAGTAAAAAGCTGCAACACTGTGTCGCTGTAGTAATTTCTGTATTATGCAGCTTTATTGGGAGATTATGTGATTGACCAGTTCAAAGGAAAAGCATGTTTTTCTGTTTTAAGCAAAGAAATTAGACATCTGAAAGTGCCTGAGAAATTTTTACTCGCCCTCTTAAATTTGATGCCCCTAAGTAAATGCTGGTGTGGCAATTAGTCTCAGAGGGCTACTCTTCTGTGGAGACCTCAGAGGATTGTCAGCGAACGTCAGTAAACAAGTTGATGGGAGTTTGAATGAAACCAAACACATTGTAGTACTGGAAGACTGGAGACTGGGGCAGACAGTCACCTTCCCAGCAGGAAGATCACCATAGAGCAGCCAGAGCCACCTTTCATTGGCTCAGAACAAACAATATTCATAGACTAAAATAATAAATCCCAACCCTAAATCCAATCTAGAAGCTGTGAGAAGAAAAAAAACACATGTTAACACTCTTCCCATCGAATTTAACTAAGCTCGAGTTGTTTTGTAAGGAAGAATCAGCAAAACTTTCCGCCTGTGGATGTTAGGAGTGGTAGAAATGTGCCACAAAGGACGTATATTTTCTGGTTCTACAAAGTACTTAAACAAAGGGGGTTAAATACAAATGCATGTCAGATTGATTTTTCCATGTTTTTTGGTAAAAACCTTTTCTTAGTGTAATTTTGCCTGCACTTCATAATTATAAATGACTGTGTTGATCTGTCACATACCACCGAGATGTGATAAAGTTTGTGATTATTATTTGACAAAATACAAAAAAGTATTTCATTTGCAAGAACCTGCAATACCACAACACACACACAGATTTTCTCATTAGGACTGCTAATTTTTCTTTGTAGTGTAATGTTTGACTAGTTTTATTTTTGGAAAGGAAAGTGTTTTTTAAATACTTCGTATCTCTATGAGCATCACTCCGGGTTCAAGCCAGAGGCACATGAGCTATCGGCCGGCTAATGAATGGACGGGACAGAGATGTTATCTGGCCTGAGGGAGGATGTTTACGGAGTGGGAGTGGAAGGGCTGTGCAACTTCAGTGTGCTAATGCAGCTAACAGCCAGGAAAGCAGAATGTTGACTCTGCAGATTTAAGCCTGCTACTGATGGCTATGGGGCCAAACACTGACCCTATGGACCAATAAAGAAAATCACCTCAGGCACGAGCCGTGGGGGTCAGAGGTAACAGCATGGCTGGGAAAAACACGGACCATGGCTTTCAATCACTACTCTTCCTAATTGAAATGACAGTTGAAGACCAGCGGGGGTAACAGTGTTTATTTACGTCTTTGTTACATGGTGAGCAAGCACAAAGATATGCCTGGCCCTGCCAGGGATGACATCGCTTCTGTATGCTGTCTGGCTCTGGGATCTCTGCCCCAGTACAATAAGAGCTTCCTGTCTGCCGTCAGAATTTGCAGCTTTCCACCCCTGCCTCGGATAAGGCGAGGGGGCTGGTGGGGACATGGTTTACTGGGAGACTGCGAGTCCTAAACAGACTGATAACGTCGACGCGATCCCTTTCCTTTGACCTCCAAGCTCACACTCTGTCTGATCTTATGTCTGCTATAATTGCATACAGGCTACCTTCCTGTTCCTTCCACAGGCTTAACGAGCCTAATTGTTAAAACGCTGATGTTGCATTTCTGCAAGTCTCTAGTCTCTTGTTTTTTAAGCGAAGCGGCTTTTTTTTTTTTGTTAATAAAAGTCTCCTAAAAAGCTTTGTAGGAGTCCGAGGCATCTCTCACCTAAATACAGATCTGGGCGAGAGCCTCTGTCTGCACAACTTCAATCCCTACATTTTCTTGCCACCCCACATCAAACAAATTAAACACACTTTTGTCTTGTAAAGCAAATACTGCACAAAAAACACAGCTCTATTTGTATATGGTTGGCATATACAAATAAAACTTAGAAATCTAGAAAATACGAAACACATTACTAACACATGGAAAGGGTGATTACTGCCTTTCCATTGTTTTTCAAATCAAACAAGTAATTTTCAAAGTCCTTTTTAGATTAAAAGAAGGCTTTTGTAGTTACCCTGGATTTAAAAACAGCAAGTATTTATACTGACAATAAATTCATATTGATAATAGATTTACAACGTCCAATAGATTATTTTTTTCCATAGAACATTTGATGAAATGTTTAATGTGAACATGGTGGATGGATATGCGACCCTCATTGGCGATATAAAAGAAAAAGGGTGGTGAAAGCAGCTTTTAGCCAAAGATAACCAATGCTGGAAAAATGGGTGTGTTTCATGGAAGTGTGTCCCCCGTTAACCCCTGCTTACTCCTCCCCTGCTTATAGCCCAAACAAAGAGTAAACAGTACTAAGGCAACAAAAGCTCTTGTTGTGAGCAAAATATTCATTAGTTAAGAAATTACTTCCCTTTAGAGCATTGTTTTATTTTGTTTCCTCTGGAGGTACAAAATGTCTGTTGATTTCTGCAGATTATGTTTAATCCATAACCAACTCATGCAAACAATCCTTCTGCGTGCATGAAGTGGCATTTCGGGGCCAAACAACATGTTGCTATGGTAAAAACGGTAGATAAACTCATAGCTAGTACCTCACTAGTAAAATATGGACTGAATTATATTGAACAATCAGACGTGCATACTGTAGCTACTCCAGGGTAAAGAAGACTATTCCGGTTGCATAGTTGTTGGGAGGAATCAGCTGAATATTGCATAAGCAAATCAGAGTAAAAATGCTGGTGAGTACCAGAACAACAATTATAACATCTAAACTCAGTCTTAATTGGATTCTTTTAGATTACGCTTTTTGCCACGAGTGGCCATTTTTCACTCCACAGTGTCTACAGTTCACTGTAGACACTGCGGACACAGCAGAGCACTTTCAATTCACTCCTGTGTTGGCTTGTCAATCTAATGTCTGGAAGTTCTCCTGATGTTCTGATCCTAACTGGATGATTCACCATATGGACCTTCATTTTATAAACTTAAATTTGAGGTGAAGACTAAAAGCGTTTAACCAAAGCTGCTTGGTCAGCTTTAATTGAATTCTAGTTTGTTTGTCTTGAAAGTTTGGGGAAGCATGAATGTGCAATCAAACTCTGTTGTGGACAAATAGGCGAATTCTGGTTTACCTAAAAACCTAGGTGTCTGTTTGGCATAGTTGAAATGAACTCCGGTGCATTGGAATGCACTCGTGAATATCAAGTGGATCGGAGATCCCACCAAAAGCAAGAAGCAGACTATACGTAGGGCATTCTGGGTAAATACAACCAAAACAATCAAGCTCTAGTGGGAGAAAAGACTTGTGGTCTTTTACCAAGAACAAACATGAAATCCTACAACCACTAAACTGTGGCACTATCCTATTTTTGTTTAAACTCTGTGAAGCACGAACTTGCGTACGTCTTCTTCAGAGATTTTCATCATTTCCTTCAGGGGTTCTTGGTGTAGCGCCCCACAGGTGAGGGGGGAACAGGGATTTTAAAAGGGTTTGGTTCATTTAACAGTGCAGTGTGAATGTGAACCACACCAGCTGAAAATGGTACAAATGTTTCAATTTAGGTCCCCAATCAAACAAAGTCTATCCACCTATCAAGTGTGAAAATCCCCTCTCATTGACTTGACTTGCAAATGAACAAAATTAAACTTAATTTTGGTTGAAGCTAACAATAAGGTTCTTTTTTAGTGTTTCTGTCACTTCACAAGGCTAAGTGGCCTGCATGGTGAGCCACATTGCCTACATAAAAAAACTACCACTGGTAGATTTCTGTTCATGATATCTCCCAAAAATTGGGACAATGAATGAAAAACAAACATATAAGAGGAAGAGCATCACATTTGCATAGATTTTGCAACACTGATGCAGCTATCTGAAGAAGTGGGGGGAGGACCAGAGGTTCTCCTGTTTCACTAAGGTCAAAGTTAGAGAGTGACCCTGAGCAACCGGAGTATTAAAGCAGCCTGCTGCCGTCTAGCGTGACTAGACATTCTGCATTAATGGCCTCCTGAAAGGACCGATGGCACAGGAGGAAAGAAATGCAAATACTCAACCTCTAACAATCCAGCAGCATGAAAAGGAGTGTGGGGGCTGGGGGTGGTAGTAGGGAGAGATTAGTGGGAGCAAAACACAAGCATGTGCTTTAGGGATTACACCAAGATTTAAGGTCCACAGTCAATTCATTGTTCGGATTTTAACACACAATGTGCATCTTTAACAAATTCTCTAGACAATAACTGAAGAACAGGGTATCTGAATTACAAGAGGGACCCAGATGTGCCAAGATTGTTTCTGACTAAATCAACCATCCCATAAAATCTGTCCGAGTATGTGATTTCCAAAGCAACATGACACAATGACATTTCTACAAATAGGACAGACCAAATTCCTAACAGGGACAACATGTTGTGTAACATAAACTCAGGCCGTGGCAGTTGGGTACACGAGTTTGGGGTCTTATTAAAGCAGTTGTTAAAAGCAGAAAATGAGGAGCTTTTGTGGCGTCTTCTTTCTTATTTAACAGATAAAATGCTTCATATTCTGCTCTCCATATCAGTCTACACATACAACGTTTAAACCCAAGGATAATTTACATCTGCTCTCAAAGTGTTTATGTCAATGTCAAATTTATTTATATAGCTGTTTAAAACAGGTATAAAACTGCACCAAAGTGCTGTACAAGAACGACAACACAAATGACAAAACAGAACACAAAACAATACATCAATTAAATGCCAAAGAGGAAAAATTAGTTTTAAGAAGTGATTTAAAATGATCCAGGCTGTGGGCAGATCTAATCTGGAAAGTTATTCCATAAAACCGGAGCAGCAACAGAAAAAGCTCGATCATTAGCAAATGTCGGTTGTTGTCGGTCATTAGCACTTTTTGCCAGAAGTCCCAGAGTTCATAGAAGAACAACCTACGTGTGTTGATCATGCAAATATATGAATCACATCACACTCCTTGTGAAACGAAACATACTTTTTTATAGTGACAAATATTTTCCCTACGAAAGGGGAATTAAGCATAAGATACACCACTGTCTTTTCAAGTTTCCCCTTTTACAAAGAATGCAGAAGTCTTTTCATCTTAGGTGCAGTCAACTGTGAGAAACAGTCTATACACATTCAAAAGATCACATTGTATAGCTTTGAAATAATGAATTAGCATTATATATCATGAAAAATATGATTAGAAATGATTAGTACTTTTGGGACCTTTGTTTTAGCGTTCCACAAGTCAGCTGTATCTCAGCTTTGCACATATTGCACCAGGGATTTTGGCCCTCTCCTCCATACAGATCTACTCTGTCTTTCAGGCTTCTGGGCTGTTGCTGGGCAACAATATTCAGCTCCCTTCAATCATTTTCTTCTGGGTTCAGGTCTGGAGACTGGTTGGAAATTAGAGACCTCTCCATTCTTTGTAAGAGGGAAAACTGAAAAATTGGCAGTGTATCAAATACTTTTTCTTTGACTGTATTTACATGCTGACCCATTCCAAATTACTCAGTACAGTAACCTCAAGTATGTTAACCACATTTCCTACACTAAACCACTTTGTCCACAAAAGATCAGCTTGAAAAAAAAAATCAAGCAATTGGAAATGATATTGTATCAAGAAGGAGTTACGTTATATAAGGAATTCAGCTGTTCATGATGTCTGTAATGTCATGTAGAAATTGGTCAAGTTTTATTTAAAGCCAAAATTAAAATAAAATTTCATATAGAAAACTAAATATTCAAATCTGTATCCAATTTACATAAATGTGAAGAGTGAATATATTTCAAAATTATATGCATTTAATTTAGTGTTTTTTATCATCATGATTACTTAATGATTCCTGACTCAGTGCATCATGACGCAAACCCCAATATGTACTTTGCAACCTGACTGGACCAGCAATATTAACTTAAGCAGTATTAGCCCCGCCCACTGACTTTGATAGGTAACGTTGAAAATATTTAGCCTACAACAAGAACCATTGAAAAACTTAAATGCATTCGTACATAAATGTGAGTGTTATGCACATAATATAAATATTCCAATTAATGACACCATTCATTAGTTGTATATTCATTAAATGATCTGTTTTTTTTAAGTTCATCCATCTTTTGAATTGTGGTCCTTATGACCCTCCGTACATGTTCAACATCCGGTAAAATAAAACACAAACCTTACGAGTCCACAGGAAATTATCCTCATAGAAAAGACGTTCATTGAGATGGCTTTCACATTTGCTCAATATTTTCCTTAAGGAAGATATTTGAATAAGTCACTTTTATTTCTTTATGAAAGAGTGAGAATTATATCAGTCACTAAGGTCTCCACTTGGCTTTTTATTGCATGTACCACAATCATAATGCCTTTTGCATTCTTTACAAACCCGTTTCCCCTGTGATCGTCTCTTGCCACATTTGCCACGACCCTTCAGATAAATATAGACCATATAATCACCTGCCACACTTAATTAAACCCCTCATCATCGTTTTTATCAGAGGCATCAAAGGACAGCATGCCCAAAGTGGGCCACGCAGATCAGACTTCAGCAGGGCCCCTTCAAAAGCTCTTTGCACAATGGAGGTCGCTAAAATCTTTAAGTTAGTTTAGTGGAAATAGGTCAGAGTGGACAGCTGTAGGTAATGTGTCCCAGGCCCGGCCTGTGGTCCAGCATGCTTCTCGCCATATTTAACACCCTTTGTGCCATCCTCTCGGCACTAATCTGTCCTTTCACTGAGTGTTAGCTTTAATTTGCAGTGATGTCTAAGAGGGCCCAGGCATCGTTAGGGAACCTCGATGGGGCTACAACTGGACAAGCTGCTTTTGTCCTCTGTCTGCCTCTTTTTAAACGGCCATGACAGCAGATTTGAAATGCCTGTCTGATGAGGCTCAGATGCCCTGGCTTTACATGTCGCAGTGACTCCACTTTTAGGCCTGAGAATGTGAAAAACATCTAATCACGAGGGCAATATCAGCACATTAAACAATACTAGAGATGAGAGTGTGCAACAGTTTCATAGAGCATAGCCCTTTTCCCTCAGTGACACATTGTGGTTATCCTTGATGGCTCTAAAATTACAGATAAATCTTAACTTGATTTAGCTCCGCTGTCTCGACACTGCAGTTTCAAGGAGAACATGAGTGAGAAGCGATAACTGTATCACTTCAGAGAGTTTGGCATCTGCACAACATGGTGTTCCCATGGGAAAATCACAGACACAACAGTTTTTGTTGAGCTCTCACGTGGTGCTCATAATGCCATTAATTGTGTGAAGAGCACTAGCCACAGAGTGCTCTGAAACCACAGTTGGTAAGGAAGATTTGTAGGAGCTTGCATAGATCTGCTGCGCCTAAAACTGCAGGATTTTACATTACTTGCAAAAGTATTCATAAACCTTTATGTTATATATTGTGGGCAGTTCAAACACTAGAATACACTTTAAACCATCCCACTACTTTAGCTCTGGCTGTTTTTTTGGGCTTGTTGAAAATAAGTCTTTCGCATCAACCTGCAATCATCTCCCTTCATCTTCTCTTCAACTATGCCTCAATACCCAGTGCCTGTCGAAGAAAAGCGTCCCAATAGCACGGCGCGGCCACCACCACGTTTAAGCATGAATGCTGCTGTGAAGTGTTAATTTTCAACCCATTTTGGATTTAGGCCAAAAAGTTCAATGATGGTCTCATCTGACCGCATCGCCAAACAATTTTCGAGGTGTATGAATACTTGTACAAAGAGATGAATTTAACATTTATTTCACACGATTTCCCCAAGAGAGATGCAAAAAAGAAAAGGAGGTACCAGAATAACGCCATTCGATACGTTATTCTGTCTCAACAGACAACATTGAAACTTCGAGAAATATTGTTGCTAATTAAAGCACAACAGGGAGACACAAATAAAACAAAGTTTATCCAGGGCAGCTGCTGGTGGGCATAGTGGGAAATTTCCTTCCATCATATTAAACTTCCATCTCTATCAGAGACACACTCAGATTCCAGCAAGCCAATCAGCCAATCTAAGACAAATGATTCTGTTGCGCTTTCCTGCCACACTGGGCGTGGGAACGGCACAGATTCTCATAAAAAAGAAAAGAGAAGTAAAAAAAACAAAAAAAACGGAGAGCCAGTAAATGATTTCCCTCCTGCTTCAAAGACTTGAACAAGAAGAAGAAGAAGAAAAAAAGTTTGTGTTTATGTTCGTTATTGTCTTTGAGCCCTTTAGGTCTCAAATGGTTTCTACTGAGCTTGTGTATGTGTAAACAATATTTGGCAGAAACTGCTGTCTGGCCAGAGAGGAGGAACACAAAAGGATGCCATCTTTCATTCTCACAGATAAATAAACCTCTTCAAGGGTCATTTAAACTGGGGGGGGGGGGGGTATGTATTACGCTTTTTTTGAGGCAGCATTTTGATCAAAGCCTATTTCCTTTCCTCTGTCCCCCCCGCCTCCACCCATGCCATCCTCCCAGCCTACTTTATCCCCCACCCTAACCACGACTGCCTTGCTGCTGCTAATCATTGGTGGTCTCCTGACTGCCAACAGTAATTGATTAGAGAGAAAGGCTAGGGGGTTGGGGGGGGGGACTAGCTGTTGAGGGGGTGGAGGGAAGGTATGGAGGGGAAAGTTCAGCCCAGAAGTTCTAGAGGTCACTGGCCTTTTCTTCTCCCCTCTGAACTCCTTTTCTCAGGCTATTAGGTATCAGACAAGTATTTGGCACACTTTCTAAGGCTTTTGGCAGTGGCGAACACAAACAGGAAGGTCCCTGTAAGCAGAAAAATGAAATGAAATGAAATGAAATGAAATGAAATTTTATTCGAACATGATACAAATATAAAAATAAAATAGTGCACAGTAACAAGAAGTGCATAAGAAAGAAGAGAAAATACAGATTTTTTTGTTTCAGTTAACATATCATGCTCAAAATGGGGTAGGAAGAAGTGAGAACTTATAAACTCCTACCCCCTAAACACTTGAAACTTTAGAGTCCTACTGTCATTAAAAAAATCACAATCAAAGTGGCAGTCAGAAGTAACAGTTACTAATATTTACCTATACATTTTCCCATTTTATGCTGGTTTGTCTTTCTAAACCCTTACACCAAGTTATCTGCAATACACACCTTATTGCTTTCTGTCACCCATATGTGTATCTATTGAAAATTACCTCTTTGTACTTTCTTTTGAATTGTGTTAAACTATTTTGGATGGATGCATCTACTTGAGGGAAAGGATAGAAATGAAGGTAAAGAGGTTTGATTCATGATGTGTTGATTTAAGAAGTCAACAGAGTTGGTTAAAGATGCTTATTTTTGTTGTCCCCCCACCCTCGCTGGTGGAGTGCCACCATGTTGTTTGATCCCTAGTGAGTGCTCAACATCCTTGACGATATAAAGCATTCGGTAAGTGTTTTTCTCAAACAGTCACTCCTTCCCACCCCCTCCCTCTAATTTCACAGGAAGAGGTGACATTCCTTTCCCCTGGAAAGTGACTCATACTCCTGTCTTGTTTAGTAAATGCAATTATAGGCTGGTTAAAACATTCTCCTCCTCTATGAATTCAGAAGAAAAAAAACAAAAAAACCTGTCTTTTCAGTCTGACGGGGTGTGTGTTTGCCTGTGTGAGTTCTCTGTATGACCAAACAGGGTCATGTTCACCACAGAACCCGCGCTGCTGCTGAGTACGGACGTAAAGTCTTGATGCCTGTGGAAACATGACTGTCAGGAAATGTTCAACATGCTTCGCTGTTCTGCAGCTGAGAGACAGAACAAGAGAGAGAGAGAGAAGTGGGGAGAGAGAGAGAGAGAGAGAGAGAGAGATAGAGAGAGAAGGAGGTGAGGGTGTTGCAAAAATCGAGCCCTCCCAGAGCAGAGAGGCTTATTGTTGATGTTGGCCGTTCCACCGTCTCTGGGCTGTCCGGAGTTTACTGCGCTCTCCGTGTGAGACCGTTATAAGCACAACTGGAGCATGCTCAGATACTCGCAGACCTATGTCTGGACATGAAGGCTAACTCACGGAGCGCAGAGAGATCTGGTGATGTAACTCCTGGAGTACAACTGAGCAAGATGAAAAAACAAAAAAAAAACTAAACCCAAAGGACCACAGCACATTCCAAAACTTTTCATACCATTTGATCTTTCACAAACTTACAACTACAAAAATAAAGCATTTTATTGGAACTTCATATTATATATGACTGCATACAATTTAGTGCAAACATGGAAGAAAATTATACATGGTTTTATTGGTCTTTTTTAAACAATCTGAAAAGCATTTTTCATCCCTCACTTAGTCAACACTTTGCAGAATCACTGTGTTATGTAATTACAGCAGCAGTTTTTGGGGGGTATGCATCAACCCGCTTTGCACATTTAGAGACAAAAACCAACTTTTTAAATCTTGCCACAGATTCGTATTTGGAGTAAGGTCTGAACTTTGTCTAGGCCATTTTAACACATCATTAGGTTTTTGTTTACAGGAACCAAAATGAGGGGGTATGGAAAAAAAAAATGTGTGCCAAACTTCTGATTTTTCTCTGCAAAAACTTTAGAAAACCATAAATCACGTTTTCTTACTTCACCACTGTGTCTCTTTACGTGAATTAATCATATTAAGTGTCGATAAAAGAGGGGGTGAATACTTTCGCAAGCCACCGTATGCTGAAGAGAAATAACTTGAATAGTTTCACATGTACATCATGAGATGAAGGACTGTTGGAGTGAAGAATGGTGAGGTTTCCATGTTGACCTCAGCCAACTTATCCTGCCTCAGGCTAAAGCAGCTGTGAAGCATTCATCTCTGTCTGTTTTGTCACTTACAGTGTCTCTGAACATGCATCATAAGGAACAGATTTTTCACATCTCCGCCTGGAAGGTCGGAGGCTTTCTCGTTTTAAATACAACCTCACTAAAGAAGATGGAACGTTATTCCTGCACACGAGTTTTTATTCCCCTACTGCTTATGTATATTCAAACAACATGTACGGAAGATTATGACAGAAACTGATATGCTTGCAAACACCAGATCAAGATATCATGAAAGCCAGGTTCCTGCAGGCTACAAATAAAAAGCTCTTGTGTGGTTTAACTTTATCCAGACGTGCAAATACCAGTGGAGGTCCCTCTAAGAAGTGGTGGGGTCTGTTTTATGTCCCGACAGTTTGGGAGTATCTGCTCTCTGCTGCCTCCCTTTGTCGGCCAGGCAACATTGATTTGGATCAAGTCATAGACCCCCATTGTGCATATTTATTCCATACACACCCAGAAATTTGATTTGAAAGTGGTGCTGTTTGCCTTTCTTTTATTGACTCCATTTTCATACCTGCATAAATGCTTTCTAACTTTGCCATCGTGCTCAAATCTGAGCACGATGGCCCCTCCTATTAAACCTGTGGTCAGGATGTTCTCCTGAGATTAGCAGTAGAAGTGGATACCACCATGTGGGTCTGCATAACACGGGTATAAAAGCTCTTTTCACCTGACTTTAGGAGTCTTTCTAGTCTTTCGCTCAGTCTGTCAACAGTTGCCTGGCTGCCAACTGAAATCACCACAAGGTGCTGTAACTTATGCCTAGCAACAAAGACTCTGGGACTTCCTAAACAAAATGATTTGTGTGTTAGGATGATGTTTTTTTTTTCCTTATGTCTGCAGCCAAAACATACCAAAGCGCTGTTTTAATCTATTATTGAGGAATACAGTTCCTTGTAAAAGCATTCACACACTAGAACTTCCACATTTTGCCGTGCAACGACCACAAACGTCATCGTATTTTGCTTGAACTGAAGGGAAAAAACAACACAAAGTAGTTCATGATTGTGAAGTGGAAGAAAAATAACATGCTTTTATTTTTTAATAATAAAACTTAAAAAAAAGTGAATTGCCTGCTTTATTCTTATCCCCCTAAATGAAATCCAGTGCAACCAATTGCATTCAAATTTCACTTAACAAGCAAATAAAGTCCAACTATGTGTAATTTAACTGGGGAACTGCAAACTACCAACATTTAGTCATCAACCTAAACAAGGGCTGTTGAAGTACAGTCATCAAGAACTACTATCCTTCAACTTTAGACGCCTGTCTTAACCAAGACAAGTGAAACAAATGGCTCATTTTAATCTTTTAGCTCTTTTAGGCCTGATGATGGTCAGTTGTTTGATTCAGGTGTGCAGAAGCAGAGAAGCATCTAAAAGTTGAAGAGTTACAGCTTGAGGACTGGGCTCCAAAAAACAATATTCCAACAAAGGTCGTGGGTGTTAACAGGTGGTTTTTGATTTGAACGCACTTCTGACTTAATTTGTTTGAAAAAATATATTCTTTATTTCTTGTAAAAAAAATAGCTACAAAATAATTACCAAAAATGTCCTACAACTTAGTCAAAATGAAAGTAAACTTAATATGACGTTTCAAGTACAAAAAAATGAAAAGTGAAAGTGGTCAAAAAATCATTTACGAAAAACCTTCCATCCACACACCAAACATTTGCCAAACAATCGCTCCACTCAGCACCCGGTGTGTTTTAATTACTCAAATTAATGGGAGGGTCTAACCAATTACCAACATAATCTAATCAATTCAAATATACAAATTAACTACAGATTTTGGATCCAAACTTAACTTAAATAAATTCTAAACTTCCCAAAATAGAAAACTAAATTAGTAGAAATTGCAAGTTGCAAACATTACATAAATGGCCACCACACTCCCTTTCTGCCGGATGATTAACCTGGCTGGTAATCTCTAACCAGCTCTGCGTTTCTTGTTGCTTTTCGAGTTTCTCTAGTTGAAATTTGTTTTTTCTTCTTGTGGTCAAGTTGCCTAAAGCCTTCTGTGCTCCAAGTTCAGGTTCAGGTTATGTCTCTAGATCTCCACCATTAAACTCCATTCTCACCTCTGGACTCCAAACGAGCCACCTTTCCTCCACACCAGAGCCTGATTCACTCCTCCCACGCACTTCTCAGCCTCAAGTTACAGGAAACCACTCCCTTTTGATATTTAATTCAATCAACTTTCCTGATCACTGAATAATGTACCTCTCCTTCTTTAGACAAGATAATTCCTAGCTCCTGAGAAGAAACAGATCCTCATCATAACATTTCTCATTCTCTATGCACATTACTGTAAATACAAAATGTTTCCTTTGAACTCATATCCTGAACCCTAACCCTGGCAAAAAGAAGACAGCTGTTGTTGGAAAAATATATACCAAACATGTGGTGGAAGGTGCTCTGCTAAGATGAGACCGAAATGCAACTTTTTTGTTGCATGCTAAATGCTGCATGTCACAAAAAACTAACACTGTCCCAAGAAACACATTGTCCACCCTCTGTGCTCCTGTACATTGGCCTCATGCACTGTCGTGGCCCCTGGGCCGGCACTTCTGAATTTTTGTAAGTCAGCGCGGATTGCACACACCATCTTTCACTCAAACTGTAAATGACACTGCAACTGAAGCATCATATCATAATGTGATATGCATAACTAAAGCAGGTAAACTTTATTGCGTTAGTGAAACATGTATGAATGAAACATCAAATATAACATCAGCAAATTGATGATAGAAATAATAAAGATGTAGTTGGGGTGGGTGCAGTTGTCTATTTACTCTCTGAGAAGGGGCTAGCTCCCCACACTTTGAAAACCTGGACTTTAGATCAAAGCATATTCCTCTGTTAGGAAGGACCAGTCAAAGTACAGGTCTAAATCCAATTGTCAAGTCATGCCAAGGCTTTAATATCGATGCTTTCTTCTATTCTTTGCTTTTTTCGCCCCCATTCTTATTTGTAAAGAGTGAGACAGAATTTGATGTGCAAATCTGAGATAGACCCATAAGACTTGCAGCAAACGGTGGTTTTAACTGTACTTTAACTATGGCTTTATCTGTGGCAGGCTAAATTTGCTGAGCATAATTTTTTAACCCTGGTAGGCAGATAAACATCTTTACCCTTGACATGGTGTTTGCTTTGTAATTTCATTGTTCTATGCATAGAAATTGAGAAACTGAGGGAAGAAATGCAAAAGAAAGTCTCCAGGGCAAGACATGCCTACTGGTGGAGGAGTACCCATTCCTATCACTCTGCTGTCACGTTACGGGCGTGAGAAGCAAAAAAAAAAAAAAAAACAAAACAAAACAAAAAAAAACAGGGATATTATCTTTTCATGAAAAGCCTTCGGTGTGGGTGGTGCAGTAAGCCAGTTTTAAGCTGATGCTGGATGATTCATCAAGTATCAGAGAACAGGACGGCTCCTGTGGAATGAGGGAAATGTCATCTGATGCCATGCGGGTTGTTTGAGCCACACATCCGCTGCCCCTATTCACACAAGGCCCCGTGAAAACCACCCTCACAAAATTTAATATGGATTTCTCAAATTCATATAAGTACCACTGCAGGCACATGCATGGCTGTTTTAACTTTACAATCCATACGTCTACCACGGTTCAGCTGCCATATCAGTCGTTTTAAACCAATGTGGCTGCAATGATGGTGTTTATCATATCAAAGGATACTCGGTGAGGCTTGCATTCATTTCAAGTGTCCACCTGACCTCAAGAGTATGAATTGGGAGCTTTTTTCTCCTCCATGGTTTTCCTAAGCAACGCATGATGCAGCCGACTGTCTGTTTGGTCCAGATTTAGTATCACAGAGGAGTGGACGAAGGTTTTGTCCTCCTTTCGATATGGAGAAATCCATTTCATTTTGCTGAGAAGAAGCGGATTTTGAAAAATATTCAGAGTCATCTCGATGGCGAGCGGAAAAGCTGAGAAGCAACGGAGAACCTGGGGAAAAAGTGAACGTTTTTCATGCGGACTGTTCTTCTGCTCATGTCTGTGTGTCAGGAGGAAGCAGCAAATGAAGATTAATGAGGGTCGTCTGCATTCACACCCCTCACAACGGGGATCAGGTGAGAAGAATGTGGTCCATATTACAGTGGAGGATCTGGGGATCGATAACACAGGCTTTAGCCTGGGGGACGAGGGCCTCCTGACCCCAAGGAAAAGCACGGACCCCTCGTTCAGCTCTGCGTCATCCTGCTCAAGGGCTCTGAAAAAGAAAAGACTCAATGCTCCGTCTTCACTTGTTATACCGTGCCAGGTTCAACCAACAGCCTCCATTAGCTACAAGCAGGCTGATGAAGAAGAGGAGGAATTCCAGCTGGTGTTTGAAAATGGCGCTGATGGCACATCTGGTGCTGGAGGCCTCCTGACAGCACCCGTAATCAACCTGATCCCACCCACTCCCTCTAATGTTGTTGATGATGATCGATTCTTTGACGGCGATTTAGTTGAATGTGAGGCTTGCTCATCTGAGAGCGATAGAGGATCTGCTGCCGCTGACCTGGACAAGAACTGTAGTGTGCAAACGGAGGAATCAAAAAAAGGATTCACACTGGCTAAAGGAAGTAATGAAATTGCTGAAAGCAAATCCAACAGTGGTGGTGGTCTAAGTGATAAATCTGGAGACCAAGAAGAACCTGTACCTCATAAAAAGCTGGATGAAAAGAAATTAAGAGCCGCATTCCTATCAAGTGCCTTTAAGGGGGCTGCTACACCTGACCTCTCAAATAAACGTGAGTCTATCGGTTTTCATGTAAAGGTGAAACTCTGGAGCAACTAGGTTTTAATTAGGTGACTGATTACTTAACTGATTACCTTTCTTTTATGTTGAAGTAAAAGAAAGGAAATATAACCACTGTTTAAACATTCTACTGTAGATTCTCTACCAGGATACGACACCCTGGTATTCATTCATTCAGTTATAAACCAAACTCAGTTGCATGAAAGTCTATGGGCAAATTATAAAGAAAATGAGAACAATACTGGATTCCTGAATATTTTTCTTGCAAAAATTTCAGTCTTTTTTATATACTTGAGTGGACAAACAAACCTGTAAATTATCAGCAGCAGTGAAGTGGGACTGTGTTTTCTCATAGTGGATTATAGTGGTAGCAAACACAATGAAAACAGGATAGGGCCTAAAATAGAGCCCTGAGGTACTCCACAGCTATGAGCAGATGAAGACACATATGAGTCACTGACCCGACAATCCTTGTTGTTTGCAATGTTATCATTTGAAGAATGCCTTCTTGGAACTCCACTATGAGGGGTGTTTAGGATGCACGAATGGCTGTGAAACAGACTGGGAGCAGAGCTAAAGTTGTTTTTTTGTTTGTTTGTTTTTTAATGAGCTGAGTAGATTATGCTATGTTTTTGTGTTTCACATAGAAACTCTTTGTCTCCTCTTCCGGAGACAAAGAAATGTGCACATCCCTGTCCTCAAAGGAGTCTCCTTTGTCCTTGAGCTGTAAATAAACTGCAGTGTCTTAACCTGATGTGCTATTCTCTGTGTTCTGTTATCTTCATCAGAAGGTGAAACAGATATGGTTTATTCTTAATCTTTAATCTATAGCCTCTCTACGGTTCTTGTAGGATTAAAAGTGCAAGGCAATACAAACGGGTAACTATAAATGAGAGGTAAAATGTCTTCATGAAACAGAAGATGAAGTCCAGCTGCTCTCTAAAAAACATAAGATAAGATAAGAAACTTTACTATCCTGAAGAAATTTGTCATGGATACAAACACTGGCTGCTACACGATTGAAAAACCATAACTGTCATTTTATCTTCTCACTTAAAACCACTTCTATGACTAATTCCTTATAAGAGAAATAAATAATGATACACCAGAGAAACAAAGCAGTACATTTAAAATCTTAGACAATATTACGTACAGTCACAGTTTATGCTTTGTTTCTGTTAATGGCTTTGATAGAAAGTGAAACAAATGAGTTCCTGTAGCAGTTCAGCCTACATGCAGAAACTCTGAGACACTGAACTTCTGTTAAAGAAATGCCTACTGATACCAATTCAGACAATAGGTGACAATGACAAAGGGTTGATCATTTTTGGAAATTGGTTCTGCCAGTGTGTTTAGAGATACATTTATAAATAATTATATTTTCAGACACTCATTATGTTCATTTTCTTTGTTCTTGAAGCACTTGATGTCCCTCATAGTCAAAGTTTCTGCAAATATCAGGGGTCGACTGGCGTGTCTTTCTGTATAGAGTTTACAAAATGACCGGGTCAAAATAAGCATGCAAATATGAGCTTGGACAAATACTGGTGCTGGTTTTCTTTAAAATATATGAAACAAACAAAAAAAATATATAAAAAATGCCCTAAAATTTCCTCCAACTGCTTAGTACCTTATCAACCAAATTCTTTTTCATGCCTGTTTAATTTTGCGTCTATTTGAAAAGCTATGACATACTTCACAGCAAAAACACTGTTTTCTGTTTTCTTCTCTTTTTGTCACAGGGGGAAGCAACGCAGGAATACATTTTCTATCATTTACTGAAAATAACTTGGGTAAGTCTTTCCCTGGTTCTTGTATTCTGTCTTTTTGTTTCCATTAAGGAATAGTCGAGGTGAGAGGTAAATGTCATCCAGATCCGGACCAAGTGTTTCTTCTTCCAGCTGTTCAGACTCAAGTGCTACCTTTCCGTTTTGATCTTGGTTCCCCATTCAGCTGAAATTGCTCTCATTATGTGACATGGCTACAGTACCTAGAACGCCTCACATGGGAGTTGCAGAAGTTCCCTTTTGTTGGAGTCTCTTTTTAGCCATTGTGCACGTATTCCCCAAGTGTGGTTGTTCAGCCTGTTCCCAGGTTTTGGGTTGCTGTGACTCAGCATGCGCTCCTCCCTCCGTCTTCTCTCAAAAAGCAGACTTTCCTTTCAAACCAATGGTACAAATGATAAGCATCACTTTTCCCTATCCATTACACAAATGTGCTGAAATGTCATGACTCTAAAGCTTCGCTTTGTTGTTGATCTTGTGTCTGTCTGTGTGTCACAATGTGTCACAGGCAAAATGTAGGATCTGCCTATGCTAACCTGTCTTAGCAGGCAGGCTTACTCATGGTTTTGCTGTCCCTGATAGTCATGCATCTCAGACTGATGGATTATGTCTAGGCTGAATTTTAACATGCCTGAATATTCCTGTCCTTCGTTTCTTTGAAGAACGTAATACAATGGCACAGAAAAGTATTCATTTCCATAATTTTTCCACGTTTTGTCATAAACTACTGGCTGACATCCACAGCACTATTTTGGAAAACTGATGTTGGACCATGAAAACACTACCGCCCACAGCAAAACAAGGTGGTGGGAGCATCATTCTGTGGTGCTGCTTTACTTCACCAGGGAAGCTGGTCGTAGCTGATAGGGAGACAAGAGGTCTTGTATTAAGACAGTAAAAGACATCAAAAGTCATGTATCAGAGAAGCAATCTAGAGGTGGCAATTCTAAAGGAGGTGTTGATATTCTCATGGCCTAGTCAAAGTCCAGATCAATTAAGAAGCTGGTCCAAGAGGGGCAAATGGAAATATATGGATGCTATTCTTCCACTTTGAGAGAGTAGAGTAATTTTAAGGACTGTAGGAAGATAACAAAAGTCACTGAGTGAGACAAAGTGATTTTCTCAGAATATCAAAGGCACACAGTCATCAGCTATATGAAGGTACTCCCATGTGTCTTCCGATGTAGCCAACACTCATCAGTTCTTTCAGCCCAGCCTCGATAAGACAGGGGCTTGGCACACAGAATTTTCTGCCTCTGCTTAGCTGCAGGTCATATACTCTTAGAGCCAGGTGATGAAGAGACTGCTAGCTCAACGCCCCTCCTTTTTGTGCTCTTCTGCTCCTCCAGGACCCAGACAAGATTCCAGTGCTGACACACATAAACCAATTACACTGTCTTATCTGCCTCTGCCTTCGTTTCAACCCCTATCCATGTCAAACCAGCTTTTCAGAAACGGCAAGCTGAAATGTGGAAACAAAAAAAAAAGTACTCATATGATGATGCTCATGTTTTTCTTGGCTAGCTTATTCAAAAAGACAACTGCTTTTTCATCCTAATCCTTTAACCTTGAAATTTATTGAAGTTTAGGCTGTCACAGTCACATCACTATGTTTTTGCCATGTGTGGCATGAAAAAGTCAGGGCTTAGCTTGATGTCATGTTTCCAGCCTCATTCGTCTTGCTTGTTATGATTGGACAAAATAAATGACCAAGTGATATTTGGGAAATGTAAGAAAAAGAGCTGCCTGTGGGAAAGAATTTGGGCTGTCAGAGAAGCATGTCATCCACCAGACAGACAGGCTTGTGTTTGGCTGGTTGCTCAGTAACTCAATCTACAGCACATTGGAAAAGTATTCACACCCCTTGAACTTATTCACATTTTATTGTGCTATCACCACAAACTTCAAGTTATTTTACTGAGATTTTATATCAGCCCAAAGTCCCACGTAGTCATGAACTCAAAGCACTGTGATTCATGGGGTTTTCATGAATTGCAGCTTTTGCGTGTTTGGTTTCCCCTACCAATTTTGAATATTTTATTTGCCTGGTCTTCTTTGCAGATTAGCTCAGACTCTTTCAGACTGGAAGTGAACAGCAGTTTTTGAGTGACAGCCACAAATGACTTTTTAGACTCTCCCCTGTGGGTTTCGGCCAAAAATGCTAAAGAACTGAGCAATGTTTGAAAATGATTATCTGAGAAAAAGTTGTTTGTTTCTGGTAATTTTCACCAATAGTGCAAAGAATAATTTTTGTTAAAATATTTCTTTCTATGTAGGTTTCAGACCACATGCGTTTTTTTCAAAGAAATATTACATACACTCCAATTTGACCCCTACTATTAAATAATGCGACCAATTTTAGTTATTTCACCAACAAAAACAACCCTCAAAAACGGCACCATTTATTGCAGGCAGGGATATAATATATTTAGCTTTTGGGGTGTTAAGTTTAAAAAAAGGACTGATCTAACCAGTGTATTAGATAACTGCTTTCCAAATTATTATTATTTTTTTATGAAAATTGTTTTCTATCCCTCCCGCTTCATAATAATTCACCACTTTTTCCATGTCTATGAAAAAAATCTCAATAACATCCATTCAAGTTTGTGGTTTCGACATGATGAAATGTGAAAAATTTCAAAAGATATTAATCCTTTTGCAAGGCACTGTTCAGCATTATAATCTACAAAAGCTTATAAGGACTAAATCTAAAGCTTTCTCTCTTTCTTTAACAATTTTAATTGTTTTCTTCTATTAAGATGACTTGAGCAATAGAGATCTTATCCGTCCTGACATGCTGAAAAAAGAACTTGACAAGCTTCCTCACACAGCCCGGATGGAGGCCTTTACCTTCCACAGGGTATGACTACTCCTAGCTCCTCTCCTCACGTGTGTATATTGCATTTTAGAAACTGTATCTGCAGCTGACTTGTAGTACAGTGAAAATCTGCTAAATAATTATTACTGGCATATGACAATGTGTTGAAATAACTTATATTTGATGACTTTGAGTTAATTAGATAGGACTGTTGTCTAATCAGGAACCTATATTACAGCGACCATTAACACGTTCCTGCAGTTTTGGAGAAACAGTTCAGACTTCTGCTTTCCACACATCAACACATATCACAGATCTGTGCAAGGAAAGAAAAGGATCGCTTCAGCAACGGCGCATAACCACCGGTGAGTTTGTCTGCACCTTATGGATAGATATTGTGCATAATGCCGTTTCTCCAGCTAATGGGTGATTTAGATGCTGTCCTTCTGGCATTACTTTTGTTGTGTGTCTGTCCAGCTTCATGTGAGCCTCATTCAGCGGATCAGAATGGAAACTTCACTGACAAGGTAATCTAAAGAAGCAAAGTGGGGCCTAAATAGCATAGCATCATCACACAGTTTACTGATGTTGCTTGCTGAATAGTCTCTGTTTAGATTTCCCTATCTCTCCTGGCCTTATGGTAAAACAATGGGTGTGCAAAAAGTCTCCGGAATTTACTCTTGGTATTTAAATTTTCCAAACAAGGATCCTTGTGTCTTTTACAATTTCGGTGTATGCTTAAACTGAAACTGTTAGTTCAAAAGAGAAACTCACATCCAGCGAAATTGTTGTCATCAAGGCTAAGTTTCATGTGGTTACAACACCGGTTTTGTGTGAGTTATTTACACAAACACACATTTTAAACCAATCATTATCAACATTACCATCATAATAATTTTGGGTGCGAGACACATTTTCCATAGGTTTTGAAAACTAGAACTGGGTTCACCAGAAAAAACATATTTCTTCTGGTTCTCAACAAGTTTTTGACAGAAGAATCACCCGGTATTTGGCCACCTTTCTTATCAGATTTGGTAAAAGGTTTTCAAATTGGATCCATGTTAGTCAGCATGGATCCAACCTTTATACCCAATCCAATCAAGAGGAAGTTGGTTAAGATTAGTTCATCAATTTAAAAACCAATTATGACATTAGTCGGGTATTATTGTTGTCCACTGTATTTTCTGTGGATTTACAGGAAGTAAGTTGATAGTTCAATCTTAAGCCATATTGTGTCAATAAAACCTCTATGGGGGAGATGCGCTTTTGTTGATGTTGAAAACTGAACATTTCAGGCAAGCTTCAAAGTGTCGCACTGCAGGGTTAGGGTCAGAATGTTCTCTTGTAATGCTGGTGTTTCTGTACTTCCCAGTACAGAATCGGCTGGGTGAGACAGGGTGGCTCTTGTGTTGTTCTTGAAAAGCTTAACCAATTTCCTTTCTCATGAGGTTGATAGTTTGTGTCAGGCTGCTGAAGCTTTGACAGAACTGGAAGCTCCAACACACCAAATACATCAAAACCAGTGTTGGGATAAATAAAGCAAGCTAACACTGAGCTTCTGGAATGTCTCCAACCTCAATCCAATGGAGAATTGATGGGATATGCTTAAAAGGGGGTTGAAAGCCAAAAACACCAACACATTTAGGAAGAGTGGTCAAACATCCAGCCAGATTTATCCCAATATGCTGTTGATGACTACAAACAGTTTGTGGTTTTATGTAACTTACCAAAGGATATTTATCCAAATATTAGTGGAAGTGTATGGAATAAATTTCAGCCAGGATATATAATTTGACCCAGTGTGTATTGGGAGAAAAATCTCCGGAAATTCACATTTGTGCATTTCTGTCTTGTGTTTAAAAATCTATCTTTCCACCCTGCAAAATGCACAGCTCAAATAAATGATTAAAAACCCCACATAATGTAAATTAAGGTCTGGCAAGAACTGTAACTATACTACCACAATTCTTTTGCTACATGACAAATGTTGGCTAAGATGTGGATATAATATTATTTACCATGATTCATGAAAACATCACTAGAACAAACCATCAGTTTATTTAATTTCAGCCACCATCATAGTTGAAAACATTTCCAGGTAACAGCAGGGCTTTATTTAAGCCAATCTGCGCAACCAAAAAAGACAAAACAAAAAAAATGTTGTTTTAGTTCTTCAGGCTGTTTAAGCTCTTCACAATGACTCAAATATGTTAACGAGCAGCAACATGTCTTAACGGGCATATCCAACTCAGTCACACTGATTTCCAATAAGACGGTGATGCAAACATTGACAATTGTGGAATTTTGTTTTGAAGTGTTGCCAGAATTTAAATAGCACCAGTGAAAGTCAGCGTCATCTCCTGCTTTGTAAAAAAGAAAACAAAAAAACAGCTAATTAACCAATCTCTGGTTAAAAACAACAAAATTAACTTGAAGCAAACATGATGTTTTAGAAAACTTTCATCTTCATACAGTATGAATGTTTGCCTTAGAAATGACTCGGCTTCACAAAAGAAAGAAATGACGATATAAATGCTCAGTGTTTTGCAACATCGTGTTTATAAAACAGGGTTTCCATTGCATGACACGGTTGCTATGTGCTGCAGAATGTATGTACATCGTCTCCCTCTCAGGATTTACACAAGCAAGAGGCCAAATCCCTCAGTGACCTGAGCATAGAAGAAGTCTGCCAGTGGTTTACCAGTATTGGACTGCAAAAATGTCTCCCTTTAATCAGAGGTAAAACATCATATTTTGACTCATCACCTAGCTTTTCTTCGGCATGCAGCAAAATATATTCAGAATCATTAAAATTTTAGTTAGAACTTGATCTTTCCGTAGTGTTAAGAGATGCAGAGATGCATAAATGCCTTTTAGAGAAATCTGTCTTTTGTTTTTCGTCTTTTAAAAATAAGACTTCTGCATGCATGTTTGTTTATGACGTCTTCTCTCTTCTCTCTTAGAAGCTAAACTGTGTGGATCAGACATAGCCTCAGTAGATGCCAACACACTGGACATCCTCCACATCAGCTCACTTGAGGACAGGGAGCGATTACTGTCAGCTATCTATAATGCGCTCCACCCTCCCAGCACCATCACTCAGACTCTTGACTCTTTGCTTGGTATTTTTCACCTCAATAGGAATGTCCCAGTCAAGCAGTTGTTTCTATATATCAATCAGATTAGCTGTTTATGGATACCACCTTAAATCTATTACAGTCAGTGCCATACATTTGCTTGAAGTAACACATGATTACCCTAAAACATTTTGTTCCTTCTGACAGTTTTCATATGGAGTAATTTACTAAGTGGAAAGCCTCCCTGCTTTACTCTCTGCTTTGATATGACTTGTTGACGATCCACTATGAAACATGTTAAAATGCCGTTTCCAGTCAATTCTGAACAAACTTAGAAAAAAAGGTGTTTTCCTTTTCTTAGCTGTGGCATGATGTATTTTCTAGGCACATAGTACCATTGTACAACACAATCAAACTCAAAAGTTGATTTTACTTAATACGCCCTCTTTAAAAAGCTTTTGTTTGAACATCTTAATTGTTGTTGAGCTAATTAATGGCAGATGGTTCAACTGTTTTGCGTACTCAAAATAGCAGGTCACAGGGCACAGCGTCCAATACAGTCCATCACGGTGAACACCATTTAAAATTATTAGAGAAAACCTGTGTTTTCTCTAATAATAAGTTTTTGCAATCCAGTCTGTTTTGCAATCCATGTAATTTGGTTGTGCAAAACACAGTCGTTACAATTCCTTGGCTAACACTATGGTTGGCTGACATAAAATTACAGGCATTACTCCAACAACCGGGAGTTGAGTTTAGTAAGGATGTACGATCCTAATCATTAAAAAAATGCCTCGACTGGGACATCCGGGCTTTAAAGTTATAAAGAAGGTTTTAAACTTGACAAAATAAAATAAATACATGTTTGCTTGATGTTTCCTTTTTACCCAGAGACTTTAGAGCCAAGTAAGACGGAAACGTCCACTACAGATTCGGCATCCATGAGCAGGTCCACATCCTCTCCCCATGTAAGCTGCCTGAGTATGAATCGGCGTTCTTTTAAGTTCAGGTAAAGGTCATATACTCTTTAAACCTTGCACATAAAAAAAAACAAACAAACAAAAAAAAAAAACTTGCAGCAGGTCTGTAGCTACTGGGTTATTAGAGGGAAAACATTACGTGTAATAACATCGGTATCAGAGGCCTTCAGGCCGATACCTCTGCTGCATTCTATCGCTACAAGCTACAGAGTACAAAAGAGAGAACCCTATTAGGGACATGCTGCAGATATTTTAATTAGTTTCTGCTGGTGCTGTTCCCTGAAGTACTGCCAAAAACACGCACCGCAGTGAAAACAAAATACGACTAAAGGAAAAAGCAAGTGTTGTTTTTACTCTCATGATCTTGCTTGACAATAGGAACAGGAGCCAAAACCTCATGGCACCAAGGGGTTCTCAGATGATAGAGATCGCAATTAACGGTGAGTCAACACAGTCACACAAACTTAAATAGTAAATTATCACTTATTCCCTGAAGCAGAGACAATAAAAAGGCTTGCAAAGTGTCATTACCCCGTGCCTTTCCCCCCCCCCATCTTGACAAATGACAATCTTCAAAGTATTTCATTCACTTTTTAATTGATTTATTTTTGATTTAAGAAATGCATTATTTTTAAATAATATGATGCAGCCAACTTCCATCAGTCATCATCTAATTACTGCATTGCTACTCCACTTGAAATTAATTAAATCTTCAGTATTAATGAACATTAAAGAACAAAGTATCATGAAAACCAAGTGACACCAGAAAGATCAGAGATAAAGTTGTGGATAACCTTAAATACCCAGCACATCTCACAGAACACCGGAATAATGGCAAAAATAATATGGGGATGAGTTTTCTACAACAAAGAAAGGTAACTGGTTGAGTTTGATGGGAAGGTGAATAGAAATGAAGGACAAAAAAAACCCTCCCCCCAAAAAAACCCTTCTTTTCTGGGCTGTGGTGGAAGTTCATCTTTTAGCAAAACAATAAACCTAAACATGCAGTCAGAGTTGCAATAGAATGGACCAGTCAAAGTCCAGGTTCAAAGCCTAATGAGAATATGTAGGAAGACAAGTGCCACATAATCTGACTAAACTTGAGCTATTTTGTAAAGAGGTCTCTTTACGTGCAAATCTACACACAAGACGTCCCTGAGAAACTGGAAAAAGATGAGCACCACACTTTTCAGATATCTGACTGAGATAAATATAGTAAACCATGTGTTCAATTTGATTGTTGGATTTCTTTTACGTCATAATTACTCACACTAATTTGTGCTGATATAGTTAATAAAATTGCACATAATCACAGTTTGTTTGTAATGTCACCAAATATAAAAAAGTTATAGGGGTGTGAATACTTTTGCAAGACTCTGTATGTTAATGTCTGCAGTGTAGATTTGAGCTTCTTAGGTAGATTTTTAAAATGATTTTTAATGTGTTTTAAATGACTTAATTTTGATGCAAACGTTGCAGCATCAGAACGGATAGTTCATCTGAGGACCCCAAAGGAAACAACAGTGGGAAAAGTCATGGATTCGTGCATGAAAATGCTGGGACTGATGGACAATAAGACTCTATTCACACTAAAAGAGAAGCAAGGTGCTCAGATAATCAGCAATATCCCCATATAGTTTGCGATAGCATACAGAGGTTTTATATGAAGAGGGTATTAATATGATTTTGTGTTTTATTTCCTCAGATTCCCTAGAGGAGTTGTCCCTGGATCAGCACATAGGAGCTTTATTGAAGACACCATTAGAGAACGAGCAGCTGGAGCTGCATCTGTGTAAAGCGGTAATGAACTTTGACACAGTAGTTACAGATTTTACAGTGTGCACGCTAACAAACGTTCTGTTTGATTTTACGTAATAGGACAAACAAACGAATTCTGCATCGGAACCTAGTCCGGATATGAACGGTGAAAAAGGCGACGTCAACAAAAATGCCCAGGTGAACCAGCCAGGTAAAGAGGAGAGGATCCGGGAGCTAAACCGGCAGGTGGACTCGCTGCAGAATGTCATCCTTCAGGTCTGTTGTAAAAATCAAACAGCCCTTTTCAATTCATAGTAAGAATTATAATCAATTTTATCCCTTTGACTCCCAAAGGTCCAGGAGCTTCACCACGGCCTGGTAGCGTTTTGCTCAGAGATAAAGAATATGGACCCAGATGCGAATATGGGCAGGTTGGGTTCTGCTGAGCTGAAACAGAGGCTGGAGATGGTAAACAGCCAACTGCTGGAGAAGAGGCAGAGGCTGCAGATCCTCAGAGACAACATTAACAACTCAGCTGCTCATAAAAACAAGTAGGTGAAGTGTCTTTGTGGAGGTGGTCTAGCCTCGCAATGGAGAGAGACTGGACTCTTCCCTCTTCAAGTGATGACACTTTGCACTTTAAAATGTTACAGTCAGGGAATAACACCTTTAATTTTAACGAACGAGGCGGAACATTAACACTCTTCACCTTTTGTTTACTTACATCACAAGAGACAGTCATGTCATTAAAAAAATAAAAGAGTTAGTGAGGATTTTTCTTCTTACGATGGTTGAGAGAGTACCAGAGAGGAATTGCGTCATATCATCATTCTTCTATAGCGGTGTCCAAAATCAGTGCTCAAGGGTGAGTAGTTCTTTTTCCCATGGTCCAACACACTTATCAAATAATGATTCATTAGGAGGTCGCTGCAGAACTTTATGACATGCTGAGGAAATAGTTGGAGCTTTAAAACCAGCACTGTTAAAACCAGCACTGTTAAAACCAGCACTGTTAAAACCAGCACTGTTAAAACCAGTGCTGCAAGCAGAAACTTATCTAAAGCTGGGAGGAAACCAGCTCTTAAGGACTAGAGCAGAACACCTGTGCTCTAAAGCAGGGGTCTGTTACTACAGTCCTCGAGTGCCACTGCTCTGCAACCTTTGAATGCATCCCTGTTCCAACAGACTAAGAATAAAATGAATGGCTAATGACCAGGTTTTTGCAAAACTTGCCGACATGCCAAGGAGATAATTCTGGTGTGTTGGAGTAACAGTACATTAAAAAGTTGCAAAACAGGGGCACTGGAGGACTGGTGTTGCAGAGTCCTTGCTATAAGAGACCTCAAAGTTACTGCATTGTTGTTATATTTTGAGAAACACTGGGCCCAGAGATTCACTTATTTTTCATGGAGACTGAACTGTCTACTATACTTCTTCAACTCTGGCAAAAAAAAAAAAAAATCCCATAAAACTCTAATGATAGTATAAAATGTTACTTGTAACTACTAATTTTGCTAATTGCATGTGACTAGATGTATATACAGGTGCTGGTCATAAAATTAGAATATTGTGATAAAGTTCATTATTTTCCATAATGTCATGATAAAAATTAAATTGTCATATATTTTAGACTCATTGCACACCAACTGAAATATTTCAGGTCTTTTATTGTTTTAATTTTGATGATTTTGGCAAACAGCTCATGAAAACCCAAAATCCCTGTCTCAAAAAATTAGAATATTATGAAAAGGTTCTCTGAACGAGCAATAAAAATAATCATCTGAATCAACAAAGTAACTCTAAACACCTGAAAAAGATTCCTGAGGCCTTTAAAAACTCCCAGCCTGGTTCATTACTCAAAACCGCAGTCATGGGTCAGACTGCTGACCTGACTGCTGTCCAGAAGGCCATCACTGACATCCTCAAGCAAGAGGGTGAGAAACGGAAAGAAATTTCTGAACGAATCGGCTGTTTGCAGAGTGTTATATCAAGGCACCTCAGTGGGGAGTCAGTAGGAAGGAAAAAGTGTGGCAGAAAACGCTACACAACGAGAAGAGGTGACCGGACCCTGAGGAAGATTGTGGAGAAGGGCCGATTCCAGACCTTGGGGGAAGCAGTGGACTGAGTCTCGAGTAGAAACATCCAGAGCCACTGTGCACAGGCGTGTGCAGGAAATGGGCTACAGGTGCCGCATTCCCCAGGTCAAAGGTCAAGCCACTTTTGAACCAGAAACAGCGGCAGAAGCGCCTGACCTGGGCTACAGAGAAGCAGCACTTTGGACCACTGTTGTTCAGTGGTCCAAAGTACTTTTTTCGGATGAAAGCAAACTTTGCATGTCATTCGGAAATCAAAGTGCCAGACTCTGGAGGAAGACTGGGGAGAAGGAAATGCCAAAATGCCAGAAGTCCAGTGTCAAGTACCCACAGTCAGTGATGGTCTGGGTGCCATGTCAGCTGCTGGTGTTGGTCCACTGGGTTTTATCAAGGGCAGGATCAATGCAGCAGCTATCAGAAGATTTTGGAGCACTTCATGCTTCCATCTGCTGAAAAGTTTTATGGAGATGAAAATTTAATTTGGTCTGGAATCGGCCCTTCTCCACAATCTTCCTCAGGGTCCGGTCACCTCTTCTCATTGTGCAGCGTTTTCTGCCACACGTTTTCCTTCCTACTGACTTCCCACTGAGGTGCCTTGATATAACACTCTGCAAACAGCCGATTCGTTCAGAAATTTCTTTCCGTTTCTCACCCTCTTGCTTGAGGATGTCAGTGATGGCCTTCTGGACAGCAGTCAGGTCAGCAGTCTGACCCATGATTGCGGTTTTGAGTAATGAACCAGGCTGGGAGTTTTTAAAGGCCTCAGGAATCTTTTTCAGGTGTTTAGAGTTACTTTGTTGATTCAGATGATTATTTTTATTGCTCGTTCAGAGAACCTTTTCATAATATTCTAATTTTTTGAGACAGGGATTTTGGGTTTTCATGAGCTGTTTGCCAAAATCATCAAAATTAAAACAATAAAAGACCTGAAATATTTCAGTTGGTGTGCAATGAATCTAAAATATATGACAATTTAATTTTTATCATGACATTATGGAAAATAATGAACTTTATCACAATATTCTAATTTTATGACCAGCACCTGTATGTCTGTCACAGTCTCTGAAATGTGGTCTCTTTTCATTTAGACAGCTGGAGGTTCATCTGCTGGAAAAGATTAAGCTGAACTGCCAAGTGTTTAAGGAAGAAATTACCATTGTACATCTCAATCGACAAGCTACTCATCTCCTAAATGCCTGGCAAGGAAGCGCCATGAAGGTACAGCAGAAAAAAATTGGTGTTCTTTTATTGAATGCTTGCATCATTGCAGAGTTTAATTTGCAGATTTAAAGAGCGCTGGAGTTGAGTCAGTTGAGTTTAATCAACAGCATGTGAATGACAGTTGCACCAATATGTGGGAAAGCTGTACCGTCTGAGACGGAGAATGTTTTCATTTCCAAAAATAAACACTGAGAAACTGATATGTGCACCAAAACAACTGCAGATACTGGGAGAGGCATGTTTGGTATGGAATAATAAAATGATTTCAGCACAGAAATAGCAGAGTCAAATTTGGTGTTTTTTTGCAGAATATGGTGCTTTTTGAGCTATTCTTAACCATTTCAAAGAAACTTGTGTGACTGGCCTTTTTTTCTTTCAGACATTCCAGTTCTGATGCATAAATCGGTTTGCAGCGACATGTTAAGATTTATTTGTATACAAAGATATTTAACTCTTAAATAGATTAACCCAGTAAGACAAGGTGGTCACAGCTATTTGAGAAGATACTCCTCCAATCAAAACTATTGCTGATTTGACATAACACAATGGTGCATTAACGAGCATAAAACATTGTGTTTCAGTGTCACAGAACTTGAAAATCCCCAGAATATGTAACATTAATAAATCACAAGCAACCTTTTGTTTGCAAAGTGGATAATTTTAAAATTCACATTTCTGAAACCAAATGAGCCTTTTGAGTCATGCCCACTGAATGCAAAAGGCTCTGCCATAGATGACATCTGTAATGGCTTTTACCTTATATGGCTACAGAGAAGTATTAATACAAATTACCTTTATAATGAGAATATGTTAAATGGAAGCTTATTAGACTGAGAGAGGCAGAATACGGTGAGTGCAATGATACAGGAAACTTGAATAATCTCTTGAGAAGTAAAAAAAAAAGAAAAAGAACGCTTTCTTCTCACCTAACAAAACAGTGTCTCTACTGAAAGTACATTCTGAACTGGATTGTTAAACATTTATTTTGGATTTAAGGAGACAAGAGCAGCTACAGGAGATGGCTAAAACCAGGAAGTTGACAGCCAGACAGTTGAGTTAATCAAAGGTGTTGTTTGTGAGCACATCATTGTAGTGCAACCATCAAATCAGTCAATCAAATTTTATTTGTATAGCACATTTCAGCAGCAAGGCATTTCAAAGTGCTTTACATAATTAAAATAAAAACAGCATGTGAGAAAGAGTTTAAAAAAAATCATCATAAGTAAAATTAGGACTATGATAATAAAAATTGGTCTTTCACAATCACTGCAGAAACTACAGCACTGACCCATAATGTTTCAAGGAATTTAATGTTTTGAATTAAAAAAAAATTGTCCAAGCGGTCACTCATCATCATGGTGATGCCCGTCACTCGTCACCACGGTGAGTGACAGGCAGACAGTATCTCTCCTCCTAGACACTTTTCTATCACTTTTTTGCGTTATGCACTGATGTTCACGTTTGGTGTGTTCTGTATGCATTATTATTGAATAGCAACTTTTGCTTGAAGTCTAAGCTTTTGGTCACGGAAATGAATTCGGCTATTGTGAGCAACAAAAATGAATGCCCTTTAAAAAGGAAGAGTTGCTTAAAAGAGGATGAACAAGCGGACAGAGCAAGTCACTTAGACAAACTGGCAGTGTTTACTGAGAAAAGGATGTTTAGCGCTGACATTCGAGAGCCTGTTACCATACCAACAAAGGAATGCATGTGACAAAAGCTACTGGGAGAGTGAAATGGAGAAATGGGCCAGTATGTGTAAAACTATCTGCATCTATCCCCCAGTGGAGCTCCCCTTCTTTTTTAACGTGGCTCTTTTATCTCGTCGGTGAAGCCCTAACGAGATGCCATGAAAGGACACACGCGGTTTCAGCTTTGAAAGATGCCCCGTGTCACATTGCCGCCCCCAGGCCACACTTTTTTAGGTGCTGAGTTTGTGGGAAAAGCAGCAGCACTAATGTTTATCATATGACCTAATCAGAGTTAACACACAGGTCAGAGCCAAGGAGCAGTCTGGGAACTGATAGAGCTGCTGTTCAAATAAGGAACAGACCGCCCAGTGTTTGCTCCTCGTAGGCTGCCCCAAATTTCAAACAATAAGGAAATATTTCATCATCGGCCGTCTAATCACCAGGATCGCCTGTGACTGGAGAGTATCAATAAAGCAGCTGAGAGGGAAGGAGGAAAAGGGGGAAGCAGAGGAAAACAGAGACACAGATCGAGGGGTGAAGGGTGAGAACATCAAATGAGGGAAGTGACTTTAAATAATCCGTTTAGCTTTAATGGTTTTAAAACTTCAGATGGACAGTGGGAGAGAAGAAAGCTGGAAAATTATTGGTTCATCCCTCCCTAGCACCTAAGTCCTCTACGTGCAAAAAGGAAATTCCCCCCAAAAAAACCAACAGAAAGAGCATCTTCAATTTTAATCTCACTGCACTCCTGTTAGATTATTTCTCACCGTTTCATTATCTTCACTGAATAATTCCTGATGTTCTCACTTACTCCGCATTAGTTTTGTGGAATAGTACCGCATGTCTGCCTCAGGCAGGCGGGGATTTCATTCAAAGTTCCGGATAAACAAGAAGAATATGAAACGAAAAGTCCTCAGGTTCTTAAAATATGACCAGAACTGAACAAACTGGAAGGGAAAAAATACATATTAGAGTTTCGTCGAGGGGCTTTGCCTGCGTTTCCGTTGATATATCCTGTCTGGCCCACTTGTCTAGAGAGAGAGAAGCTTTAGCTTTGACCCCTGACCCTTGCGAGGCGGCAGCTATTGCTGCAAGGCATTCACACGCCGTGTGGGGGGAGAGAGAAGTATGCCAAGAGGCTGGATAAAGGGCCCGTTGGAATTCAGTGGTCAGACTCACAAGTTATTTCTGATTCCTGCAAGCTTCTTGCGGCGTGATCTCTTTTAGAGCTAATCATTATATCTTGGTGGTCGACTGACTTTGACGCAGACTCAGTATTTATCTCTTGGGAACTTTCTTGTACTGTAGTGGTGTGTGTAACTTTAAAGGAGGCGATATCCGGGTTATTTTTATAACTCAGTGGCACATAACAAGTTTGACAGGCAGTTTAGAGAACAAAAGAAGTCATAGTTCATCAATCACCAATGGTGAATTATGCTTTGAATTGAGACCTAACGTGACATTAAAAATTAATTAGTTATGCAACTGCATTAACTAAGCTCGATGGAAATGTTTGTTTTGAATGTGTGCAAAGGTTTCCTGTGGGAACTTAAAAACATACAAAAAAGCATAATGATAAATCATGCTGCACTTTTGCAGCCATTGAATGCATCAAGAAATCTGCTTGTGGGGAGAATTGGAAATATTTAGCATGATCATCGCTGACCAATGACCAGCCAGTCAGAAAGTATAGAATCCACACATTTTCCAAATAGTAAATGCACCACACCTAGGAGCGACCAAAACTCATGCTAGAAAATACAGTTGACTATTCCCAGTTCAGAAATCGCAAAATTTTCTGTGGAGTATAATGCTAAGCTATTCGCAGAAAGTCTGTTAATGGATGTTTTGTAGAGCTTATCTAAAATATTTGAAAGAAAAGCCAGCTTAGAAAACTGAAACCTGGGTGTGACACTACTTGAAATGCTACTGGCTGGTGTTTGCAAAGCAGCTAATCTAGAACTGTCATTTTCCTTGACGATTATTGGTTGTAACCCCAAGAGGGGCGATAAGAAAGACTGTGGAAATTAGCTTAAAAGACTGTTTCCACTGTGTTTTAAGGTATATTTGGTTTTTCAACAGCAAATACAGGCAGCTATAACCTATTATGAGTTTCTCAAATATTAACAGATTTCAGCTTTGTGGTCCCTAATTCCCATGAATACCGAGGGTTCACTGTGTAGTCTTCATGGATACAGACTAACAGCTAGGTGACCCTACAAAGCATTGAATCAAGTGGGACAAATCTAAATGCTACACTAGTCAGACTTTTATTTTCTTTAAAAAAAAAAAGTAAAAATACTGCATTGTTTGAGTTTTTGTTTCATGTTATTACAGGAGAAAGCTCAAAAACAGACTTCAGCTTTAGGCAGCTTGAGCCAGCTTGTGACGCCTCAGTCTCCAGCCATGCTGATGGTCGTGCAAGAGAAGCAGCTTTCTGATGGGCATTATGGCTTCACATGCTGCCACAGAGATGACAGAGGACTGGTGGTGGTGAAGGTGGACAACTCCCACCTGTGTGTGGGGGACAGGTAAGAAAGGTGCACTAACAAAACTACCCTGGGCAGATCATTTAGGATTGTTGACTAAAGTGTGTTCACTGATCCCCCCTAGCAAGTGAAAGCAGATCTTACTCATTTCTTTCATTGGTGCATTTTTTTATGCTCAGTAGCTATGGAGACTCATTAAATAATAGCCCCAAAACAAGCAACAGAGTCATGTAATACTTGGATGCAGAAGAGAGAGAAAATGAGCAGATACAAATATGTCATGCATTTAAGCAATTAAGGAATTATAGTCAGTATATTGTTAGAGAAACAAAGCTGTTAGAGACACAATTTCACATACTCTCAGTGGTGTTGTTTTTGCTCGTAGAAACAGTTTGGCCATGGAAAGATCCTAGACTACAGAGCAAATAAAGAACCAATGGAGTCGAAAACAGTCTTTTGTTGTATTTTTTTTACAAGCGAATAAAAACCTGCAGGCCATCTATCCTAATGTAAATCCTGTTTGTTTATGAATGCAAGAAATTATTACCAAGCTTACTGTAAAATATATATTCTTCAATATTTGTTAATCATTTATTACCTACCACTTTGTCCTCACAGACTCGTGGAAGTGAATGGGGTGCCGGTGGTCAGCGCCACCCTGGAAGAGCTGAACGATCTGCTGCGTCTCGGACCGTGTGTCCAGATTGTTGTTCTTCGCCAGCCTCCACCTACTCTGGTCTCTACTTGTCTCAAGCAACCGGACATAAGTCCAGATCACGTCCAAACACTCTGGCCTCAAAGGGATGAAGTAACTACAGAAACCGCACCACAGAGAAAGATTGTGGCCATCTAACAGTGGGCTTACAGAGCATCGGAAAAATAGTCATACCACTTGAACATTTCCACATCTTGTCATGCTAGACCTACAAATCCTTGATGTATTTTATTGGGATTTTATATGATTGGCCAAACAGGTGTATATTATGAAGTAGAAGAAAAATGATGAAGGATTTCCAAAATATTTCACAAGCAAAAATCTGCTTAGGGTGGCCGGTATTTTTGTTCTCCCCTCTTTTACAAGACTCTAAGCATGGTTATTGGGACGGCCGAAGCCTTTTTGGGGCCCACATAAAATGTCAAAATCAGATACTTTATCATACCTAGGCTACACTATTTGTGTAACATACTTATTACTATCAGTGTCATTTGTAAATAGCTTACATCATACCAGTGTTTTGATTCTAACTTTTCAAGAGTAGCAAACAAGCAAAGCTGCTCTAATTGAAATGCAGAGAGGTACGCAAGCGTGGCATATTGATTTAACTACTAGAAAGTAACATCTGCAGACAAACACCAAATTTACAGTAAACAAATTAGCAAGTTTAATATCTTTTGATTTTAAAATTGGTGTCTAAAATGAGCCAAACGTGCAATCTGTCACTACAAAACAAAATCAAATGATGTGCTTGGGGGCCTAATGGTGTTGGGGCCCTAAGGAGCTGCATTATTCGCATTTGCCTTTGACCAGTTCTGAATGAATTGGCCAAAGTATATTTGTGAGTTAGAATGGCCTAGTCAAAGCCAAGATTTAAATCCAACTGAGAATCTGTGACTAGAATTGCAAATAGATGTTTTCATCCAGTCTGGTTGAGGTTGTACTATTTTCCAAAGAAGAATGGACAGAAATCTTTGTCTTTGATTGAATCATCACTAATGGCTGGAAATAAAAAAAGTAAATATTGACACAAAACTGTCTTGCATTCTGGACAACGATTTCCAAACAGACTGCAAGAAGGGTCCGACTTGATTAGCACACTTAGGCTTTCTGCAAGCTTTCACCTTGCCAACTTGACTCTTTAGATCCTCCCGAATACTGTTCACAGCAGTGTTTCTTAAATGAAAGGAGGTTGGGTCTTTGTTGGCAAGCCGTAACGTAATCCACTGCATTGCATGAACAAACCCTTGGGCCCGGAAGTAGCCCATTTATCAGCCCCCTTTCTTCCTGCTCTTACTAAGTGGCAGTGGATCATGCATGTCTGACAGAAAGACAGCACAAACACTACCAAACCCTGACCCAGACCCCGAGGGGTCCAGAGAGCCTGAGAGGAAAAGTGAGGAACTGGTTTTGCTTGTCCCATGATGAGAAAGGTCACAGGTCAGTCACCAACACGTTTGTGTTTTAATGGTTTTCTAATCAAAGCCAAATGAGCTCCGTATAATCCCGATGATGACAGAGGTGGCATTTGCTGCTTGCCAAACTGAGCCACAGGGAGGGAGGAGTACCATGCTGGCAAAACTGGAAATGTGAGACTTCTTTACAGGCATGGGAAATTGAATTCCTCCACGTTGCAACATGTTTGTCTATCCACTCACACAGACGAACCATAATAACAAACCTCAGGATGTTTAACAATACAATGAAAAGTGTACTTAAAAACGGCAACAGTTCAATGCCAGGGCTTGGACGTGAGACGCTGTGGGAAGGAAGAGAAGGGGAAGAAATTATTGATGATCATGCTCAGAGTCAAAATAGCAGTGTGAAAGCAGCTGAGGTAGTCTGGTCTTCTATTCAGCGCAAAGAGACATGGAGAGAAATTCCCAACTCTATAAAATAAAGCCACACAAAGGCTGAGGAGAAGGAAAGAATGTGTCATGGCTACCTTCATGGAAACAAATTAACGCTGGAGAAAATGAGACTAAAATCCTATAAACACTCATTCTGGCAAGACTAGAAAGAGACGGAGGGACTCCCAGTGACCGACACAACCCTCTGAACACATACTCGCAGACTTTGATATTCCTGCTATAAAACTATTGCATGTTGTCAATCTAATAAGCACAAGAAATCCATCTGGTGAGGATTTAACTGGACACGTTGAAACCCAAACATCTCATTCAAGACATTAAAGGTTAGTTTACGATTTTTGAAATGAGGTTCTGTTAAAATGTTAAAACCAGTTAATATCTGACCCTTAGTAGATGGGTCTCCTGGGATCTTCATTTATTGTATCTCTGAGTACTTGAGCTAGCAGCTAGCTGTTGATTATTTACAGGAGAAATGAAAGTTGGAGGCGGTACGCCACCAATAATCGTCCTGATTAAAAGTCGTACTGAAAACGGAACATGTCAAGAGTATCATATAAAATGGTTTCATACGTAATAAAACCAAGTCTACATTAAGCAATATATTACTGACACTGATCTCGCCATCTGAGTCACCAGTGGGCCTTGGTAAAACCATAAGGACGAAAACACGGAGTACCCATTGTTACCTGGTAAGGTGGAGCTCAGCTCACCTCTCCACACAGAAAAAACGATCCGCCATGATGAAAGGAAGTCACTGGAACACCAACGTCCTTCAGAAAATGAAAAGATGCTACAGATGCATATCAAGGAGGAATTGTAAACAATCACGTTGATTTCTGCGCTGTTGTAGAAGTGCAATTTACCTAAGATTGTAGTTTGGCAATGACAAGTGAACAAAGTCATTGAGTCCATGTTGGGCATGCTTCCAAATATTGAGCAATTAAAGTCGGAGCAAGAGAAAAGTTGAAGACCTTTAAATGCTTTTCTATTGCAGTGTAGGTGATGATTGTCTACAGCACACGCTGTAAGCTTTATAACAAGGCTTCCTCTACGATTGAGTTGGTGCATTACAGACATCATGGCCGAACATTAGCAAGGGGATAAAATCAAATCCAATTGCTTAAAACTTCAGAGTCCGTGCCTCAAGCAGGTAATCATTTCTTTATAGCTGTGGGACCAGATCCCCTGTACGACGCAAAGCGTAGAACAGGAAGCTGGTTTTTAACGGGCTGGGAAAACGTGGAACTCAGAACAGCAACAAAAACAAAACAAAAAAACAGAAAAAGAGTAATTTGGGGAGAAAACTGATGGAAAATAATACAACAGATTTTATAGAGGCCCTACCTATAGAGCTGCTGGCTAGTCTGCTACTAATTTGAATTTATATGGAGAGAAGATGCACCAACTGTATTGAAGGTAAACTCTTAACATTTAAACAGAAAGTCACCTCAGAAAACCATCAGTAAGTTAATAATTCCCAGAACTAATTTCAGTATTTTAGCCAGAGTTGAAAACAACCATGTGTGAGGTCTTAACATCCGCTACATAAATCGAACTACATGAAAAAAAAAAAGATTCATGGAATAATGGCAATTATTTATTTTTACTGGAAGAGTAACAACTTGCACACAGCCTACATTGGCTTGTGTTTTTGTTACTGCACCCTTGTCTAGTATAAATACTTATATCCTCAACAGACAGTCAGCGTCATGAATCTCTTCCACAGTTATTTTGTGGGTCAGAAGCTGAAAGATTTGGGAGCCACTACTTTAAGTGACAGAGGATGAACCGCAGAGCACCAGTACTCTTCTGTTTGCTCATCAGGAACATCTGCAGTAGGTTTGAGCGGCATGCAGCGGCATCTTCCCATACCAGCAAAGCGCCTCAGGTTGACCTATAGCTCTGTACCTGACACACAGTGGCACGAAGCAACCTGCATCTGGTTTGGCTTAGTGGGTTCAGTAAAGTTACATCCAGTGCACACTGATAAGCTCAAAACGGAGTCCGGTGTGGCTGGATTTCTCCCTTTTGTCCTGTGAGCCACAGCTTCTCACTCTTCAGCCCCCTACTCCTCCACCCCCTTACCCTCCCACCTTCTTCAACTCTCTAACCACCCCATGACATTTAAGGGTGCCTGGCATCCGTTTGAAGTGGGAGAGGGGGCATTAGCTCTGGTTTCCTGCCCAAATCCCACACAAGCCAATAAAATGCATACAGGTCTAAAGTGAACCAAAGGAATTCCTGTTCACTAAATGCTAAAAACAACAACACTGGCATTTAGCCTTTTATGATACTGTACAAAACAAAGGTGGATTGTGTTTCTCACTCTCTCTTGCAAGAACACATGCAATTTATTTGAAGGTAATTAAGAATTTGCTTGTATGTTAATTAGAAAATAATTCACATTTTCTCATCAGATTTTCATTTCTGCAGTGCTGCACAGCCTAATATTGTTAATAGCGGTCTATGCCCTCTAGCCCCTTACATTTCAGTAATCACTCAGTGGGAGTGAGGGCTGAGAGGGTCACAGTCAAATCCCCGAGGCTTTTCATTTCATTTTACTCGGGTGGAAATGGAACTTCAGCCTTTTTCCTGTGGCTAATCTAGCTGCACCGAGCACTTCAGAGACTCCCCAAAGATATTTATCAGCTAAACGTCTCCAGGCTAGTGAGGGCCTATTATCCTATTATCACCAGGCATAGTGAGGCTGCGGCTACCACTGAGACACGGCAGCATGAGCAGAGACTGCCATCTACTGGCCATCTCACAAACTCCTGTTTTGCATCCCCACAAATTACTTGAGTGGCAGCAAAGAAAATCATTTCTCTTGGGGTTGATTATGAAGTGATTTTGATTACTTCCCATTATTCATGAAATGCAAATAATTTACAGTGATTATGTTTCATGGCTGAATGAACACCCAAGAAGTTTGATTGAAGTGACAAATGTGTAGATGTATCTAATTAATGTGGAAAAGTCTGCACATCTTTGCTTCCTAGATGGTTTGTAAAAAACATATTAAGGAGGCTGCCTCAACACTCAACGCTGTTAAGTGGTCATTTTGGAGTCATATTAAGCATGTTAACAGCTCAAACCAAGGTATATTTTAATGCGAAATCTATTTCACTTTGTTGACAAATACAGCAGCTTCTGCAACTATTGGCATCTCTCGTTCGACTCTTTGAACTGAGGTAACCTTTCATTTGAAAACATTTAAGCAGCAGGGTAGAAAGGACACATGCTGATAAATTATTTATACAACCAATAGTTACAAAAATATTGGTACCATTTCACATGGTTGCAGCATTCAGACAAGGTTTTTTTGGCCTTTTTTCTTTGCACAGGATCTGATTTTTGTCAATTTATAAGCTACAATAAAAAGTAAAGCAAATGGTTAGATAGATTACAAACAACAACATAATAACTTGAAAACATTAAATGTCGTTTAGAATTTTATAAATAATACTGTCCCCATATCTGAGAATAAAATATCCTTAAATGACTTTGGAGTTATTTAAAAATTTAGGCAACCTTGTGTCCCAGCTGTACCTGAATGCAAGCTGTTTGGAAAGTAACCTTTTATCAATGGAAACTCTTCAGATTCTCCATCGCCCTTTGACCATGTACGGCTTTGGTCAGACTGGATGGAATAAGTAATTATTTGGACGCCGGCTGATTTTTCTCCAGTACCAGTGGTGTTTACATTCAGCTTCACAACATTTCAGGTGAGTAATTCAGTTAATTGCAGAGAGAGCTACACCTTATTGCTGTTGAAAAATGTGTACTCTGACAAAGTTTTGGTTCGTTTCACCTTTTATTCTCCGCTGCAACTGTATGAGAAAGTTTAATGTTCCCAAGCAGCAGAGTTTAGTGAAAGCTTTCTCTTTTGTCTTGGTGTCACGTTTTAAAGTAGAACTACACAATGCTGCATTACACACCGAGTTCCACATGCATCAAACAACACTGTATTTATTTAGTGACTGCTGGGAACTTCTGTCTTTACTAATGACCCAAACGTGACAGAGCGATAAATATGAGCCATGCTCCTTTTACTGTTATTTACTTTTTAAGACAGTTACATAAGCGTACACTCAGGAGAAACACAAATGATTGATGACCACACTTTGTGTTTTAATGTGAGTTTAACTATCCCAGATTAACATGTATGGACAGGGTTTGACATTAGGGCCACTCTTCAAAGGCAGCTGAGAGACAGTTTAACTCTCATTGCACCGTTTAATTAGAGGGATAATGAAAAGGCCATTAGGATTAAGTCTGAGGTGTGCTTTGGATGAGACAAATATGCTGCTAAATATGCTTTCCATTGCCTTGCCAGCAGGCAGAGACCGGGGAAAGGTCAGCATAAGGTATTCGTCATTTTTCAATCTATTCTCTGAAATACAGAGACCATAATGGCTCGTGTCTTTGTCCGATGAAAGGTTTAATTAACACTAGATGAAAATGGCTTTGGGAAAAAATCATCAGGGCACATAATCAGCAATGAGTGGCTGGGAAATCTTGAATCAAGTCGCAGAAGTGTAGTGCAGACTACAAAGGAAGGAAGATTTATAGCAAAAAAGGGAAGAAATCAAAAGAAGAGAAAGAAGCAGATTCAAACTGTTAAATACTGCTGGTGGAGCTTGGTGTAACTTTACTGGTATTATTATTTCAAAGGTAAATACTAACAAGTTGATTTTGTTGTAGACCTACTGAGCACCAAAAGCAAAAAAAAAAAAAAAAAAAAGTTCAAGAACAGTGATTTTTGTACTTTTCAGAAGTGTTGGTAAGAAAATTTAGAGGACACTTCAGTGTCCAGGAACAGTTGTGTTTCATTTACCTCTGAGATGAAAATGTCTGGGATGTGGGAACAAGGTCGGTTTAGGAACCAAGGAAGCGTCTTAACCAATCCATGAGTTTTCAGTTGTTCATTTGCATGTCCAGCTACTGGGCTATTGAAGGGGTATTCTAGCCTAAGAATCTATTTGGGAAGGGAGCCAAGCCAGAAAACTTAACTGTTGTATTCAGGGAACAAGCTACCAACATTGTCTGCATTTTTAACAAAGTTTGAGACGAAAGGCAGCCATATTAGATTTTGAGGTCAGAGCTGGTGTGAAAGCAGGCTGTAGTTTTAGTCTTATTTTCTGATTTCAGACTTGGACAATGTAGCTTCTGTGTAAAAATTAAATATATAAGGGCATCCATAGCATTCAAATGTGAGTATGACTTTAGCAAGAGCTTCAGCTGGCTTAGTTTTTCAGTTAATGGAGAGTTTTACATATGGATAAAAACATTCATTGGACATATAGTTATGTTTATAAGGAACTATTTAAAAAAAACATAGCAAATATTGATTAATCAAACCTCGTTTTTCAGGGGTGAGACCTAAAAATCTTGAAGGTAACATATATCTAACTATCAATCTACAGTTGGCATGCACAGAAAGAAACTTGTGTAGGAGGCACTAAAATTGGCTCTTGACCAGAAACCAACTTCCTCCTAAATCCAGCCCTCCTTCAGCCAATCATGTGGTGCCGATGAATATGAATGTTTGTGTTGCTGCTGCTTTTATAGCATAACACAGCAAACTGAAAAAAGCCCTTTTGCACCGGTTTTTAAAATACCTGGTATTCACTGAGGAGGTTATTCCCATAAAGAAGATTTTGGAACCACTAATGTTGGATTAAAAAGCAACAACAAAAATGTTTTAATTCTCTAATGAGGTATGGCCTCGACAAAAGGCCAGGCGTGGGTGCAGTTGAGGTTACTTGTACAATAATAAGAAATATCCTCCTACTCGCTGAACAACAAACAGGCAATTTCTGGCACTTCCTCGGCATTGTATGGGGGAGATTATTATCAAAAAAGGAAAGAAAGCACAAAACACTACAGAAATGATCTCTTGAGGTGTAACAAATATGTAATAAATAGCCAAACCATTAAGATTTGAATTATGACAATTTTCCCACAAAAACAAAGTAATAGCAGGTTTGCTCAAAGGCAGCCTGATCCCTGATGAACAGCAGCTTTTGTGCTCTAGATGGCAGTAGAGGGCTCAAAATTTGCCCTGTTAGCTGAACAAAAAAACCCAGCAGACACTCTCTCAGAAAGTCTCTCAGTGAAACCCATTACTTGCACAGAAAGATGCTTCACAAGAATCCATGTTTGAAAGACTGCCAAGCAAATCCTTAGCCAGGGCTGATTATTTGCTCCTTGATGGTTTTGGAAAGTAGGCCAAGGCACTGCTGAATCTCATTTGCAATAAATGTTTGACGAAAGCAACAGAAAAAAAAAAAAGATACATTTTTTGTAAAATACGAGAATAATATATGGATGCAGAATCTTCCATTCGATACCATCTAAGAAACTGAGTGGAAGTCTTAAGGGCATGATGAAAGTTATCCACCTTTACCCAAAGAAACTGGACTAACAAATAACGGCACTCAACTGAGCAGCTGAGACGGCACTAAATCATGTTTGCCCGATGCTCTCACTTTGACATTGTTTGACAGCAGATGATAAAGAACACCTCAATGATGAGAAAAAAAAAGAGAAAACAGGCACTGAATGAATTGATGGTTTTCCCAGTGAATACTCAGACTATTGATGTGAGCAGATATTTTTAACAAACCAAAAATTCTGCGTACATAAATTAACCAAAACAAATTAGCCAGAACATAAAGTGGAATAAAGTAAATAAGTACACAGCAGAAATAAGCAAAAACATAATACATGCTGATGGCACAGAGACGTGGTTGTTTGGAGGTATCTGTATTTCATTTTTATCTATCCAGGTGAGTTTTGGGGATTAATAAAACCTTGGTTTTCATGGGAAAGACCATGAAAACTGGGGTCATCTGAGGCCCTCCCACATGATCGAACTATTCTCCTCATCTCTCATGTTGAGTCCAGACACTTTGTGAAGGAAATTAAATTTTTCCTCTGCAATCCGTGATCTCGCTTTTTCAGACCCTACCCAGAATTTATGACCATAGGTGCAGATAGGGGACATAGACTGACTACCAAGTTGAGAGATTCACCTTTCAACTCAGCTCTCTTCTCACCGCGACAGACTAGTGCAGCGTTCACATCACTACAGACACCCCGGCGATCTTGAGCCAGAAATGAGTAGAGAGCGTTTTCCATGTCAGTAACAAGGTCCTGCTCCAAGTGGAAGATGTTAAGCATCTGTTGGTTTGTTCAAGAACGAGGGGAAAATGGAGCAGGGGATTTACCATTATCCTCCAACTCCATTTACACAACAGCTCACTGAATATTTTCTCTTTTTCGCACCAAAAGCTGTTTGCTGATGCCTTGATGACACCAACAATTTCATGTTCAAGGCCACGCAAATCCTTATTTTGTCGTCTTCATGTCTAGCGAGCAACTGTGTACCTAATAAAGTGTCCATTTAGGGTGTATTTCCTCAGGAAAACGCTGACAATGTCAATACTTGTTCAATACCCGTTTCCCCCGCTGTACTTGTTGCTTTCGATATGATTTGTGCGAGAACAAAGAAAAACACTTGTGATATAAAAAGATGACACTGTAGATTTCTTGCTTCAAATTGACACCACAATCCATCAAACAAAAACCCACACTCAGAACAATATTGTTCCTTCTCGCTACATCACCGCCGAGGCACAAACACACACGCACACACACACACACACACACACACACACACACACACACACACACACACACACACACACACTTTCCGCACAAATAAAAGCGTATATATCTAGAGTGTTTGATGGTGAGTGAGTGGGCCAGAGGAGATGGAAGAAGCACACCAGGGGGAATGATGAGAGGAAATGATGCGCATGATGAGTGCTGAATGGTTGGCCAGTGGGACAGACCTTGTCAGACTGTCTGCTAAAGGGCTGGGAGACACATTGAGACAACTGCAGAGAGAAGAAGAAGGAGAGACAGAGTCTGAGAGAGCAGCGTATCACTCAGTGACAAAGTTTTTTTTTTTTTTTTTTTTTTTACCACCCTGCACTTCTTGACCATAGCATAATCATCTTTACCCCACAGCTAAAGCCAACTAAAGGGTGATTATTAAGCTGAAGGGTTAGTTGGAGAAGCAGGCCAGCAGCATGTTTTATTCAACTCCTATTACATAAACTCTGTGTTGCATTTCCAATTCTTTCTTTTTTTTTTTTTCCTTCTGCAGCCCAGAAACGTCTCCCAGTTTTGTACCGAGCATCATTTTCTTCTCTTGTCGTCAAGCTTTTTATCTGCAGAGCAGGTCCTCACACATAGAAACAATGATGACCCAGTTCTGAGTTTGTCTCTGTCTTACAGCCAGTTCTCCTCAGTCCTAATCACAGTCCCAGAGCTCCGAGAGCGGCTGCTGCTGCTGAAACAAGGCAGGGAGCAGGGACGGATAAAAAGAGAAGAGGAGGCTTGACAGGAAGAAAAGGAGAAGGGGTTTGTCTTCAAGGAGGAAGGAGAGAAAAGACTACAAAATATCCGGGCGGATGGATAGATATGTTCACAGATAGCACAGAAATAGAACGACGGAGAAGGTTAAACCGCAGTTCCTTTTCTGATTCGCTCCCTGCGGAGAGCACTTCTGAAGGCGGGATTGATGCTATGACAGGCTGGAGAAGGGAAGTTGGGGCCCGATGCACCGTGCTCCTTCATCTGCACAGATGTCTCCAGAGATACAAGAAATCAGGTCATTCTGTTATTCATCAGGTGTGACTAGATACTTGCTTGCAGGGTTGCGGATCCATGTTGTGCTTATGTAACACTATAAAAAAAAAACACACACAACCATATATTATATCTGTACATATACTCAACTAAAAGCACAAAGCTACCAGGTCATCTGAGCTCAGCCAGGCTGAGATCAGTAGATTTTCTTGAACATGAAGTAATTTCACAGAGTTGTATCTTAATAATCTGCTCAGACAGATAAAATATGCAGCACGTCTTAAAAAATTTCACGGACATGAGCATGTTTATTCCAGGCTTACTGAAGACGCCTCACTAAAACATGGTGCCGTTCTCTCTCTCCAGCAATAAGGAGGTTATATTGTTGTTATGCTGGTTTCTTGCAGCACATACTGAGCTTCAGTTGCCTCAAATGCCCCCGTTTTTTGGTTGAAGCTTTGCTTACATTTACTTAAAGAGATAGCATTTCTAAAGGGAAGCTTAGTTAAAGCTTTGTCGGCAATATCTTATCTTTTTCTTTATTTAGTATAAATCCAAGTTAGTTGGTTCAGGAGGAAGAAGCTACTTTTGTTTTTGTTTTTTTTAAATGACAGAGACCACGACCTTCCCATTTTGCTAAAATGCACAAGCGTACAAAACATCCACAATCTTACTCATGTCTGCTCTTGGGTATACAGCCAATCACTGACCCTCCTGGATTCAATTATTTCAAGTATGCTCCATGAAGAAATCAATAGGTTAATTTTCTGCCAAAAATTTGGAGTTAAGTTCTAAGAAAAAACTTGTAATAGTTGAGTTGCTAAATGCTGAACCACAAAGAGGTGAAGGTTTACTGTACTTGGTAAACCCTGCAGATCGCTTTGACGTAGACTGAATGACAAATATCTGGAAAAGCAGCTGTTACAAATGGTGGAGGATCTGTGATGTTTAGGTCCCGTTTATTTCTCCTTCTACAGCGCTGGGAGTCTCTTTAGGTTTATTGGCATAATAAATTATTTTGTTGTCACTGGATCTTTCAGAAGCAAAATGGCTCAAGATATGTGGAAGTGGTCAGACACAAAGCCTTCTTCTTCTTCAAAGTCAGTTTCAATACTTGTGAGGAGACCAGAGAGTAAAGAGCATATGAGAAAACTCTGGACTCTGTGTGATCTAGAGGCAGATGCAAAGAGGAAAAGTCAGAAATCCCTCTTTCTGAGTGCTTTAACCTTGAGAAATGTTATAAGAAAAAGACTAAATGCTGAATACTAGAAAGAAGACGATTTTACATGTCATTGATAGCAAGAGTGCCAATAATTGTCCCATCTGTGGTTTAGTCTAAAACTGATTTTTCTTAATGTTTTCAGACACTGAATAAATGCACTCAAAATAAAGACTGGATGTCTTTGTAGGTAAAAACAGCAGTGGGATGCTATTTTACATCAGTTCCAACACTCTGGAATCAGGAGGACTGAAGTCGGAAAAGCAAATATCATCTGTGAAAGGCCCTCTCGCGTTACCTAAATAACATATGCACTAGCTGACATGGTTACAGTGCCCATGTTTCCTGTGATCATTAGTGCATGATTTTCAGGACTTCAGGACTTGGGAGATAATCTCTGAGCTGTAGGAAAAACAAAACCGTAACATAATGTGACTGACCGTGGTTCAGCGGTGGTATCACTCAGATGTACTGTGATGCAAAAGGACTGAAGAGTAAACAGGACAAATTGTGCATCAAGCATGAAACCCTCCCGCTCTCCTAGCGACTTTTGTCACTGGAGTTGGAGCCAGATGGGACTGGACAGAGGAAGGGGGGATTTTGACCTTGTTTTCCTCCCCAAATTTGGCACAACAGATAAAAAAAAAGAAAAAAAAAAACATATAGTGAGAAAATAACATTTATATCAAACAGGGTGGTCTCAGTGTTTGCTATATAAGTGTATCCTGCACATTTAAAGGGCATGGGAGATGAAAATCAAAGGATGAGCGGTCACGGGTGCCAAAGCTGGAGACACATGGAGTTGGCACTAAGCTGGCAACAAGCTGAACTTAGGGAGGCGGGGGATTCCTTGCCTGGCAGAGTGTGTCTGTTTGAGCAGAGGGACCACATCTCAATGACTTCTAAGCCGACTATATTATGCTAAGACATGTATCCTTGAGGGAGCATGGATTGAAATTGAAAGTCACACAAGGACAGAGAATTAGCAGTGCCAATGAGAGGATACCAGCTCCACGCCCTGGATGACATACAGCACTGCGTCTGCATAAATTGGTTTAAAAAGAAATATTTACACTGGCTTATACCCCTGGTAAGATCTCTGCACAAGGTAGTGAAAACTACCCGCTGCAATGCAGTAAAAAAGTTTAAAGCAGCAATTTATGGCTATGAACCCACGATCGACACCTTTTAGATGTATAGTTTAACAGAGTGATAAATATAGACATCTGGGTTAAGTCTGCCTCCGTTATTCCCTTCCTAAACTGCGAGTGTTTCAATATCCTCAGCATGATGTATATCTCTGACATGAAGAGATGAATTACACCCTCAGCTCATTTCCTCTTCCTTCCCAACCTTTACACAAGGTGACCTTGCGTGGAACATAATTTGCCGCTGAGTGACATGTTTGCCGTTCAAACGTATGCCAGCCTGCATCAACACCGTGAGTCCTGTGAGACATTGCTCAGCCGCTCCTGTAAAACTGAACCCTACGATTCAGGGATTGCTAATGTGCGTCTTTGTGCCTTCTGTCTGCTTGTTTGCACTGATGGCTGGTCGACACTGGTCACAGTTACGGCATGTATAGGAACATGAGAGCACAACAGATGACATTTCAGTGATTTTAACCACGTCAAACATATCTGCGAGTAAAATTTAATCCTGACTGGAGCAAAACGTGGACATTTAACTTGGATTTTGTGTTGAGAATCAAAGATGAGCTGCTTTGTGATGCGTAGTTTCACTACAACTTTACAGCATCTTTATTCTCCTTTACAGTTCTGCATCACACAAAGTGATGCAGAACTGTAAAATGGAAGGGAATATATTCAAAGGTATTTTATAAATAAATACCTGACGCCCCTAAATACCATGTGCAACCAATTGCCTGCAGAAATCACTCTCCAAGCTCTGTAAAAATTAATTTCTGCATAAATACAGATATTCTGTGAAGGCCTCAGAGGTCGTTTCAGAACTTGAAGGAACAAACAGCATCAGACCTGCAGATATCCACAGCTCAGGTGGGAGAATCAGGGACATAGTGTTGTTGCAATTGTGGTTTCCCCAGGTCTGACTTTAATAGCACCTTGGCAAATAGAAAGTAATAAAGAATTCCAACGTCTTTCACAAGCCAAGCCATTTAGGGAACACTTTTTGGCATTAAAAAAAACAAAGAGAGACACCACAAGGTGTGGAATCATGCTGTAGTGAGCTTTTCCTTTAGAAGAGATAAGGACAAAGCTGAACAGAGATCCAACCTGAAGGAAAACCTATAAGAGACAAAAAAAAAGACTAAAGACTTCCAACAGGTGAACAGCTACAATGGCAGGGTTTAGAGAAAAGTGTTTTGTTTGTTTTTTTTTGTTAGAATGGCCCAGTCAAAGTCCAGACCTAAATTCCAATAGAGAATCTATGACTAAACTAAAAAAATAATAAATAAATAAATACCACAGATGTTTTCTATCCAATTTGACTGCGTTTGATCAAAACCCCAAGTCTCTAGAGGGCCAAAGCCAGTGGAGCCTAAAAGCCTAAAAGACTTGAAGCCGTTTGTTTTGGCAAAAGGTTCTAATTCAAGATGAATACAAATACACACCACACGTTCATCACAATAACATTTTAAAGTTTGTGGCTGTAACTTAATAAAGTGCAACAATTCAAGGGCATTCAAACTTTTGCAGAGCACAGTAAATGTAATGAAGCTGCAGCCACCAACAGGACATCTCTGCCTTCACTTTTGGTCTAATTCATGCACAGTATTGGCTGCGTCTCTTCACCCTGTCCCCATGCTCCACCAACCAGAGTCTGACGATTTGAAATATTGATTTGCATGTCCACCCATATAACCACGCCTTGGCTTTGCTGTCAAGTTCATTTAGACGAAATCTTCTTAATGGCCTTTTGATGCCAATAGTGTGGCTGTGGCCACAGAAGAGTTGCAGGGATGTGTGTGTCGGTGGGGGGGGAGGGGGCGATGGTCGGTGTGCAACCAAGAAGGAAAGAAATATAAACAGTGTAGAGATTCTCATAATTAGAAATCATCTTTGAATTCAGCATAGCTAGATGCAAGCACTGTTTTTAGGGCAGAAACCTGCAGTTATTCATGTGAAGAGAATAAGCTGCTTGGTGCATCAAATCAGGTTGTACACTGTATTTCCCAATTAGTCATTTCAGCATGGATACACTCTTCTGCTTCACATAAACAGCCAACAGCCTTGCCTGAACATCAAGCCACACACACTCATAAGCAAAAACACAGTGAGGTTAAGAAATCCTGCGTGCTATGAGTTATTTCTGAGACGGCCTTTGCAGAGAGCACGAGGTAAAAGGTTATTCTGTTGTCACAGAGTTTAGGTCAGTGGCGTGTGGACAGATTTTAGGCTGAAAACTAATGTCACCCGCAGTCCATTTGAGAGATAACAAGGTGACCTTTTCATGTACAGGATCTAAATGACAAATTGATGTTAATGCATCGGCTCGAAACCTCTTTAGTCTTCTGCTTCGTGGGTTTCTTCTTGTCAGACTACTGCAGCTCAGCAAGAAAAGAAAAAAAAAAGTCTCACACACTCACACAAATCAGATGCAGCTGATAGCTGAAGGGTTCCTCCATTTTTCTCTTGCAGTGATTTCTTTTTTTTTTTATTTTTTTGGACCCTGCGTCAGTCAGACAGCAACAGTTCATCACCGAGCCGGAGAAACCAATGGTCTTTATTCTCACTGCCACGGTCCCTGACACCGTGTGAGTGGCAGGACCGAGAAAGAAAAACTACTGATGCAACAGGGCAGAGGCAGACGAGATGGGGTTGAGGAGCAAAAGATGAGAGGCAGAAAAGAAAGATAGACGGATATTTGCTGTGAGGAAAGATTGAAAGGAGGAAGGCTGCAACCCTCTCAATGTGAAGGTTAGGGTATGCTCTGTGCTGCCCTGAAGTGCAAAGAAAAAGGTGAGTCACAGCACACACTTGAACTGGGAGAGGCCAATTGACAAGCAGCTTGTGCTGGAGGCAGCATTGTGGGGTAGGCTTATTATGAGGGAAGCAGATGAGAGGAGGTTAGAGAATGAGCAAGACGGGATTGATCTCCCCATTGTGCTCAGTGTGAAGCCCAAACTCTTTGTTGTTATAATGTCATTAGCTCATCCTTTGGCCCTCCTCTGAAGATTTGCATCATCTCCTTTAAACCCCTGTTTATTTATTTATTTGCATGCAAAATATAGGTCATGCATTCATACAGACCATACATTTTTAATAGAATCGCAGCTTTAGCTCAAACGTCTGCAAAGAGCCCCTGTGAGCCACCCTGCCGCCGACTCGGGGTCTGAATGGAGCAGAAACGGCGCGCCCGGTGCGGAGCGGTGCAGGGTGTCGTTAATGCCAACGCTAATGCTAATGCAGCCGCTGTGTGATGAAAAGGTTTTGTATATCTTCAGAGTGTGTGTGTGCTGTGATGCTCAAAGGGTAAAAAAAAATAATAATACAAAGCTTAAAACTTTGGCTAAATACCTGAGCATAGATTTTAATGTATTATCACAGAAACTTATCTAGATGTAATCCTGGACTTCCTAACTGATGAATACGCTTTGTGGTTACGTCATATGAGCTACTTGTGGTTTAGAGTTGTCGTTTCCTGGGAAAGTGCTCCTCTAGCACAATCTTAAGTATTTTACAGCCTATAGTTTTTCTTGATGATGCTGTCACTACCCTGGTTTATCATGGAGTAGGCATTATGGATATGGATTGTCAGTAACCAGAATATGCAGAGTTTTGTATGTAGGCCAGAAAGTTCTCTCTTTAAGTAGTATTACTCCAGATACGAATAAATCCATGCAGTTGTATAGTGGAAACAACAACAACAAATAAAAAAAACCTGTGGATGTTTGTTTCTGTGACAATGCCAAGACACGGGAGGGCTCTTAACTAATTAGGTGACTTCAGAAGACAAATGTGCACTGGATTTTATTTTCGGCTATCAATAGGGGATGAATACACATGCATTCGACGTTTTTCAAATATCACTTTCAAAAGAACATTTGTAAACCATGAATCATGGGATACATCTCAAAATACCTTAGAATTTGAGGTTACAATTGGACAAAATGTGTAAAGGGTCAAGGGATTTGAATCCTTGTGCAAGGCACTTTATATGATTACTTCAGCAAAAGGATAAGCCAACTGATGAGAATGTTATATATAGAAGACAGCAGACTCTTATCTGTGTTTGTGTAGATCCGTCTAGCTCCATTTCTAGGAATCACAAAGGAGCCCAGAGGCAATAAATGGCCTTTTCCCTCCCACAATATTTTTACTCCTCTCTTACCAAACAGAAATGAAAAAAGGCGCTCTCTGTAGATCTTTAGTGCGAATCATCACCGCTGTGGTTAAGCAAGTCAAACATGTATGCGCTCCCGTAAAAGAATTAGGAATCTGACAACTCTCCCCTCACCCCCTCCTAAAAGTCCAAGGCACCATAAAGAGCAAGCAATTTTCAAAATTTTAAATTAAAAATGACTTACCAGCTGCAATTATTTTGCTCATAATCTCTGTAATGGGTTTGGATGTTTTATTAGCATCCTAGCAGGATTATGAGAGAAGCACTTAGAGCCAGATTCATGTTGAGGTCTCATTTATTCTCTTTATGCACATTAAAATCTGATATGCGAAATGTGACACCTCTGTTTGAAAAGAAGGCAACGCAGTGATTGCTTTGATACAAGAATTCTTCTGAGGCGATAACAAAACATTAACCGTCTCTTGATGATAACAGCAGATAAATGATAGAGATGTTTAAGAGCTGCTCTTTGCTTATTACTTGTCTCACATTAGTCGTTTCCGAATGAAAGCGTATTTCTATTACATCCATTCCCCCACCGTGGCTGCAGCCTGATTGCTTTCAGCACCTCTCGGATTGCACCAACCAGCTTTTGATTTTATTGACGCCACATCTATTTACACTTGTTTATTTCAGAGAGCCGATATTCTCCTGCTGCAAACGGGGGTGTCAAAGCATCAGCACATGCAGCCTTTACAGTCTGAAACATGCATGTAACAGTGGCGCCACGGAGAAGCAATTTGAAAAGGCTGCCTGACGCTCTCGTTCAATGGAAGCGCAGGCAACTAACGCCAAAGTGTGGCATCTACATTACAAGTGAAACAGGAGCTTATGTTAGACAGACAGGTTGCTCAGCTGAGTGGGGTAGAAATATTATATATCGAATGCATTAAATGGGTAAAAAAATCAATAAACGTCTGCCCTGTCGGTCTGGCAGAGCAGAAAACCACTTTTATTTCACGCTCTGTCTAAGAATGAAATTGCAGGCACCAGAATATAACCATGCATATGCTTGACGTTAGAAATGCTCGCTTTCTTTGTGCGGCTTAGTTTTCTCACAATCTCTTACCTGTAAGTCAGATTGCAAAACTCTAATTAATTTTCTGCTTTTTTTTTTTTTTTCATGCTGCAAAGATGAAGCTTAATTTACTGCTGTTATCTGTTTGTCTAACACTGACGGCAAGCTTCTCATGTTAACTAAAGTGAGGAGCTGCAAAGTGAAGTGATAAAGACATAAACAGAGACAAAAAAAGAGAAAAGCTCTTTCCAAATGGCAATTTATTTGTTTAGGAAGTGAAGAAAAAAAGGGCCTTTTAAACCAATCTGGTCTTAATTGAAAAAGTGATCACCCTATAAACCCAAAAATTGGTTTTGCCATATTTGGCAGCAACAACTGCCATGGCCTTTTCCCTCATGTTTATGGTACCTCACAAGGAGGCTTTTACATCACTGTGGATTAACACCGGCCTTCTCTTGTTTTCATATTTAATTTAATTCATTCACACTGAAGTTGAGACATTGATTATGCCACTCCATAATCTTCATTCTGAGTTTATTTCAGTCATTGTCCTGCTGCGTAACCCAAGTATTCACTCAAACTTAAGGTCACAAACTGCTGGCTGAACAATGTCTCTCAGGATTTTAAAGGGCACAGTTTATGAATTTATCAACTCCTGTAACTCGTTGATGTGCTATTGTAGCAAAGCAGCTCCAGCCGCCACAGTCTGGTCAAAAGTGCTTTTGGCTTGGCGCTCTCCTTTGGATGCCATTTTTGCCAGTGTTATTCTCATTGTGGAACCATGAACGCTGACCTGAACTGAGGGAAGTGCATCCTGCAGTGCTGGGTCATAAATATATTCCTAGACAGAGGTTGGTAGTTATATTTACTCATGAATATCAATTTTAGTAACCTTTTGAAAAATAATTACTAGATTTACTGCTCCATACGGTTTTTAAAAGGCTTTTATGGCAATGATGGCTTTCATTCAACAGTAGCTGGATAGGCAGAAGGGCAAAGAGAGAAGGGGAAGACATGCAACAAATAATTTGGGGTCAGGAATCAAAACCTGCTTAGAAGACTGCGGCCTCTGGATAGGGTGTGCATGCAAACAAAGCACTGACCTCTGATACAGATGAAAAAATACTTTTTTTCAGCAATACAATAATTATTTTCTTGTATCGCTGTAGCTGTTTCCACAAATGCATACATGATTAATTGTATGTAAACAAAAATACATCTCAAGTTGTTTCAGAAAATCTACCTAGCTAAAACTACTTTCCTTTTTTTTTTTATAAAAAACCCTTTTGAAATATAAAAAAGGTGACTTTTATTTCCGTACCTTCACTTTTTTCTAACCTAAACACGTTTTATTAGGCTGATTTTTCTCGTTTATACGAGCTGCGAATATCGTCGCAGCTGAAACTTAATTTCGGGATCCCATAGTGACAGTTTATCAGCTTAAAACATAACCTCATTTTATCATAAGGCAGAAGGAGAAGCTGGAGTCGAGGCTTAAGAAAAACAGTAGGCAATGGTTTCTGACATAAAGTTAAACACTTAGTTTATTGCTTTGAAATGTTGTTGTACATCTACTTTATCATAGCTTCTTACTGTGAAAATAAACTTATTTAAGCCAGTTTAGCACAAATTGTTGTCAGATATCATAAAAAAAATCCTACTTATAGAAAAATAGCAGAAAAGTGTTTTCTCGTCGAAAGTTAGTAGTAATATGCTTCTGAAAAAAATGCCACTATGAGTGACCGTCTTGGAGAGACATCTATGTGTGTGTGTGTGTTTATATGTTTACATCTCAGTGAACACTGCAGTAAACCAGCAGCGTTGACACAAGCCACATCGGCCCTCTGTGGCACATCAGGGACAGCTGGATGTTGTCAGCCAGCCATCGCTTTGATGAGAATGGGCTGATCGCAGCTCATGGGCCCCTCCCACTTATAAATCAGCTTCTCAGCACTCAGGGATGGATTACAGCAGCGGCAAGCAGAGCCATACCTGCTGTGCCACGTTGGAAACCCTGCAGTAAGCAGCAATTTCAAAAGGCTGTGTTGCCTTCCTGGCAGACAGATGGAAGTTCTGTTGGTGTTATAATCTCAGAGTAAAAAAAAAAAAAAAACACTAAATTGAATTCAGCTTTTACATTTCATTCATTCGTTTTCATAGCTGAGTTAGGGGAGGAGAATAAAGTGGGTAGATCATCAGCTTAACTGGGAATCGTCAGTCAACTTTATAGAAAGTCCGACAAGCAAAGATAAAAAAAGAAACATGTCTGGCTGTATCCAGAGTAGCCTCTCTTGCACCAATAATTAATTTTTTATGTATTAATTCATACTATGGAGGGGTTCTTTTTCAGTGGAGATGGCTTGTTATGGAAAAAAAGCTGCATTGCCAATTGCTGACTGTCCAGCACAGCTGACTGAGTGAGGATGCACAGAACATGGTGTGCTTGGTGAAAGCAGAGCTTGTAGCCATGCATGACTTTTAGCCTATCAGCAACAATCAACTGCAATCTGCTCTTGACAGCATTTTTCCTCATGATTAACAGTGTTTTTGTTGTGCTTAAAAATATGTCTAAACAATGTCTGAGTCTTAACATAGCCAAACACTTCAGTTCAATATATTTTATGGCTACTAGTTAAAGCTCGAGTCCTTGCTAATGAATTAATGACTTGTATTACCCTCAATGACTTGCTTCAGCGGTGACTTGTTTTCACTGCTATCTGATTGAATATCAGAATTTTAACAGATGAGAAACTGTTATATACTTTTACCTGCGTTCATAAACTGATATAGTGCATAACAACTAGACTTGCCAAATTACTGCTCACCCATTTTGGGAGAAATCAGAGAGGTGATGTCTGAGGGCTTTCAAGTAATAATCCTGATCAGAACTACAGCAGAGTTTACAATCTCTATCTGAGTACTGCCAGACTTTTAGATTATTCTGTGATTCTGTGATTTGGCCAAAGACACTACTGTGATTAACAGATTGACCTCACTCACCATAAAGAGCTTTTAAATCGTTGGATAGGTTGCCAGTTTGTCAAGTCTTTGAGCTACTGGTTATAGGTAGCAGGTCGGCCCATGTCTTCCTAGTCACTGGACAAATAATCAAAATCTTATAACCAGCAACCAGTTAATGTGAAGCTGAAAATCAGAGCACCTTTGCACAGCATGGATTGTTAACTGTGACTAAATTGCTATTTCAAGGAGTAAAAAGATTCAGAGTTAAACTCTGGTGACACAATGCATGCAGAGTGAGTAAAAGGACTAAGTGTTTAACATTTTCTGCCAGGAAAATCGACTGTTAAAAATACAAAAACAAAGCATTACATTCATTTTCACACATAATCTAATTCTTAACCGTGTCACAGAAAAATCGTTTTAATTAAAAAGCTATAATCCGTCATTCCCTCCTGACCTTTTCATAAAGTTTTAGTGAAATTGTGAAGTTAATTGTAATAAGGAATTACAAGCTACCCTCAGGGTAAACACATACAGAAAAAAGAAAATTATAGTTCCACTGACCGTTCAACAATCAGATTTGCACGCTTTTAGAGATTTCTTCTCAAACGATTTCTCCATTAGCTCAGAAGAAACCAACAAACGAATCTCCTTTGAAGACTTTATTCAAGCCAAGCCATCATGATATTACTTTCTATGGCAGTCAAGAGGAAAACTATGGTTGTCTTTGTTAGGAGGGTTGACAGCAGCCACACCGTGACCATCTCCCTGTCTTCACTCATCCATGTCTTTCTTAGACACTTGAACAAATCAGTGTGTTTTTCAGCCTCTGCCTGAACTTTTGTGGTTTATATTCTTGCTAGTGTTACCATTACACTTAAAGATCAATGAACTTTGCGACACAAAAAGAGAAGTAATTCTTTTAAAACTGTGTTTCATCAATGAGGAAGCAGAATCTCAGTTCTTATATAAAAAAAGACTCTTTCTTTTATTCGCAGGCCTTCTGTTCCAGCAGATCTCTGCTGTTTGCAGCTATTCATTACATAGTTTAAAGAAATAAATAGTGTCTGACAAATGCATATTATGCTCTATGGGTTTTCCCTTATCTGCTGTGATTTCTAAGAGCTGCATCTTTATTATCTGCAAAGCCCAACACAGATTTATTTTTCCCAAATAGGAACAGCTCCTGAGCATCCAGAAATGCGTCATCTGTTGTGCTGGACTTTTTGTCCCCCTACCTGTGGAAATGATTTTGAATCATGGTATTTTATTTCCCTCCAGTGGGTGTTAGGTTTTATCTAACTTAAACAAGAAATGAGAATCTGCTTGCATGACAACGTTTTCAACATTTAAGTTAATAAATAAAACCGAGACTCTCAAACAAATAGCTAAGGGAGTTGATATCATTCTTCAGGAGGTTAGGGACCACAGCCAGATGCGAAAAGCTGAAATCCACAATTTCCTCTAAGAACGCCTATATGTGCCAACTTTAAACGTTCCAACACCAAAGATACGTTAATATGCAATAAATATGTACAATGGAAACTGTCTTGTTACTACTGCAGAAGCCTCGTCGGAGAGGAGGACTGTGTGCCTTTGTGTAGCTAGTTAACCCAGTCAACGCCATTCGAAATAAAAGACACTGTTGAATTGGCTGCATGTGTTGCTAATATCATCTAATAATGCGTTAAATAGAACTTAACCTGGGTATTTTAACTTCCTAAGCTACATTTTATTTTAAATATTTTAGATATCCTCAAAAAAATCTGTGAATTTTACACAAATAATTTGGAGTCACATTCTGTGAATGTTAAACTGAATCTAGTTTAACATCTTCCTTCCCTCCTTATGGTTTTTAATTTAGTAAACTAGATTGAACCCATTTAGCAATCTTGGCAAAGAAAGAATAAATGTACAGACATCTTTGTTTAGCAAACTTCCAAGCCAAATTCTACGTTTGTTAAAAAGCATACAACTGAACATAAGGTGTCACTGGAAACTTTCAACAACATGGACGAGTTCCCCTTATCGTTTGATCATTTCTATATAAATGCAACTTATATTCCAGAGTGACTTAAATATGTTTCTTTCCTCTTCACGAAGCATTTTTTGCCTGATGTGACTAACCCCTAATTTACACTGCATGTGGTTCCGCTGCGCACTTCACAGGCGTATCGCTGCTGTTCTGGAGCTCCCCATTTGACCACTGTTTGCTTCCCTTGTTCACTTCACTGAGAACCACAGAGGCGCTACAAGACGAATGTGCAGGAATAAAAAAAAATCAGATGATAAAGCCGGTGATAAAAAGGATGCGTAGTATTATGACAAAATACTGCAGTTCTCAACTTCCAAATTTAATATCTTTCCCTCTGTTCTCCCACTTTGTCTGCTTTGACTTGTGTAGTGACATGAGCGAATACTGATATATGTATTTATGTAACTGATTCATGCCGACAGCTTATATACGCATAAATATACAGCTAATATTATGAGCAAATACGGTCAGCCTAGGTGAGTTATTTTAAAAAATACATACCCTGTGCTTATGCATTTTCTTGTTTGGGTGGTGTGATCTTTGAAGATTGACTCCGTACTTGTGCTGGCATCTGGCAAAAATAAGACCGGTTCTACTTTTAGCGACATCCTCGGCGGAAGTGTGGTGCGCCATGCTGCCTTTCGAACGTGCAAATGTTCTCATTTACTATAATGGGTGAACATTTACTGCGAAGGCCACACCATGGTGGTGTGGAGCCGGAAGCAGTGTAAATTAGGGGTTATATTCTGGAGTAACATATAGTCCGAAAAATACGGTAGGCGTGTTTCCATCTATTGGTTTGGAGCAGATGCTGAAGCCATACTGCACCTTGATACATCATGCGTTGGTAACAGATGGAAACTGAACTGCTACTGACATTAAAAATCCTGTTTCACTTCACAAAAACTTACTGAAAGCAGAAGTGAAACTTTGTCCATATAAATCTGTGTGTAGTCTTTGAAACAGACAGAAATAAATAAATTAGCTAAACAACAAAACAGCTACTTCAAACATACTTCACTAAATGTCATCTAAACAAAGTGCGTTTATGCATCACCTCTGTCTTACTTAAAGTTGCATCAACAATCAATTCTACAGAACCGCTAACAAGATGAGGTGGATATCCCTTTTGGGCAGGGAACTCCAATAACAAGAAGGAGAATGTTGCTGGGGAGAGAGAAGTCTGGGTTTCCCTGTGGAACCCGTTATGGACAGATAGATGGATGGATGGCTGTTGGTGATAAAGCTAGAAAAGGTCATATATTTAATTCTTGCATCAGCCATGTTGAAGCTGCAGATAAGTGATGAGAAATTAGCTCTGTGAAGGTTAAACTTCCCTCTCAGGGGGTTGCTAATTAGTCTGAATGAACAAATATAGGTGGTCACAGTGCTCACCAGACTTAAACTGCCATGAAAAACGTTAATGTTGGTGCAGAGTTGGAGATTAAACTGAGAGAAGGAGGATGGAAGCAGGCAGGGGCAAAAAAAAGGATTAAGAATCAGCTTTGAGGGGCTTTTCCCATGTGCTGTGCAGAAGCATATCTTTTTTTTTTTTTTGCTATTTCACAGGTTTCTACAGGGGCTGCTCTCTCTCCGTTCTGAGACCCCAATCTCCTCTCTGACCTTCTGCTGCTTGGCGGTTTCTGCCTATTAACGCGCACTGAAGCGTGCACCCAAAGTCACAATTTCATAGTCCATCCAGAGATTTGGATCATATACACACATAGTTACAATATGCTATTAGCAGCAAGTTATAATTTATTTGAATACAATGTAACGTATTGCTTACCAAAACTGTATATTCTCTGAACGCCAGAATAATGAGGGAGAAAGCCGTTCTCTTCAGGGTCAGAAGTTTACATGCACTAAAAGTATGTTTTTAATTAAAGTCAAAATATTTAACACCAAACGTTCTTCCAGATACAAAAAAAAAATTATAAACTTTTAAATTTGAAGAGAGCCTTAAAAATATCTTCTCAATGCTTTGACATTTAGCAAATATAAATGTATGCAGTAATTATAACTAATGTAAATCAGAAAAGTTACATTTTATTTAATGTCAGACATTGACAAAAAAGTGTCTCTTTACACTGTTTGCAAATATTTTGTTTCAACTATATATCCATGGGAAATGGGAAGGTTATGCGTTGTTGTACTGAGCATATGACAAGTGCTGTCTCACTGCCTGGTTTATTAAGACAGTAGGAAGACGTTCCCTCTTTTCTAAACAATAGGGACGTTATTACAAACTATCTCCCATGCTCCTTATTCCATCTGTCTCTTTCTTTTCTCCACGCCTGCATGTGCCTGCTCAGCACTCTGCTCCTCTGGGGCTCCTCGGGTGCAGCTTGAACGCATATGGAGTCTGTTTAGATATTTATCTACATATTTATCACAATCCACGGCACAAGTCTCATGGAATTATGTTGTTCACATATGCATTAGCACTCGCACTAAGACGTGCATTACGATTGCTGCTTGTCTCGTGTAAATAAATCAATTTCTGCATCTGCATGGATTGCAGACGCGTCAAATCACATCACAGGATGAACCATATGGTCAGCCTTTTCAGCACCAGCGGGACTCCCACCGACACTTTGTCAACACCCAGTGTTCCATATTTCAGACATAGCAGGATCTGCTGTGCTATTGCAGACATAAGCATCTGTGCATCCCCCCATAAGTCTGACAAAACATGCAGGTTTCAGCACCTGATCTCTAAATAGCTGATTTTACATGACAAGCACCTCCTGCCTGACTGCCATTATGCAAATCAGTGAAATCATCTGCTGATGCGACGTTGGTTGGAACAGAAGCCAGCATGATTCAAACCGTTACTGATTCAAGTACTCTGAATTTAACATCTAAGTGTTGGTGTGGGTGAATTTATGAAAATGACATTGGGAACAAGATGTCTTCCAAACTCGGAGCTGAAACTAGGAGTCTTACATGTTTCAATGACACATGTGAGCAACAAAGACCAAATCTTGACAATTATACCGCTCTTTGCTCAAAAAGGGGATGTATTTAGTCATGAATATAAACTAGATTAATATAAAATGCTTCAAAGTTTTACCTGCAATGGGGAGAATAAATACTGCACATCTTATTTTTCTGAATAAATCTATTTCTAATGAGGTCTTTGACAAGGTGACAAAGGAATCAAAACAGATGACTCCATAAAATATGTGTAATAAAACAGAATGACCAAAGTATTAAGTTTAAGCCTCACTTACTGAAATGTGTTATTTGCTATACCAGAAAAGCCTTATTTGGTAATGAAAACGTAGGAATGTTAAGTTTAAATGTTAATGGAGAAACTAAACTAGACTAGAGGAGATGTGATTTGGATTCATTCTTCTAACCATCTCTTTAAATCTTAAATGCTCTGGGCTCTTCTAATCATCGCATTGCAGTCTAATCAGGAATTCTGTCCATCGATTTCTAATCATATTCATGTCTGGTGATTGACAGGGCCATCTCGACAGATTTATTATACTTTCCTTAATTAGTAGTGTTCCCTTGGCTGTGTTTCATTTTGAGATTCTAATCTCGAATAACTCCAACTTTCTTCATTCTGTTGGTAACAGAATGGAGATAAACAATAAGCATCAATAATAATATTTTATTCATTTATAGCACTTTTTAAACAAATGCTACAGAGTACTTCACAGTAAAGATAATCAATTAAAACATCATAAATGACAAGAAACACAAAGGGTAAACCACATAATTATGTAGGACAAAATGAAATTACAAAAACGCAAAAGAAATAAAAATATAAAAAGCCCCCATGATACAAGTAAGTTTTAACTAATTTTTTAAAGGAAGACAATGAAGAGTCCTGTCTAATATTTAGAGAGAGAATATTCCACAGACTAGGAGGCCTGATCTAGTCCTCCTAGTCTGTGGAAAAGACTAGGAGGACCAGAAAAGCTCTTCCTCCTCCTGTCACCAGCTGAGCTCTGGGAGTGGAAAGTAGCAGCTGATTTAAGGATCCGAGATTGCGAGAAGGGATATAAAAGGTAAGAAGCTCAGATAGATATGATGGCGCAAAACCATTCAGGGATTAAAAAAAAACAAACAATAAAATTTTCAAGTCAATTCTAAAAACCACAGGGAGTCGATGCAATGTGCTGATGTTTATGGGCTATTGTGAGAACGCTAGCTGCCCCAAAGTTCTCTCAGTCAAGATGATTGAGAGAACCACCAGAAAACAAAGGATTATAATAATCAATCGAGCGTCCCCACTGCATGATATTCTCACCTCAGGAACTCACAGAGCTCAGTTTGGTTTTACTGAGTCATTTTTCCCTGCAATTTCACTGGCTTCTCCAAATGCTTTTCAGCAAGCTTTAAAGCAACTCTCGACAAGTTTTTTTTTTTTCCTTTAGCAGAGACGTTTTATTGAGTTACCACTCACAGAGATCGTTGCAGTTGAGTTAACTACTTATTGCTTTCCTGGTAAAACTGTACATACTCACACCAGATCTTCCCGAAGCTTTCTGCAAGTGGTAACTGGATCTCGGATTGATCTTCAGATAATGCTTTTTGACTCCACTATGAGAAATCTTACAGCCTTTATCTATATTGATGACTTGATTAAATACATGAGATGGAGATACATTAACAAAATAAGAAATCTGTTTAATACTCATTCATCCCATTGTGTTATTAGATTACTAAACATTGTTTTTCAGTGTTGCTGAGGTGTTTTTCAAGTGACTAGGACAAGAGTGAGTTTGTAAGACATGAGAATACTTGAAATCCTCAGCATGAGGGCCAGGACTCGCCTTGATATTCTTGTAGTTGTATTAAAATTATCCTGAAATGGACTCTTCTTCCAACCTTGGTAGGACCTTGATTTCAGCCTCCAAAATAAATTACTAGTCTGAATTTGAAACAACAGCCTGCAACTGGTTCTGTGGCAAGGTGGATATCTTAATAAAAGTCTTAACCTTGGGTTTACAGGGAGACTGTGCTCACTGTAGAGTTGCTTCCTCAGCATCCTCTCTCTCTCTCTCTTGTGTCAACAGAAGTGATGTATTGCCCCTACGCATTTTCAGAATAGCCTCGACACTGAATATGCAAGCTGTTTCCAGACTGGATTAGTGTGCAAGCCAATCGATATTGATTACAATGTTTCCCATAAGCAAAAAACCTAACTGTACTTATTGTTCATATATCGAAATATTTTGATCATTACTTGTGGAAGCCCAAGAAGAGTTTCCTCATGTAGCTGGATGACTGAAGCAGAATTTCTTCAAAGTGCAAATTCTTCTTTTAAAACTCGGAAAACTTTGAGGATTTATTAATTCCCACTGACTTAAATTCATCCATCAAAGATTCAGCAGAAGGTCACTAGGGTCCTGAAAACTAAACCTCGTTTTTAAACCATTTCACGGGAGCTGTCACTTCTGGGATATTAGTGTCAGGAGTTGTAAAAGGTGAGAATGCAAATGCAAAGAGCAGGTGGCAGACAGGGAGATGGATGACACAAATTAGTTTTTCAAAGGAGAACACAAGGGGTTGCAAAGCAAGGAACTAGATAGGAACAAAAAAACAAAAGCTGAAACAATGTGACAAGCTAGGAAAGTTAAAAGAGTGGTCTGATGAAGATCAGAAAAAAACAAGTCAACCCAGGAGTATAAGTGCTATAAGACATCATTAAATCCATGTGATGAGATACATTAACAAAATAAAGTAAATTAACTCTATGATCTTTAAAGGAAATTCAATATAATTTTTTTTACAAGTTCTCTTTGTGTTTAGGCTTGCAGGACACATAGGCATCAATGCATAACATGAGGGTCACCAAAAAACTCAGGAGAACTAAGCTCAGTCATTCGTCTGCTGTGATTCATTTTCAAATCTTGAATTTTCTGTTCATCATGATGAACCCCGTCCTGTCTAGCTACTTTTCATTATATTCAAGTTCTGTAACTGACAGGGTCATCTTGGCAGGTTTATTTTGTTTTTCTTAACCGGCAACATTTTCTTGACTGTAAATGTTTTGCTGAAAAACACACCCTTGTTTCATTTTTATATTCTGATTTAGAAAATCTTTAAACTTTATCTAACTATATGAAGTCTGAATTAAATATATGCATATGTATTGTTTGAAAAACAAAAGAAAAGTTGATTGAGAATGATCTATATTTCACACTTTTTGCTCTCTTGCTCTCAATATAATCATGTTCTAACAGAGATAGCCTCCCCCCTCCCCCCCGAAAAAAAGTACAAGACGACAAAGCGCAACCTAACTCAAAAGACGCAGTTGGTTTTGTGTTTTGAGTGTTATTTAATAATAATGTAGCTTTGGTAATGTATGCAAAGAAAGGAGTGAGAGGGGATCTGTTATACTGCATTCTGTTGTTACTTTAACCAAAGCATGTATATTTAATTAAAACCTAAGGGCATTGGCATGACTTGTAAAAAAGGCGCAATACTTCTCCTTTAATTACACACTGGGAACTCATTTTAGAGCAAAAATCACACTGCTTAACCCAGAAACAACTTTGCCACATTTTATTTACAAAGCTGTGGTTTAAAAAAAAAGCATAGGAAATTAGTTAATTATTACACAAGTAAAGAATTGAATTTGAAAGTATTAAACACTGACATTTGGACATATCATGCGTACACAATACAGCCATTTTTTTTTTTTTGGTTATTATTTTTATGTATGCAAACATACATGCAGGGTCTTGCAGGGTCAATCTGAAAAACCTTAAATGGATATGTGTGTAGAAAACATTCAATTAATGGGCAGACATGCAGAAAACTATGCCAAATCAGTTTTATACGACAGCACAGAGAAGATGAAGAGTGAGCAATGGAATAGGATGTGTGGGAGTCAGCATGTGAGCGTTTTGTGGGCCGGGGTTAAAGGGTCGTCTCTACACTGTCATTACTGTATCCACACATTTAGCTGCAACACACACACACACACACACACACACACACACGCACACACACACACACACACACACACACACACACACACACACACACACACATGCCGGGAAACACAAGCACAGCCACAGGATAGGTGCATATAAATTGACCTGCACAGGCCAAAACAACGTACCTATTTTATATGGTGGCTCTGCATGTGATTCAGAGGAGCTTCTGGCTCTTGCAAACCTCCTACAATCTTTGGTATTTCTTTGCGTTCCCAGCAAGTAAAATTACCCCCATAGATCTTCCGAGTGTGACATATTGATTGTTAGCCAAAGGGGAGGCTATCATCTCATCTGCTGTGTAGCTGCCTTTCTGGCCAGTTAAAGTGTGTTGGGATATTTGTTGGACATGACGTTGTTAAGGGTTCAAGTTGCTAATAGAGGATCACTGCATTTTTGTAATTAAATGTTTATCCTGCCATTTGCTATAACTGCCATTTGCAACTAACAATGCAGTTATGCAATACAGAGGCTAAATCTAGCATGAGTGCTGCGAAGGCCAGTGGGTCTGATTTGTCAAAAACCTACATAGATTTGGGGAAAAAAAAAAAAAAAAACATTAGTCCCCCATCTCATAAATCTGTTGGCTTAAAGCAATCGCTATTTTGACACTTCTATCTATTCATAGTTTTGCCCACCCCACTGTTAAAATTTCTATAATAAATGGAGAAACGGGCGACAGAAGAGAAAATGCAAGGCAGACAGAAAAGATGAATCATAGTCTCCAACACAAAGAAAGTGTCCAAATATTGTGTCACATCTTGTTATTTTCAAAGTAGATTTGCCTCAACAAGTGTTGAGCAGTCGCACATTAGAAGTGCTAGATAAGGTCCTGCCTCAGTCTGGCAGCAACCAAACCCAAATTAGTTCTTCACACACCACACTGTTCTGCAAAAATGCACATGCTAAAATGATGGCCTTCATAAACTTTCTCAGGCTTTTACAGCAGATTCTCCCCAGAGGCAAGCCCACACCCTCTGCAGTACCCCTAAAGAAACTGCCCACAGTAAAATTTGACTGAATGAAAGCGTTTTCAATCTCATTTTGAGAAGTTTCATCCAAAAGCCCCCAGCATAGACTGCATTAGCTTAGGAGTGTTAGGTATCCCTCTTTTAAATCCAATTATGGGTTTGGGAATAACTTCATAATGACATGCGTGGGAAGAATTAATAAACTTAATACTCACTGGCAGTGTTGTACATGAACGCATTCAAGAGCAGTTAAATTTCTGAAGTACTTGCAACTTAAAGCTGTTTTTCACATGACAAAGCTGAAATGTGCACAGCTGTCACTGGTGACTTTGAATGCTAATTGGCAACGAACAAAAGACAAAAACTGAAAACTTTAAAGGCCTTCTAAACATGACATAGCATGATAGTTTTCTGATGGTGCTTTGCAGGAGCTTGGATTGTTGACTCAACTGAGATTGTTTTGGTAGTGAACAATAAATAAACATGAAGTGATATATGCTCACATATGAATTGACACATCCTGAAATTAGATAAAAATTGGTCCTCCTCCCAGCCCCCCAACATATTATGTTGATAACTGAACCCCAATGACAGCAAATGGTAACAAAAAAATCAAGGAAAGTGATGGATGAACTACAAATTTTAGCCTCACAAACACACTTTAGCTGGGGCAGTGCACGTGCACACAAACCCTCACACTGTTCTTGCACCCGACTGCCAGCTCTCTCCAAGACCCCACTGAAACCCCCCCCCAGCTCTTTCAGGACTTCTAAGCCCCATATCTGGGTGGACGCCATCACTTCCGCCCCTTCCACCTGTCAGGTGCCCTTGCCTGCTTTAATGGTGGCAGCAGAGTGAGGGGTGGAGGCAGAAAGGAGGGGTACGGAGAGCCAACAGTGGACGGCGAGCTGCTGGATCCCATCCCTGCCTTCGTGTGCCAACCCTACATCACAGTTCATTTCGCAGCCTCCCCTCTCCTCCGCTGCGCTCAGCCAAGCCTCTCAGCAGGTTTCCCTCTGCAGAAGAGTTCTGTCGCCACACAGGGTGGCATCTCTGTGCTCAAACCCAAAGTGGCAAGCAGCCACCTCCACAACATAACTAATGACTTAGCATTCAGAGTTTTGCAGAAATTCTATTCAAATTCCACTGAACCCAAAATAATTCACACCAATACAGATTTTTTTTTTTTTTTTACACTGAGCATATTTCAGCAGTCTGCTTTTCTGGTTTGTTTGTACAGCACACCATCTGTAGTTAGTTCTTATAGGACGGAGGTGTCCTGGTAAAACAACTTTGAAGATAAAGGTGTTTCATTGAGCGCTATCCTCAAGAAGCAATCAACAAAGGCACAGCTGGACTTCTGCTGCTTTTTAACTTCGTCTTTTGATGTTTCTACCCCACAGCAGGAAGAAAACTGTACAGAGGAAAGGAATTTAAGAGACCTGTAGTTCCATCAATATATAAAATCATTTAATATTTTCTAGCTTTAATTCTGAGATGACTAAACCTTGAACCAGCAGTGTTCATGGTATATTTACATATGCACACACATGCATGTGTGTGCATGTGCAAAATTGTGTTAAATGTGATGATTATAGCAGCTGTTGGTCTTTGTTAAACTCGGTGTTAATTGCAGTGTTACTACAGTTATGCTAATTTTTCACTTCTCTGTGAAAATGTGCGCCGAGGCGATGACAACATGCGAGATCAAATCATTGTTGACGTTGTAACAACACCATCATTACTTCCTCCCTTCACTCCCGAGTCTGGATGTGTGAACAACAGGATTTCATTTTCTGCTGATGAATGGAGGGAAAATGCAATTAAACCATTTAAAACTGATTTTTGGTGGCATTAATCAAATACTGTAGGCAGCTCCTGGGCTGTACGGTTAGATAAATTGTAAAACTGTCAGATTTATTACGCATATTAGCAGTTTCAGATAAGGAACCATCATTTTAACTTCTGCAGATAATAGACATTTATGACAATGGATCCATCTGGAATAATAAAAACACAGCACAAGAAAACCTTTTCCCATCATCATTGTTTTTGTCTGCATAATATGTTTTTTTTTTGTTTTTTTTTTCTTTCTGGTGTTACTTGTGGATTTGGTTACCAGGGTAACATCTCTAGTGGCCTGCAATTTCAGAGTATGGTGCCCCGTAATGTTGGTTCCATGTTGCCATAGCAAATTTCTCTGTTCGACAGTGTACACTGTATCAGGGGGCTTAGCGGGCTAATGCTCCTCGGTGCAGCAAAACACTAAGACAGTTAATTAGGTTTTATGGAAAAATCAATATTGAGACTGGTTCAAGGAAGAGTCTCACCGGTAAATTCATTTAACTTATCCCACTCTGTTTGTGAGTTTTATTTTCACTGTTATGAATGTGCAATGCAATATGAACACACATTTTAATAGAAATAACACTAACACAACACTATGAAAATAAAATAGCAAACTAACCAAATACTTTTTTTTTTCTTCATGCCGGTTATCTAAAATGATACTTGGGAGACGTGGATTTAAGCATTTTATAAAATATCAAGTCCTCTTTTGAAAAGGTTTGTGCTGTTATACAATGTGAAGAGTGTTTAACAATGTGTGTTACGTTTTTGCCATCACAACACAGTCTTGAATCTTTGTTTTCCATTTTGTATCGACAACCTGGTCATCTGACTGTTTAGTGAACTTCATTAAGTCTCTGGCCACCTAGTGGAGGTCAATTTATTATTTAGTGATTTTATGAAACAATAGGATCAGAAAGAGTTGAAGCAACAGCTAAGTTAAACCTTAAGAACAAATGTTTCTTCTAAATTACCCTAAGGATGACAGTAGATCAGCTGCAAAGTACTTTAAAGGTCTTTTCCCAGCTATGCTTTCACCACCAAACAAATATAGACGGTTAAATAATGAACTCTCTAAACAAAATGACACCCCAGAAAGTGAATTATTCTGCAAAGCATCTACAAAATTATTATCCCAACTTAAATAATAGCCAAATACAGCAGAAATGTCTGTCAAAATCAAATTCTTTGGTCAAAATTGTATACACACAACCCATAGAAAATGGGTTGAAGACCCATCGTGATAATATACAATTAAAAATACCGATCTTAAAATGGACTATGTATGTTAAAAAATATCAAGTGGGAAGTCATTCAAAAGAAGCTTCATCCACCTATGAAACAGAGTAATTTAAGCTTAAAATTATTTTAAAGAATGTTTTTATTATTCTGGCACTTAAAGAAAAGACTATATATGTAATGCTAACTGACTCCACATTCAAAGAGTAGGCTGATTTAATGGCAGACAAAATAGTTCTGTTTTTATACGTTGTATGCAAATATCTGGTAACAACTCTGATGCTGATGGCACAAAATGTTTTGATAGAAAAATCACAGCTTGACTTAGATGAAGACAAACTGCATATGTGACAGTATCAAATCAAATGTGAAGAAAAGTGAGCCTGCACACTTACACAATGTTTTGGTAAGAAGACTAAGAAAAAACATCATTGCTGAACATAAAGCTGAAAATAATTAAGAATTTGACCAAGCAGGCTAACACGCCTGAGTTTCAACATCCTAGATTAGACTTAATCTGGGCAGCAAGATTCAAAACATGCTGCAGCAGCACAGGCGCGCCTAATGTCTCAGTCCACTTTCCACATTTCTGAAGAAGTAATTTATATAAGTTAAATGAATGATCAGTTGTGACTGAAAAACTGGAGAGTTGAATGGGTATAATAGCCTTTGTACCAATCTGAAGGTTGAATAACCAAAACAACAGATTAAAAACAATAAAAATCTTTGTGGGCTCACATGTCCATTTATTCAACAATTTAGTTTTTGAATTGAAAATGTTGCTTATTTTGTTTTCAATTAAAATGCGATTAATTGCAAATAATTACTTACAGATCATAATTAACTCAATCGAAACTTTGAATAAATTGATTATTAAATATGTCCCCACATATTTAGTAAGAAAGGAAACAATTACAGGCCAAATTGGAATTGATACATTAGAAAAAAAGCTGCCTCTAGTGTTCAGTGAAGGAGTGTTATTTACGTAAAAGTATTGTATCTTTGTGCAGCTGAAATGCAGGACAGATACTCAATAGCGTGGCAAGGGTGTAAATAAACAATTAAAGCCTCAAAGGAAAAAAGTAAAGCTACTGTGTAAGTTAAACAAGAAGGACAAATAATCCATATGCATTTAGAGAACATTGTGCTGAGAGTACATTGTATTCTTAGCTCCATGTACTCTCCGGATGGGATGATAAAAAATTTACAAAGACATCTTTGAAGGCATTTCTTGTTCTTTCAAAGAAAAGTTGTTTGAAACATCTCGGAGGTAGAAATCTATGGTGAAGCAGTGTAATCCCACTATAGGTGGGGATTTGATACTTTCAACTGCATTCAATACAAATGTCATATGATGACTAATCAAATTCTACCTAAACAATTATTAAGTTTATTTATTGGAGTTAAAATCGAACCCTTTGGCTTCAAGTAAATGAAACACATGGAGGAAAAGCTGTGGATTAATCTGTCTTTCTTATGAGACATGACTGCCACTTTAATTGAGACGTACCCAATTACATATTCAAGCATGTGCAGCCCTATAGGCTGAATTAGCCAATCATAAATGCTGTCTGCTGCCATTGGCTGAGCTCCTGAGAGAGCTCTAAACTGTGTTGAGAGGGGGGCGGGCATGCGGGGGCTCTCGATCTCTTCTGCGCTTTCCCATTCAACCCCTGTAGTCAGCAGAACGAGAGGCTGAGCGGAGCAGCGCAGCATTCACAGCTCTTGCATCCTGCAGATGAGTCTGCTCCGAGCAAGAGAGGGGGGAAAAAACGATCCTGCCACACAGAGAAAAAGAGTCACAGATGAAGAGAGGCAGAGAGGGGATGAAAAGCACAGAGGGAGAAAGAGGGCAAAATGACAGGACCTGAGTAAAAGGTGCTGCCTGAGGACAACTGCAGCGATACTAAATCTGGAGCTGTCAGGACAACCCTCAGTGAGCCAGCGAGTGAGAACGGCAAGGAGAGGAGGAGAGAAGAAGTGGATTTGAAGAGCTGATCTTATCACTCTGGACAAGCAAAGATGGGAACCCTGAAAGGCTCTCCATCACCAGATCAAACTTCACATCAGAGAAAAGCCTTCAGATTGCCGGTTTGAAGCTTCTTCTTCAGGGAAGTGACAAAACAGAGAAGAGACATATCCTAGTAGTTCCAAAAGCTGGTGGAGCAGACCTCACGCAGGACTCTTGCTGCCGAACTGCTCAGAGCGGCTCAAATCTCTCCTGTCCTCATCCCCCTCAGCCCTCCATCACACCTGGCTACTCCTGCCGGATGTCTTCTCTGCATGCTCTCCCACTGCTCAGCAGTTGAACACACTCATGGTCGATGCCAAGGGAAGGAACATGAAATGTCTGACTTTCTTCTTAATGCTTCCTGACTCGGTGAAAAGCAAGTCAAGCAAAAGCTCCAAAAAAGGGAATGCCAGTGGCAGCTCCAAGCTGCCCCCAGTCTGTTATGAGATAATCACCCTGAGGAGCAAGAAGAAGAAGAAGATGTCTGCGGAAATTTTTCCCACCAAGAAGCCGGCATCCACCACCACCACCACCACCACCACCAGCAGCAGCACCACGGTGCAGGAGTACCAGCAGCAGAACCTCAACAACAACAACACGATACAGAACTGCAACTGGCAGGGACTCTACTCAACTATAAGAGAAAGGTACAGTACGCCAAACAGGGAAGCTGCACACTGCAACACAAACGATTCTCATGACTGCAACTATTTGGAGACTTACATGCGTACTGATGAATGAGAAACTTGTAGAAAGATTCTCATTTATCAGTATCTCAGACAGAACTAATGCAAGCTAGTGAGCTTCATATTTGTGGTTAGCTATAGGGAATGTGAGAGTGTCATGGTATGATTGTCTTAAGTAAAAAAGAAAAAAAAACAGTATAAGGATCATTGAATGAAAATTAAAACAAAAAATATAACAATTTTGTTGTTTTTATTAAAGTAGACCATAAATAATTTGTTATGGTGTTAAAATTCTTGCTTTTTGCAGTTGGGAAATTGAACTTCAAATATTCATAATCTTCATAGTAGTGTAACAATCTGGTATTAACAGGTTAGGTGGTCTGGCTATCTGCTTAGGTAGCTATCTGACATTCTGCAGCTTATCAAATTTAAAACAATATCACCTTAATAAGAGCAATGGGTTGCAGTCTTTTAGATTACATATTGTTCATGTGTTTCACAAATCAAAATGTTTCCAAAAGGCAAAATGTATCATTTTTGTGAGCAAGAGAAAAGTGTAGGAAGGAGCCTTTTTCTCAGCCATCTGGACAAGCAGTGCTCAGCAATCATTCCAGCCAATCCACTGGAATCTTATTGAAACATCTTTAAACTGCACACGTTAACCGTATGCGTTTAAAACCTTGGTGTACCTCGACAGCTGCAACCGGCCCCTGCCGTTGTGCCGGTGTTCTGTCAGCACTGTCCTCATTCTGTTGGGGAGACCTCTGTTTACAGCCTCTCCCACTCCTCCAGCCTTCACTGCTCTGATGCAGTGGAGAACAGACAGGCAGCAAGTGTGTTTGATATGCACAACATGCAGAGGCTGATCTGTGCTAAAAGCTAAATATTTACTTTGGCCTATCTGTAAAAGGCCCCAGCTGTTCGGAGCAAAACGTGGGCTTTTCTTTTTTTTCTGACCTGGCTTTTGTTGTCTCTCCAGAACGTCGCGGGGCTGTTTACCCACCCCAGTGACATGTACTCAATAATATATGAGCACAGCTTTATTGTTGGTCCCGTTCTTTCACAGCGGGGACTTTCCATTAAGTTTGCAGTCTTGTTCGTCTGTCTTTGTGAAGAGAGAAGACATAAAACGAAATGGTATGAGGAGAACTCATACGGATGAGACTGCTTTAGTTTAAATAAAGCAGGATGAAGGATGCTACCGAGCAGTAATGTTACCAAACAGCTGAAATACTATACAGACGTACTGATTTTGTTCTTCTGCTTTTCTTTCCCTTCAGAAATTCAGTGATGTTCAACAATGAGCTGATGGCAGATGTTCATTTCGTCGTGGGTCAGCCTGGAAGGACCCAGCGGCTGCCGGGCCACAGAGTAAGAATCTATATCAGTAAAAATAACAGCAACAAGAAAGGGAAATCAACAAACAAGGGATCAGGCAGGCTGAGTTTCATAGAAGGTCATTTCATAGAAGCATGAAAATAATAATCTTCCATCCTGTGCTTTTGTGGAAGTGAAATCTTTTGTGCTCTGTTCTCACTTCCGCACCATGTGTCTTTTCCAAGACAGTCTTCAATTATTTATATAAATGAGGCTGAAAGAGAGCGAGCAAGAGGAAGGGGTCGTCTCCTCCTCAGCAGTCATCTCACACAAAACAGATTCGCCCTTGTCTCAGCCCAAACTATGCTTTTCAGAACTGCTTTGGGGGTAACTGACTTTAAATCCAACAAAGGAAGATGAGAAAAGAATGGGAATTTACAAATATTGGGGTCCATTTAAAGTGATCCCTGGTTTGGTTGTTCCATTAGTGCGATTTATTTAGGCAGATGAAAACCCAAGGACTCGCATTAGTGTGCAGACTAAACCGCACACCAGGTACGAAGACCACCTCAGTTTCAAACAAACTCTAGAGTGATGTGTTTATGGTCTGAATGTGATCCCACCTCAATCCTACACCTCAACCAGTCGGTGGCTGCAAACTTCAGCCAAATGACTTCCCATATTCAGATATGTGTTGCATTGTGGGATGCTGTAGAATAAATGACAATGCATTTCTTTTTTTGCTAAGCATAAACTGACATGTAAGCTTCAAGCCAGGCTCTCAAAATCATTACACTTATTCAATTGTTTTGTCTGAAATAGTAACCAGAAAAACTAACAATTTGATTAAATTCTTTTCACATGCTTTCAGACACCAAACCACCAGGAAAAGTTAGAAATTAAACTCAAAAACTGATTTGGATAAAAGTAAACGAACTATAGGTGTGAAAATGCTCTTAGGAAAGATTTTAGAAAAGATTTCGTATACTGTAATGTTATAATTCACAACTAACTCGTTTAAGCATTCCTTAAACTACTTCAGTCACTGAACCTTTATAGATTACTCTGCAGATATCTGCTATGACTTCATACATTTAAACATGTTTGACTTTTTTGTTTTTTTTAAAAATCAGAATTTTTCTCACAAATAAGTAAAGGGAGCAAGCTTTCGAATCGATGCGTAACTACGCTAACTACTGTCCCTGACTTTCAGTTAGAGAAAAATAACTGAAGTTTAACCAGGTCACAAGGCATTTTTAAATGTCTTCTGCAAACATGATACCAAACTTTTACTAATAAGCAATTTACTGATGAAAAACTAGGAAAAAATATGCTATCGCTTATTAATTCGTAAATAAGAGCGGAATTTCAAGCAGGAAAATCCCACTCAGCTCTCAATAGACCATAAATGCAAAGATCAGAACTACTTCAGTCGGTTTCAATTAAATTTCAGCTGTTTAGGTGCCAATTTCAACAATTTAAAACCTGTAAATAAGTCTGCTTTATTTAAGAAAATTATTTTTTTCTAGATTAGTTATCATTAGATGCTCAGATAGTTAGTATTATATCTAACTTGTACCATAATGTTACTTAGCCCAACGTCTTTGTTTCCTCTGCCCACTGAAGTGTCTGCTCTTTCAAGATGTTCAGATAAATAATTAAGATCAACTTTTTCTTAGACCGTATGCCCTCTATGAATGCACTCTCACATTTACTTACTTTAAACACAATTACACAAGATTAATACGGTAAGTCCCTTTAATATCTTAAATTCACCCGTCCAACCACATTAGCTTTCAATAGCTCTATTTTCTCTCTTTTGGTCCATTATATGGGACCAAATGAATTATATATGATTTGGAGCTGCAGTGCTCTTGGTGCATTTAGAGAGAACAGTTATGGAAGAATGATTTGATGGCCCTTTATGCTGAGGCATTATACCAATAGGATTTAAAGATATTCAGCTCAGCAATCTTTATTGTGTCCAGTTGGCAGGAAATTACACAACCATTAGCTTTGCAGTTAGTTCCTTAGCAAGCCAAGAAAATAGCTAAAAGCATTAAATTTGTTTATATCTATGAAGTACATTAGAGCATGACCTGAGGCTAATTTAATTCATTTCTACTATATTGTTCCTTAATCCACATACAAGAGCATGTGTGTCTCCCATAATGAAGGAAACAATATATGTTTTAGAAAATTGTATTACAGCATGTACCAGCATCTACAACAATAGTGACATCTTTTCGAGCATTTCCCCCTGACTGGCTGCAATTTAGAGAAATTTATTTCAGGAAATTTATGCCACCCACATCTTCACCTACACATGCTCGCACAAACACTTCCACACAAAGATCTGAAACCTGAGTTTATAAACAGAACTTGAGGCCCTGCAGTGTCTAATCGAAGCGTGCCTATTAATGAAAACGGTGATTGTGTTGCATCTAATTTCATCATGATTCAGATAATTCATTAATTCCAGCAAACTGAACCTTTAGTGCACTCTGTTAAGTATCTAGAAATCTACCCTTCCTGTCCGCAGGGAAAAGGAAAGCTGGCTAAGAACTGCAGAGAAAAATCAAAGGATTGAATATTTTCATGACTTAAGCTTTTCTCAGATACTTGCATTTTTATCCAAACAAAAAAAAGGATATATTGGACCTCGTCTTTCGTATATCCATCTGACTATGCCAAACTTTGCATAGTCGGATAACAAATGTGTTTACTTTAAACAAAAGGCTAGGTTTTCCAGGCATAATCTATTGTCAAGTCATTGTTGGTCAGAGTTCTCACAGAAATGAAACATTTGCTTTTTTTTAGTGGTTTTACAAAATGACCTGAGCAAAATAATTACAACCCGACCTCAGTAATTACTGCGGAAGCTTTTATCTGCCATCACAGGCATCAGGCGGTTCTAATTGCAAACAAGCTCTAAGCGCCTGATTTTAGGCAATTCCTCTGATTAAATATATCTATCTATCTATCTATCTATCTATCTATCTATCTATCTATCTATCTATCTATCTATCTATCTATCTATCTATCTATCTATCTATCATCCTGATGGTATGCAGACTTTGACCCTATATTATTAAGATTTCACTTAATGTTTTTCTTTTTTTTTTGATATTGTGGTCAGATACTAACTAGATGACTAACAAGAAGTAGTGCCATGGGCAAAAAGTCTGGGGCATGAATCATTTTCGAAATCTCAAACCTCCATAACTGTACATACAAAGATACAGAGATGTGCTAGTAAGATGTATATCCTCCATTGTCACAGTGTTTTCTCTTCTTCTTTCCACAGTACGTACTGGCTGTGGGCAGTTCAGTGTTTCACGCCATGTTTTATGGTGAACTTGCAGAGAACAAAGATGAAATTCACATACCGGATGTGGAACCAGCAGCATTTCTGGCCATGCTAAAGTAAGGAGGTTCAGACTGTTTGTCTATTTTTCCCTCACATCACTGATATTTTATTGATGCTCTTTGTCTAGATCAACGCTTTTCTGTTATGTTTTGGATGAAACCGCTCAAAACTCATATGACTTATTACACCCGTCCATGCAATAGTCAAGTGTATTATCTGTAGTGAGAGTACATAAGTACAATCTTTGACTCATTTATGCCAAAAAGAGGAAAGAACGCTGATTTAATTACAGTTAAACACCCAAAATTACATTTTTTGCTCATTAAGTGATAAATAAATAAATAAATAAAGTACACTCTGATGCACGGTAGAACTAATAGTGGATTCTGTGATGAGCTGTTCAGGTCCTGCTGCAGCACAAGCTTCCCCAAACCATGACACATCCACCTATATGCTTTATAGTTGGTATCAGGATTTTTTTCCCCTAAAAATACCAAACATGTCCTCTGTTCTGGTGTCTCAATTATCTAGTTTTAAACTCATCTCCCAAAGAAACGCTATTCCATAAGTCTTGGTCTATGTCTATGTTTTTGCTCAGTATGACTTTCATGTTAGTCTTGGAGAGAAATGGTTCCCTCATCACATCTCTCATGAAAGTTAAACTTGTGCAGTTTATTTCTGGCTATGCAGGGATGCACTTTCACATCAACAGCACAAAAAAGATTTTTGGAAAATATTTTTAACATTTTGCAGTCTGCTCTCAGGTTGACCTTGCCTGGATGGACAGGCTTGGCTTGTAGTTTGTTAGTGTTCTCCATTAGGAGACTATGTTCTGTACAGTGTATTGGCTGATTTCAGATTATTTAGAGACCTTTTTAAACTCCTTACTAGAGCAAAAAGCTGCTGCAATCTTCTTTCTGAAAGTCTCATTCAGCTCCATTATCACCAATGGGTTCACTCTCACTTTACTCGACAGGAACATAAAAAGCTAAATGTCTGAGGTGTCAACAAGATAAACCTGAGTCAAAATGCTGAGTCATGATGTTGTCATGTTGGGCACTTGATGTGCAGTTTTAGCCCATTTAAATGGGACTCAATCTGCCCAAAAGATTCAGAAAATCTGAGGATTTTCTGGTTTATTCCTCAACAGAAACTGCATTTTGATCAAATTTTAAATAAAATTTCCACAAAAGCCTATTCTTCAACATTTATCATTTTTTATTATTCTTTAGTATTGATCCAATTTGAACTAGATATTGACTAAATAAATGACTTTACAACGAGGTAAACTCTCAATTTCCTTTCACTAAATTTCCTAATTTCAATAATGTTTCTATTCTACCTCGCCTGATTTTACAACATGCTAAACATCATAGTTTGTTGATGTGTCTAACGTCCAATTTCTACTCCAACAGGTATATATACTGTGATGAAATTGACTTGACTGCCGACACCGTGCTGGCCACTCTCTATGCTGCCAAAAAGTACATTGTCCCTCACCTGGCACGCGCCTGCGTCAACTTCCTAGAGACGAGTCTGAGCGCCAAGAACGCCTGCGTGCTGCTCTCCCAGAGCTGCCTGTTCGAGGAGCCGGAGTTGACACAGCGCTGCTGGGAGGTGATTGATGCCCAGGCTGAGCTGGCTTTACGTTCAGAGGGTTTCTGTGACATTGACTCCCAGACCCTGGAGAGCATCCTACAGCGAGAGACGCTCAATGCTAAAGAGATAGTGGTCTTCGAGGCTGCACTTAGCTGGGCTGAGGCCGAGTGTCAGAGACAGGAGCTCACATCTTCTACTGACAACAAGCGTAAGGTCCTGGGAAAGGCCATGTACCTCATACGTATCCCTACAATGGCTCTGGATGACTTTGCCAATGGAGCGGCCCAGTCTGGTGTGTTGACGCTTAATGAGACCAACGACATCTTCTTGTGGTACACGGCAGCCAAGAAGCCCGAGCTTAAGTTTGCAAGTCAACAGAGGAAGGGCCTGACACCGCAGCGCTGCCACAGATTTCAGTCCTGTGCCTATCGAAGCAATCAGTGGCGCTACCGCGGCCGCTGTGACAGCATACAGTTCGCTGTGGATAAAAGAGTTTTTATCGCCGGGTTTGGCTTGTACGGATCTAGCTGTGGCTCAGCAGAGTACAGCGCCAAGATAGAGCTGAAGCGTCAAGGTGTGCTGCTGGGGCAAAACCTCAATAAATACTTCTCTGACGGGTCCAGCAACACCTTTCCAGTATGGTTCGAGTATCCGGTCCAAATTGAGCCAGATACTTTCTACACTGCCAGTGTTGTTCTGGACGGAAATGAGTTGAGCTACTTCGGACAGGAAGGGATGACAGAGGTACAGTGTGGTAAAGTGACATTCCAGTTCCAGTGCTCCTCAGACAGCACCAACGGCACCGGGGTGCAGGGAGGGCAGATTCCTGAACTTATCTTCTATGCTTGACAACACGTCTAACTATTTCTCTCATTTTTAGTGCACTTACTGAAGCAGAAATGTATCACTTTGTGCATAACGGAAGGTGTTATTTTGTTGCAGCTTGATGTTAGACCCTTGATATGTTTTCTTTACTTATTTTGACATGAGCAAATGGTCCAGCTCCTGGTCAATTTGCCCCGTCACCATTTCTTAACCGGTGTAATTTCCTACCTAACTATACTTGCATTTTATTGGCTGAATTACATCAGTGAGGTTTTTTCTTTAATTACTATTTTTGCAGTACTTTCATAAATTCCAAAGATAAATTTATAACATTTTGAAAAATATTTTCTGAAATATTGGGAGAGTATATTTTGCTCCTTGACAACCAATTTTTAAAGTATTTATTTTATATTCTACAGATAAAAAAGCTATTTAAATACACTAAGTATTTTTTTTTACTTACCAACACTGAATTACACTGAACCTCTTTTTTAAGTCAGTCAAGTGGAACAAAGTTATTTTTAGTTAAGTCACAAAGAAACTTTAAGCAATTTGTGAAAACCCAAATGATGAGGTCATTGCTTTGTACACTTCTGATACAATTCACAAGATTTGACTTAATTGGAGGTGAAAGTTGATGTGTTTTCAGGGAACATCCCAAACACACAGCTTCCTTTTGTGACATCGTGGTAAGATCCAGAAAGGAAGGAGACATGGGTCTGTGTACCAGAGATGAATGTGCTTTGGTGCAAAATAATTGACCTCAGATTTAAAGCAAAAGACATTGTGAAGATGTTGGCTGTTATTAGCCACAGTAAAACCAGAAACAAAAACAGTTGTGTTGTTTATGTAGTGTAAATTTTTGCTTTAAAGAATTACTTTAAATCCTTGGTTGCCAAAGCTGGTTTAAAATATTCCCTTGGTGGGTAGAAATTGATGCACAGGTAGTATGAATGAAGCCTGCAGTGGATGTTTCTATTTCATACGAGAAAAAAGTTACGTACGAAAAGGTGAAGGAGCAAAATAACCTAAACTGGACCATTTAAAATAAGTTGCTGAGTTGTCCAAATAAATAAACTGCCCTTATCTCGCTCTAGAATAAACAAAAAAATTCCTTGCACTACAGGTGCATGTACAGATGAACATATGTAAATTTTGAAAAATGTATACGATGCCACAGTTGTGGCCTTTGTTGGCTGTATAGATATCTTATATAATAAAAAAAAATGTTACAGTACGTTTATTATTTCTATATTTGCACAGAGTGCACATATATATGAGCAATACTTGATTCCATGGTGATCATTTTATTCCAGGAGTCTCTGGACCATTATCATGGAGATGAAAAATACTGTACAGCTTTCAAAACCAACCCATGTTTAAGATCAAAAACATGGTTTGTCTAATGAATATGAGTAATGAGTATTAGTTATTTGCTTTTAGGTTGTTTAAAATGGACCGCTGCCTTTTCAATATTGTTCCGGAAGCATTAAATAACACCTTTGAATAACATTTATCTGCATTCACACCCTCCGCAAACCATCTTAGAAGGGCCTCTTGCAAAACTAGGGCTGCACAATATTAGAAAAAAACAAAAGAAAAAACATACGATAATGCTGGCGAATGTTGATATTCAGCTCAAATGTAGTTTCTTTTACCTTGGAACTGAAACAGCTAAGTTATAATTGCTTAATGATTTGACCATAATGCCATCATCTTAATTTTTGTGCTGCATTAAACAAGAGTATCTAAGTATTACAAGCATAAAGAGCTTGAGTGCATGCTACTTGAAAAAGTAGCCAACACTTATTGCAGTTCTGGCGGTTCTTTGCGATATTGCGTAGAGTGGTGTTGCGATAAATTTGCAATATATTGTGCAGCCCTATCCAAAACAATACCCTCATTTCCAATGCTGCTTTGCCTCACGTTTACAGAATATGAACAGGAAAGGGGAATGAAAATGATAAAATCCCAACTAACCTCCTATTAATGCATGAGCAAGGTTACAGACCTCATTCAAGTGATTTTCATCAAGATTTGCTATAAGAGGCGATGCAACAACATGCCTGGTTAAAAACATCTTTTTAAAGTTTATTTTTCTTCTTTAGAAAATCTTTGAATGGTATAACTTATGTTGTCATCCCTCATTGTCACCATGTAGCCTCATGTATTCGCCTTAATCCAGGAAAGCAAGGTGTCTGAATATGTTTTATTTATTTTTTGCTTGATATTAGTTTTGCTTGTAAAATAGAAAGTTGACTAATGTGGATATGTCTAGAGGCAAATGTAGAACTTAAATCCTCACCATTCACCACTTCCTGTTGAAATTTTGTCCAGTCATTTATCCATAGTGATCCCCACTGCAGCACTCACAACGTGGACAGACTGGATCTGTTGCCATCTTATATGTATGTACTACTAATTACTGTGGCACCTTGTTTTTGTTTACGGTAAAATAACCAGTTGAACTGCTGTTTATCTGCTGAACTGTGTTAAAAAATTAAGTGCACTGGAAATGATGGAGCACTCCCTCCTAATGTGAACAAACAGTTTCAGTATTCATGGAGCATATTACTGCACAGCTGCACTGATGCTGGCTTGTGAATAAGTTTGTTTTGCTTTTTTTGCTCATTTTTAATGCAGGTAATTTCGGGGGGATTTACTATGCTACTGAATATTCTTTCTGATGAGGGATAAAAGTCTTCAGGCTTGTGTGCTGGTGGTAATGGATGGGTAAACTGGTGTACATGTCCTGTGTTGTATGTGCTACTGTACTGCAAGACCAGCGAATGTGTATGGTTGTGTATGATGCAAATAAACAAAAGTTGTACATACACATTGTGTATTTTGTCTCCTGAAGGTTGTATGTGGCTGCATGTTCAAAAATTAGGACACGGGGTGACATCTCTGTTCAGTGCTGCAGGGATTTTGAATGTCAGGTTGAGCAGTCAGTTGATTGTCTCTGTGTCACTCTGACACCCCACCGTTTTCTGTCAAATGCAAATTGTGTTCTCCATCTTTCTTAAACCTCTTTGTACATTGAAATTATTCTAAAAAAAAAAAAAAAAAATGCAGTTCTGTAAAGGTGAGTGAGGATTTTTTTTAAACCTCAATCCAGAGGAAGGGCTTATGTTTCAAAGTTAGAACAGATCAAAGTAAAAACCGATATTACAAAATTAACCACAGATTAGAGGTGGTCAATGTTAACCTTAATCGACAATCAGTAGCACTGGAAAAAAAAGGATTTCCAATTCACTAAACAAACGCATCATAATTAGGAACCACAACTATTTTTGGAGAATAAAAATATCTACAAACAGGAAGTTTGTGTTTAATAAAAATCAGATGAAAGATTAGGGATTCACAAATTGGGATAAATATGTTTAAAAACTGCTACCTAACAAAGAACCTGCAGCACATTTTCTCTTTATTAAGGTGTGTGTGTGTGTGTAGAAATGCCATCGAAAGTTGATCAGAAAAATTCTGATTGCTGAATTTCTAATCTAAGAGGTCCGTGTTTAACTTCCAGTAATACTGATGACGACCGTTTGAGAATGCTTAGATGATACGAGTTACAATGAGATTTTATTTTCTTCGGGAAAAATAAAGTGTTTCTGAACTGAACTGAAATTTTTCATCTCATATTATATCTAGGCCGACTGATTTAAAAAGAATATTTAAAGGCACAACTATCGTAAGAGAGTTTCTAATTGCAAAGGAGAGATAATTTTTTCTAAAAACAATGAATCAAAAATACGCTTTGGGAATTAATTAGATTGTGTATCAAGTTATAAATATGTAGTAATGCATCTCTCACTCTTGAGACCAATGTTTCTCTTTGATGTGTGCAAGTTCGCCAATCACATCAACTCTTGAAAACTTTCATATTAATACAAAACCAGAAGCCAGAATTTGCACAACCTTTCCAGAACTGGCCAGTAACATGAAAAAATGCTACATGGTTTAATGACTCTTGATCCATAATACACATCTCCTGTTCTATCATTCAGACGGTCAGGTCAGAATTAGATTTAAACAACATGAAAACTTGGATCTTTGCCGTCTTGCATCAACGGTTCAGGTTGCAGGTGGTGGTGTGAGAGATGTGCATTATGGATCCGCAGGGCCACAGGAAATGCGTGAGGCTTTTATCTCGATGTGAATTTAAATAAGAGGAATGTTCCCGACACCCATACTAGGTCTTTGCCACAAAGACCTTAGGCGCTTCTGAAAGAAAAGAAGATCTAATCTGGAATTAACAACAGTACCCCGTAAAGTAGATCAGTCTATCTAAATACACAAGCAAATTTTCATTGTTCAGCAGGAAAAAAAATCTATATATACATGTCCCAATCCAAGTAAAGTTTATGTTTTGTTTTAATGCTGAGAAGAACAACCCCATGCAGAGACCAAACCTTTGTGTCACTTTTGATGCATAAACAAAGCACTCCGGGCTCTGGTGAGAGATTTCCTCCTTTTGTTCACACTGAACACTTTTTTCATTCAACACTATAATTTCATAATTCTTTGGTATTTGTCACAGTCAGTTCAGTAGACAGGGTGGCTGGAGGAGGTGTGGCAGAAGGAACTCAGCTAGTGATGATCAACAAGAACTGAATCAAGGCTCAGTACAATGGTGACATTAAAAGGCTGCACATAAAGAAAGAAGAACATAAAAGTCGCCAGATTTTATTCTGCAAGGGCTCCACTCTTCGTCTTGTTTGCTGCAGGCAATTCACTGCGCAACATTCTAATAATTTCCTTTGCAGCAAAATGTAAATGAATTAATAATAGCTAGAGAGGGAAGGAAAACCCAGCTGTGGGTGTAAGGAATTCATCAAAGAAAATTATTTCTGTATAGGATTTTTAATTGAACCTCGTTCCCACCTCAAGGAAATTTTTCAGTCTCGCTTTAGGCCAAACGTACAGCTTGTATCTATGAGATAATATTCAAAGTACAGAATCTGCTTTAGTGTAAAAATATGCTTAGCAAGTGTTATGAAAGTCCAGAAGGTTTGCTGGAATGTCATGATGAATGCAGAACATTTAAAGGGGTGTTTCAAGATTTTTGAAGTAATTCTCTGGTAATCTGTCAGCATAACCGACTTGACTGCCGAAAACTCTGGCGTTTTTAGAAAGCATAAATTTGACTAATCTTAAGACAGCCCCTCAAACACCTGGCTTTCTTAATGGTGACTTAATGGGAAAAATCAAAAGCAAGATGTGAATTGTGGACCTCCAGAAGTATTGTTCATCTTTAGGTATAATTTACACATGATAGGAAAAGCGTCAAATTCATCTGCGCAAATAGTGATGAACAAGTATAAACAGTATGACAATCTTCATCGTACCATTCAGAAAGGTGACAAGTTTTGTGTCAAGGCTAATTAGCTAGAACTTCAGCAAACCCAAAACCCTGGACTTAAATCAGACAGTTTCAAATGGCATTCTACCACAGTAAATAAACTTACTTTATCTCTTAAGTTTGGCATTTAGCAAATAAAAGTAGATTGCTAAATAGATTATGTAAATGTGTGTTTGCAGCTGTTTATGAGAAAATCATTTCAAAAAGCAAAAAGATAAAAGTTGCTGTCCTTCTTGTGAATCCGCTTAGTTTAGATTTGTGGGAAACAAGTGTTTTGCACACCAGGTATATTTTAATTACTTAAAAGAAAACAACAATATGTTTGGTTAATAAAAAGAGCTGTAAATTATTTAAACCAGGGGGAAATGTGCATGACACACACAGCGGAGGTAAACCATATTACATCCCAGTTGTGCCGCCATAAAAACCCTGTTTACATAATCATGGTTTTGTCAAATCAAACAGGATCCAAACTGCTGCAGCCAGGCAGAAAAGTGAAAAAAAAAATAGTAGTTTCATAAGCAGTGGAAGCTAAATATGTTGCCGAAGCATTATGCTAATCAGGCTATTTAGTCCCACAACTATAGAATGGTATACCTGTCACCCACAGCCATTACTGTAAGGCCTGAACAAAACCTTGAACACTGGCAGCTTCCCACAGCATGGGCTGATGAGGGCTGAGCATGCTACTTTTTCTATGTACTCCAGAGCCTCCATTCAGACTGAAGCATGTCCTCTAAAGCTGCTCTGTGGCTTTGATAGTATGGAGAAAGAGGGGCCCTTCTTTCCCCAGGGTCTGATATAATGAGAGCAAGCTTTCTAAACATGATCCACGGCTCTCTCAAATAAGCTGCTTGAAACGGCTCGAGACTGAAACACTACAACAAACAGCACTGATTCATTTGTACACATGCTCTCACTCCATCTCTCTGTGTGCAGCTTTGGGGTAGGTGGGTGGGGGAAGGGGGGGTAATGTGTTTTAACATGCAGTAGGGTGTAGTATGGGGATGGAGAAGCCACAAACCCTCAGGATTCCCACTTTATGTGCATCTATTCAGAATATCTGCCGTTTCGGTTTAATTATTTCCTGCTGGCACAAAGAAAATGCAGATTGACAGATTTTTAATGATTAGATTCAGTTTGCATTTGTATACATATGAATACAAATGTGTTGAGTAGTTATTGTGAAAAATAATAGGTTTCAAATTTGGTCATTATCTGCCAAATCTTATCACTTTGCAGCTGTGAGGCTGGTAATCAATAGATGCTTTATTCTGCCAAAAAGGTATTTCTTTTGTCAACCAAATAAAAATTTAGCAGCTTCTCTGGGAGCCAACACAGCATTTCCTCCTCATAAATACACAAGTAATAGAGATTTTTTTTTTCCACCCCCATTTTCCCTCAGTTTAACCTTCATGTGACTTAACACTTTCCAACGCTGCCAATTTCTGTATAAATTATAGCAGGGAGAACAAAAACAGATGTAGTTAAATGATAATACCCGGAGTTCTTTAAAATGCGGCTAAGCTCAAACAGCCTGCTTTTGTGGCCCAATTTAAGAAGTGGAGTGTTATCTCCTGTTCTTCTGCCCTTTTTAATGTCCTGCTTACCACAGGGAAAAACCACTTTCTGTGTCTCTCTGTGCAATTAACACTGTTCAAAACAGCATTACCTAGGCAACTGTGGCCTAAAGCTAACCACTGGAGCGACTGCCATGCAATTCATTGCGACTTTGAAGCAAAAATTTCAGCTCTCAAACAAAGAGGGTCTGGGTGTAAAGTACCTCCATTTAAACCATCACCACATTCATGCAATTGGCCCATATAAACAGCCTCGGCAGTTAATTGCAAGTTTAATTGTCAGCGTACTAATACCTCTGATGTCAGCAAAGACTTTTTTTTTTTTGTTACTATTTAAGTCAAATAGCTAGTTGCAGATGCCTCAACTGTGAAGAAAAAACTTTCAGAGCTGATGAGGTACTGCTGTCATCAACTTGTGGACTCTATTTTCTTCCCCATTACCCTTCAATGGAAGGTACTACTGGCTCAGTGCTCTTGTATTTGGCTCTGTATCTTTCCTGCATTGTCAGAACAATTGCTGCCATTGATTATGTGTCTATTTGTTGTTGTTGTTTTTTTTTTATCTCTCCCAGAAAATGACACCCAATGTGTGTGAATAGCTGTATCTCCTTCCTGAACAAACTACTAACAGAGCTATTGTTGCTATCAACTTTGTTCAATCTTTCTTTTTCTTTCCCACAGAAGGTACACCTGGTTTAGTGCACCTGTGTTGACATCTGCCTCTTTGGCGCATAAAGCCAATGTCAGAGCTAATTGGTACCATTACAGGGACTATATCACTACTCCTTACTCAGCACCTCTGTTTTTATGTTCATCTCTTTTCTGGACAGAGCAAATAATAGAGATATTGCTACCATGAACTTTGTGTAACATTTGTTTTCTTGGCTTGTTTTATTAGTCAGTGAGAAGAAAGCACTGCTGGCTCAGTGCTTCTATGTCACATTGAAAGTACTCTTTATGTTTAGATGAAACCAGGTATTGACAGAGCTAATGATGTCAATTACCCATTCAATTTTCATATAAAGTTTTACTGACCCAATGGGTCTATTTAGAGCTATGACTCTATATTGGAAAAGACTACTGACAGAATTTATGATGCCATTAACTTTATATACTCCTTTTGTTTTTCTCTTTCTCGCTAAAGGTATTGCTGGCCCATAGCCTGTATCTTTGTGTTTTATGTTTCTGGACAAAGTTACTGAAAGAACTACTGCTGCTATTAACTATGTATACATTCTTTGACTCTCTTTCATATATGGTACACCTGGTTGTGTGGTGTTGATGTTCGTTGTCATCTACAGGTGCATGTACCATTGTATTTTCTTTTCCTATCTATAGAAGGTGCGGTTGCTCGGTTTTCTGCTTCTTCGTCTTTTCCTCTCGACTCCAAGCGGTACTAGAAAGAATGGATTTTATCTGGATGGACATAAATACAAGATGGATTCTGTTTGACTAAAAATGAACAGGACTTCTTCATCTTATGAAGTGCTTAAAGTAGAAATGTATTTTAATTTATGCTTGAGAATACTAAATTCTTAAATAATGAATCATAAAATCTAAGGCAAAAAATAAAAATAAAATGATGAAATCCCATTGATAAAGTATTGTTTTATATTTTTACCAGAAAGATCAGATGATTCAACACCCTTGCATAATTTAAGTTGCCAACGGTGCTCATCTGACCCAACCAAAAATCTTCTCTCCTTATGCTTTCTTTAGTCAATCCCCAAACTATTCCCTGCCTGCCCTCAATAATGGCCTCAATTTAAGCGTTGCCATGCATTACCTTCTCCTTATTTTCTCTTGCCTTTGAGATACCAAATCTTTTTTCTTCATTCTGAGCTGCTGGAAATAATCCCAGGACATGAGATGAATAAATGAGTCTTGTTTGGAAAAGTTTCCCTGTTGATTATGAGTGTTTTTATTCTTCAGCACAGAGTACACAGTATGTAGCAGAGCAGGAGAGAGCGACTAGACAGCTTTGACAAATGCAACCCCTAACAATGTCAGACCTATAAAATGTGTAACTATGGTTCAAAGGGAGATAAAGAGAGCATCAGACTTTCACATAAAGCAGTCAGTCCAAACAGATCCATTGTCCATATCTGAGTTTATGTGTTTATTCTGGCAGGCAGTAACGGTACTGCACAGGTGTGGGACTGGCTTTATGTATTTAATCAAGGAAAGTGGAGCATATGGTTTATGTGTTTATACCAAGCTTTATAAAAGAGAGAATATTCTTTGTAAACTTGCCAGTCTGTACTGATATAAGTCAGGAAAATGTATCTGTATGTTTGATGGTGTCAAATTTATCTTGGGGAAGAAAGGGTCACTCCACTAAGTAGACATTTAAGATGAATAGAAATTTAGTTAAGATGTGGAACAAACCTTGCAGCAAAATCTCATGCTAAAACATTAAGAAAAATCAAAACTTCAGTGCAAGTCAATTTATTAATTGACTGTAAAAATCCACAAAATCTCTGATGGCAGTCAGTATTTCATGCAACTGTCTTTTGCTAACAGAACAGCTCTTTGTACTGTCCATGCACAAAAATTGGAAAGGTCTAAATTATAGAGTCCCAGGTCCTTCAACTTATCCTTTTTTCTAGAGCTTATGTATTAGAGTGGACCCCAGTATTCACCAGGGATAAGGACCACAGCTGCCCGCGAACAGCTGAAAGCTGCAAATACTTACTTCGCAAGCTGCATTTTCCTTAGAGTATTTCAAATGTGCTCTAAGATAAAAAAAGGTCCATGGATTGGTCAATTTTATGCAAATAATTTGGGGTTTTGTTTCATAGAAAAATCTAAAAATCAGTTAATCCACGTGCTGAACTCAGACTGGGTGGGGTCCACTGTATTAATAATGCTATATTTATTTAATCAGATTAGAAGCTGTAAGTTTCCAAAAAGAAAAAACAGTATAAGTAGCTTTAGCTAGATTTATTTCAAAACCAGATTTTTAAGGGTATTCATAACTCTACTGATTTTGTGAAAATTAACTATTTCTTATCTGATATTTCATCTTCACTGAATAAATGTAACTAAATACATCTACAGCCAAATGCCATCAATTTTTTTCTGCATCGACATAACCCCATATTAGTGAAAAGTAAAGTTTTTGTTCCAATTCTTAAGCCAGTATTTTCACATTTACTGTTTGCCCATTTTATGTAATAAGTTAATTTATTTTTGGTAAGTTAGTTATAATAAGTTTACTTGAGAGCAGCAAAAGACGGTGAATGATGTGGATATTCTCTTTTATGTAACAGAAGATCTCATCCTCCCTTGAGGCAACAAAAAGTCACAAGAGAGACATCATTTTAACACAATGAGTAATGCATCTCATTCTAACATAACATCTTGGACTATCAATTATTATGTTGTCACCTAAGGCAGTACTAAAGCAAGCAGAGCAAGAACACAGCATTTTTCAGGCTTCTTCTGCTCAAAAAGAGTGGCTTGCAATTTTGCAGAATTAGCATTTGTGAATAAAGACGGAACAATGGAGAAGTTTAATGCGAGGGAAAAGTGCAGGTTCAGGAAAGTAGAGTATATGAACAACTAATAGATTGTTGCATATTTAACAATGCATTTAATTGACGAGGACATTTTGTAGTTTCTATATCAATTTTCACATAAACCTAACTGCTTTAAGCCCTCTGCTCCCAACACTTTTGCTTCCGCCTCACTTTCATAGACACAGAATATCACAAAGCAAAATATGTCGGAGCTCAAGAGGTCGGAGAGGAGGGGATTTTCCTACAGTGTGCTGATCTTCACCTCGAGCAACAAACAGGAAGGGGAGCAGCTGGAATCCCATTACTCAGAGAAGAAACACTTTTCATCATGCATCTTTTGAATAACAAAGCCGCACAAAATGTATTATGCAAGTCAAAGTTTAACTATAAAGACCCTAACAAAAGATTAGTCTAGAAGCAAATATTAGGCATTTTGCGTTATAAAGGTTAGAAATATCACCACTTATCATGCTGCTGCGTGTTCGAGTCACTAGCCACATTAAATGTCATTAAAGAGCTTATGTAATTTATCCAGTCACTGCAATATGTGAGGACTTCGGTCTTCTTCCTGATGTTATTCATTACTGCATGAATACATCCTTTTAATTTGCTATATCAGTAAAGTCTCACGCACCGATGACTTGTTACTATCAGCGCTACATGCAGTTCACCGGTGCACAGAGAAAGAGCTTTGGTTTAGTAATATTTCATCAGTGCTCTATTAGGCTGATAAAAGGGATTGGATAAAAAAGAAGAAGGCCCATTACAGTTGAGAGTCCATGCCAGGTGTCACTCTAATTTAATGGAGCCACTAAAGACAAAGAGTTGGCCCGAGGGATGGCTTTCAATAACAGGCCTGACTGCGGATGACAAGTGGCATAGTAGCCTGTGATTGAAAGGACAGACAGGAGGCTTCAGGGCAGCTTCACTGTCTACTAATAATGAGTGAAGTTAGAAGCTCACAGATTCAAATGGTGTTTTTGAAGGGATAAGTGGATGCGCAGAGAGAAAATGATGTAATTTAGAGAAATGGATTTAAAGATTTTTACTAAACTGGCACGTTACAGGAGAGAAAAAGAAAAGAAACAGTTTCTTTGTTTTGAGATAAAAAGTCAGTAACATGAAATGGAGAGTGTATGTAAAGGCTTAACTAAGGTTTTGTTTTTGTTTTGTTTTGTTTTGTTTTGAAGTGGATACTGTGCCTTACATAATAAAATGTGTCCGTAAAACTTATCCATATTTCCTCATACAGTCACAAACCTCAGTTTTATTTTCTCAAGATTTTTGGGATATAAAGTAACACATATGAACAGGGAGGGGAAATGATGCATGCTTTACAATTTTTGAAAATCCAAACTAACAGAAGTCTCCTAGTAAGTAAAAAGCTTCTACCCTCAGTTAGGGAACATTCGTGAACAAACAGAATAAAACTGCTTTACTGACAGGAAAGTCAGAGAATGTCAGAGAAGCAGCCAAGTGGTCCATGGTAACTGCAGGGGAGCTGCAGAGGTTCACAGCTCGGGTGGGAGAATCTGACAGTATCAAAACCAACGATCATGTCTTAATGAAAAGTGCAAAGAAGAATATACGTTTAAGACATAAGTTGAATTTTAAGTTGCCACAAGCTGCTTAAGGATACAACTTTTGGAAAACTGAACTCTGGCCAGATAAGAGAAACGCTGAACTTACCTCAAAAGAACTGCAGTATTGATTTATGGAGGCTCAAAAGCAAATGTATGCCCCACTTCCCAGGTTTTAATTAGTATAAAAGGTCTAAAACCAAACATCGTTTCCCTCCCACTTGATAACTTGGCACTCCTTTGTGTTGTTCAATGACATCTCCAATAAAACAAAAAGCAGTTTGTGGCTGTCAGGTTTACAAAATTTGAAAATGGTTGTGAGCACCTCTGCACGGCAAGTTCACCTTCTGTGGGTCGTATTGGATTTTACTGTGGCTGATTCAGCTGTTATCAATATCTTTAGAAGTTGATCTATAGCTGTGTGTAATTAATGTTCACATGCAGATAATCATTAGAAAAGCCTCTATGCATCAAAAAGTAGCAGGATAAGACACCCAGTCAGCATATAAACTCTACATTCATGCACCACACCCTGGCAACCCAGACTGAGAAAAGTTTGATTGATCCTGAAAAATTAAAAAGGCAGGAGTGGAAATGAGTGTGGACATGGGAAGATGCATTACATGAATTATGCCTAAGCAACACTTTGTAAGTCATTTGGTTGCTCAGACATTCAATGCAGCAGCACAGGTTCTCAAGCAGATTTGCAGGATTAGACGTTGTAAGCCAGGCCAGCTCAATATATTGATCTCTCCTCACTGAGAGCTGCATTAAATTTCTCAACAATTAGATGAACCTGAAGGTTAATATGGTGCTTCGTTAATCTGCTCACTTGCTCTAATAATAACTTTCTCTTCAGGTATGTTTGGATTAAAGGCACTAAACTCAGACATCCACTCTGTTAACAAATATTTGTAATTAATGCAATGTTATTAAATACATTGGAGAGTGTCATTTCCCCCAAACTACTGCTCCTTTAGGCATGTATTATTATTCTAACAGTGTAGATGATTTCAATGCCACGTTCAAGCCAGAGTGAATTAGTTTGGCCCCTACCATGACCCTGTAACCACTAACTCCTCCCATGACCACAATATGCTTTTAATGGCCTTGTATACTCACATATAGGCAATTTTGTTTCCATATCCACTGGCTGATTTTATATTCTGAAGACGTCTCATGACTTATGGCTGGTGAGAATGAAATTTCTCACATGGGATTAAAGAGATTTGTCTGCAGTGTATGTGCATCGAGGCTGGAGACATAGAAAAGACAGCAGCACCACGTGCTTGAAATGAAACCGTCATAATGTTATCAATTCTTATTTATAAAAGCCAATGATATGAGTCTCAGTGGTTTCTGTGCATGGATACCCGGTGGGTTTTGGGGATTTGAAAGCAATTTTCAGTGATAAATGATGGACAAGCAAGAATTCTGTGGTCAACAGAAAAATAAAGTGATAGTGCGTCTGCTGAGGTATAGCAAACACAGCTTGACACAGGGCTCCAACGCATCCGATTTCAAACTACTGCAGCTATAGAATGAATTCATACGTCCAAATCCTCAGTGAAAGTAAGCAGCAGAGCAAGGCGGAGTGGGTGGGGGGTGATACTGGCCAGCAAGGGGGTGGGGGGAGATTAGCTACAGGGGCTTTTGCTGCTGTTTGCAACTTTAGGCCCAAAGTAAGAGTAACTGGTTTTAAATAGGAAGAAATTCCTGATGTAGAGACTGATGTAAACTAAAGGCAAAAATGTAAGGGCATACAATACAGTCACTAATGTAGTACTAGAATCTACAGTCAAATCAGCAGACACATACAGTCATTACCATTAGGTCAAATTGTAATATTTTGCAGGGATGATCACTTTTTGTACATTAAATAACTCAAGGGGAAAAAAAAGAGTTTACAATAATAGTAAAACAAAGTCAAGAAAATATGATATTGGTAAACTTTTTTTCATTAGCAGTTACCACCATGGGTATGGTGTCAGTATGGGTATGAGATATTGCACCTTTTAGTGCAATATCTAAATGATGTGTCAGACTCTTCCCAACATTTACTAATATTGCATATTTTGGGGCAGAAAGAACTAAAAGCTGAAATTTAACTTATTGCACACCCATTATCCTTCCTATGGAAGGTCTTTGTTGTTCTTCTATTCTATTACTACTGCAACAATCTGACCACTGTAAATATTTAAATAAGGAGCAAAGCCTATGAGCTTTATTGCATTTTTTTTTCTTTCTCTGTATCAATGATGGTTCTTCCATGAGAAGTGCCCTGGGCAAGCCCCTTTTTCTGCCAAGTCCAACCAATCAAAGTGCAGGAAATCATTGGAGATTCAGGGATGGGATAAAATGTAGTGCACTCTTGCACAAAGCATTGGATCTCCCTAATCTCAGCAGCAAGCAAGCAGTCCCTACACAACACAAGGGGCAACCAACTACCCATCGACTGCAAATTGTGAAAGCAGAAGAACGTTAGGTTAAGGTGAATCTCACACCCTGGGAAACTGTCCCTATGGCTCATGTCAAGAAGCATTATAGACTATGCTGAGCAGTAGACTTTGTCCACTGACAGAATGCTTACAAAAAGTGTATAAGTATGCCAACCATACATGCGCAATTTAAATAGTTAGCAAATCTGAAACAGATTTACTGAAATATAATAATATATTGTATTTTTAAAAAAATCTGCAATTGAAATACTTTGAAAAGAACAATGACAACAACTACAGAGGACCCCTGGTATTTGTGAGGTTAGGGACTACATCCCTCCACTTTTAGCGGGGCCCTCTGGTCCCTTTAAAAGTGCTCATAACTACCCAATTCAATGGTTAAAACTCCAAATGTATCTTAATATGGATTAATGCACACAATGGAAGCAGTCTCAGTATCACCACAGAACCTAACATCTACAGTTTTCCTTATCTCAGCTCTTGACCACTCGGCGCCAAGGAAAATGAATGAAATGTAAAGTAGCACCTCGGTATTTCAGCTTCTCAAGCTATACTTCTTTTGAATACTTTAAATGTGCTTTATTAATAAAATATGGAAACAGTCAAACTACATTTTCCTGATTCTTTTCCTTTCTTTAAGATTATACAATGTCTCCATCACTCTCTGTTAGCTTTAGCATCTTGGCTATTAAACATACATCAGGTATTAGAGTCCATACAACTGGACAAAATAGTTCACACTTATATTTTTGAGAATTCAATATATTGGTCAGCTCTATAAACGATTTCTTAATAAAATAATTTAGAAAATTACAATGTATATTCTGTCATATTAGAATGATTAATGGTCAAAATTTGTAACTTCATCCAAAGTATTTCCTGCACCAATACAGCAGCATGAAAATAATGAAAGACTCAATCATTCCTAGAGGCTGGGCTCATATTTATATGCTGCCTTGAAAAGTATTAGAAATACACAGTCTATATAACATGTATTTTAACAGCTAAAACAGCTCTTGTAAAATAGAGAAACTGTGATGTGAAGAACAAACCTTAAAAAGGTACCATGGCACATACCTTAGAACAACAGTAGTCTCTTTAGTTCGCCCCCCCACCAATATATTTTCTTATGCGACATGAAGAAATAAAAATGGTCTCAGGATAATTATGTGTGTGTTTGAGGCAGTCATGTAAAATATGAATATTTCAGCAGATATAACAAGACTCAGATATTTTCACAGAGAATACACTCCAAACTCACTAAACTTCTGCTTTACCATCCAATTATTGCTGCAGTTGTGATAACTAAATCTCTGCGGTAGTCCCTGAGTCATCCAGAGATAGACGGAGTTGGACACAAAGCGCTGATAGAAAACAGCTGGACACATCCCAAAGGAGGCTGGATTCAAACTACATCCTGCTTTTAACATAGTTCCACATCAGATGCACTTTTGCGAGCAATATTGCATGTTTACGTGCACAAGGCTGGCAGTAAGAACAAAGCAAATTAAAAAAAAATTAAAATAAAGGATACTTCTTCAATTTCACTCCATCCTGTGGAACTGTTAATTTAAGCAATTAATTTAAACTCACACTGTTCTGAGAATCCCCTTCATTTACTCCTCTCCTCACACACCGTAACACTTTACCCCCCGGTGGTGGATGGAGAAGTGAATGCGGATACTGGCTCGGTAATTGGACAGACCTTCTAAAACATGCAGATGAAGCAGTGTGAGAAAGAGAGGAGTGAAAGTGAAAAGAAAATCGGACCATATTCCTAATTATCCATTTCTCCCATTCCCTTCTCTCAAGCTTTGTTCGAGCTGCAGTCATACAGCGGGGGGCTCTTTCTACTGCTCATGCTGGCCAGAGCATAATTAGGCACCATGTACATGGTTGAAGAGGGACTGAATCTCACGCTAGGGTCTCAGTGGAGGGGGTTCAGAGGAAAGCTGGAGCTTTGATGAGAGGGTTAAGAGCACCGTCAGCACTCTCACAGAGAATCACCCTGTCAGCTGACACCCAAGCTGTCTTACAAGAATCTTGGATGCAAGGTCAAAGGTAAAGCTGTCACATGTGAACGTGCATCCACAAATTTAATATACTCTGAAGCGTTGAATACATGTTTTATTTACAGCTGAATCGAGATATCTACATACATCACAGTAAAAGACACATAATCTCACCTCTGGCTGCATAACATTACATTGTATTGTTTTAGGTCAGTTAAGGTTAACATTTTTATTTTATTTTATTTTTTTATGTTGGGGAAAAAACATTTCAGGATCTTGCTTCAAATTGACAGTTTTGCATGCATTTCTTTACTATTTGGTGGTAGGAACTGACTTTGGGATTTTCCTCACCAAGCTTTTTCACCATAGTTTGCTTTAATTAATCTCCTGACAGTAAGCTTTGTTAACTACCCTGCTAACACACACTTTTTCGGCATTGACCATCATTTTTTATTTGACAATGTGGTTCTTGGGTCACTTTTTAGCTAATTGGGTGGTAAATTTAGGATTATTTCCTATTTGAAGGCCAGTTAGTACCAAGCTTTAACCCACTGGCTGGTTTCTTTAGATCAGGGGTCACCAACTCCAGTCCTCGACGGCTACCATCCTGTAACTTTTAGATGTGTCTCTGCTCAAACACACCTGGATCAAATAAACTGCTCGTTTCCAGCCTATTGCAGAGAGGAATGAATGCTGGTGAGGGAATTCAGACATTTTGGAGCAGAGGTGCATCTAAAAGTTGCAGGATGGTAGCCCTGGAGGACTGGAGTTGGTGACCCCTGCTTTAGATATTTCTTCGATATTTACACATAAAGTTCTATGATGTCGTACATTTTGTCAAGTTCACTAGTTCAGAATAATGTGATCGTGTTATCAAGCTTGGACGCTTTCCCCTTGTTTCTCCAAATGTGAAAATGTCCATTAAGGTCAAATAATCCTAGTTTCATCAGAATACAGCATATGTCTCTAAAAAGTAAAGTATTTTTTCCTTAAGTACAAAAAAATCAAGCAACCTGTCACCTTGATTTTTTTGTTGTCATTTTGGAAAAACAAATGTTTTCTTACTGAGCAGCTTCTCAGTCCCTGTTGTCACAGGAATAGGTTCACCACAAATATTGACACTCAGTTAAGCTTCAGCCAGCATCTTCACAAAGTATTTGGCTTTTGATCTGGGCTTTCCAACAAATACATATTTAATGGTTGGCCTCAGCATCTACATCATCTTCTTGAAAAATTTTGCAAGGAGAGCACGGAAAAAGAGACCATGATTTTTAAAAAACGGCCAAACATTTGTTAATTTTAAAGACACGGTGGACAGTATGTAAAGTAAGGCAGGAAAATGAATACACAAACACCCACTTCAACAAGTGGTAAAAGTATACTAAGCATAAGTAACATGTTTCTTAAAGTTCTGCAAGAACCTTGTGATGATCATAAAGGACAAAGTACAGACTGTCCCGAACTCCTCTGCATCAGACTCAATCTCCCTGCAATACATTTTCAGAAAAGCAAAGCATTCCAGCATCAGCAAGAGGAAAAGGGTTTAAATACACTTTCTGAGCTCCAGAAGCATTGCATTTCAAAATAAGCTCACATTTTCCACAAACCGAATGTACTGATGTAATTTTGCACCATAAAAGGTGAACCTTAATGTTTATTTGATTGATTTCAATAAAGCTCGGTATGTTTGACACGCATATTAAGGTTTGTTTTTTGTCTGTGCAATTTCATCTTCAACAAACATCCTGATCAAACATTTTTAGAAAGATTAAGACCCACTAAAGTGATGCCAGTGAAAGCTCTGCAGAGACTTCCTCCCATGGTTAAGCTACCTACCGCAGCTAAAGGAGGCTCAGGACTACAGCTATTGCATATATTCTACCAGACCACTCTTATCACCAAACTATAGGGCCATGGAGGGGTAATAGGATTGTGCATCACAGAGAAAGTGCCATGCTCGCCAAGCAGGGAAGAGCTCAGGCAAAAAAAAGAAGAAAAAAAAATCTGAAGAGCCTGGCCAGCACCATGAGCAGAGAAAAGCAGGAGGGGAGAATATGTTCTTGTCGCTCCATAAATAACTGTGCTAAATTGAAGGCTTTGGAGGGTCAGTGGGATGCTGGTCTGTTAGTGTATATCTGAAGGCCGGGATAACCTGTAATCCCACATCCCAGAAAATGAACAGCACAGCAGTAACAGCAAAAATGTATTTTCTATAAAACTGAAGCCTGGGCATTAACGAGTTTGGGGACGCAGGGAGAGACAGAAACTAAAGGAGAAAGGCTCAAAGTCGATGCCTGAGTGCTAGACGCCTTCCTCTGCTAGCTGGGTCCCAGCAGGAGGAGATAAAAGCAGCTCTGGGTCAAACAGGGATGGAAAGATGAGGAAGGGGTGGGGTTTATTTGACTGGCAGACTGCTGTACACTCCACATGACTGAAATGGATGACGGCTACAACCCAGCTCTGGAGGCTAACAACGCAACTTGCCATCAAGATTTTGGGAGACCAAAGTTAAATGTTGCTGAAGGGGGAAATTTATCAAGAATTAAATGAGTGGGTGTGTATTTGAGCTACATCAGCACACTAGAGCTCAGGGAAAGGGCATTAAAAGCCACTGCAGGTGGGTTAAGATGGATACAGGCACTCTGATTCTTCTGTGTTGTGTTAGAGAACATAAGGTGCCTGAGGCAGCAAGCATTGAATGTGGTGTTATTGTGGAGACTTAAGGTTGTTATTGAAAAGCGGGCATTGGGATACACTTCAGCTGCCTGGAGATATAGAGTTTCTTGCAAAGGTATTCCTAACTGATCAACTTTCTCACATCCAAGATACCAAATGTAATGTAGTTATTGGTATTTAATTTGGTGAACCAACACATAGTTGTGACGTAGGAACCGATCCATTGGGAGCAGTTTTGTTTCTTTTATATGCACAAAATAAGCTGCTAAGAAAACAACTACGGAAATCAATAACTGGATGCTTCTATCCTTATCGTTAAAGGGTTGTTTTTCCTTGTTAAAATTTTTCACACACACCAACTCAGTAAAGTAGATTGAGGCATTCAGACGTAGCAAAAACCAAAGAGAGAAACATCAGTGTGAGCAGAGACTTGTGACCCTAAAAAGCAGCAGAGAGAGAGTTGACAGCAGGACAGAAAACAGTTTGCTGTTTCACCGTATTTTTGTATCGTATCATTGATTATTTAAAGGAAAAGTATTTTCCATTCTATAGCACAGACAGATAACCATGTTATTCAGTAGTTTTATTATATATATATATATATATATATATATATATATATATATATATATATATATATATATATATATATATATATATATATATATATGACTTAAATTTGACTTTGAAATTTGACACCTTGAATTTGGCTTCTGTCTCTTTAAGAAGCTCCTACCCTTCTTGACTTTGTTATCACAACACTACTCCACCATTACACCATTTAGCATCGTTCTTAGGAGCTTTGGCCAGAGAGGTACTTCTATGATGAGACTTGTAATTCCACCAGACTTTTGCTAATTGCTGCTGCCACTATTCTGTATGAGCTGTGTGGGGTTAGAGGTGATCTGTGGGGTGGAAGGTCAGCTGGAGACTGCAGCTGCAATGAGTAACTTTGTGTAAATAGGCACATATTAGAGCAAGCATTTAGGCACCCCCAAATGGCTGCCATGGGAGAACTCTTCAAACATGCATCAAAGAATCAAAGCAACAGTCCAGGTATGTTTTTGATTAGGGAATGACATAACGTGATACAAAGCTCAAAAACGTTGATTTTACATAGTTGCCCCTCACCTCTTTAAAAGTTGTGATGTAGCCAGTGGGTTCTGAATGGCTTTCACTTTAGACCTAAGGTGCCTTGCCATGAACTGGCAGGTTGTCCAGGGGGATCAGGCATTTCATCCACTAGACCAGGTTTACACTCCAGTGCTCCTCCATAGCAAAGGTTTAGAAAAACAGTCAAAATCTGCCGTTCACCCTCTTAGTTTATTCACGATATTGTCAAGTGTAAGAGGGATACCTAGAAACTGATAAATCTAGGTGATTATTTTAGTTATGCATCATTAAAAGTGAAAAGATGTCTTACAAAATCAATTTTTAATTAAAACAAGTAGTCTTGCCACTTTAAACTTTCATTGGGAATTACATATGTGCGTCACGTCAACATGACTAAATTTTATTTATGACAAGTTTGAAGCCTCCAGCATTTTATTATTAAACCCAAGATGTGCATCAAATTGTAATTTATCTTAAAATGCATGTGAATAAAATTACAGGCTTATTTGTGGTAAACGAGACTGTCAGCCTAATGTCATGTGTCCCGCTAAGGACGCACGCATCTTCAGCTTTTCCCCCTCTGAGTTGGCTGTGTTTCTAATTTATTTCTTGTCAGGCTTGATGAGATAAAGTGACGAATGCCAAGAGATGGTTGTCAGGAGAAGACAGGGTCTTTCTTCTTGCTGCCTTTTGATGGCTATCAGGGCCTGAGATCTGGCTGAAAGCGTGCCTGCTGCTCAGAGGGTCAATAACCCTCACGCTGCTACAAAACTGTCTTTGTTCTGTGACTGACACCCGCTCAGCATACAGCTTCTGTCAAGTGTATACATGTCAGGATGAAATAAAGGATAAGGTATTTTTCATTTTGAAAGTGTTGTGTTTATAAATAAACAAAGCGGAATAACATGACGGATACAGAGATAGCTGCCCAGCTTTCACGCATAGAAAAAGTCTGCTTTGCTGCTGATGAAATTTATATTTATATGCAAATTGTTCAGATCCTGTCATGCACGCTTTACAACTGTTGGTCATTTGACAGCCAAAGGTTTGTTTTTGATCCTCAGATCTGTATGCTTTCTTGCCTCTTATACACATATATGTCTTTCCCTGCTGATTTAACCCTCCCTGATTGTCACATTAAACACAGTTTTCTGCTGTCTGAATGATCCCCTGGTCTGATCTGAGGGATAACGGTACGTCTTTGAAATCCTTTGTACAATTCAACATTTCAGCTTTACAGGGTTGTGTCTCTCCATACAAGGCAGCATATTAATTTGCCTACTCCTCTCTATGCTTTTCCTTTTTTTAGCGTTTCCATTTTAAGAAGACAAAGTCTACCCCATCAGTGGGTGAGCTTCTTATGCTTCAAAATACACAATCCCCACAGCTACATACAACTGACAGCAGTAAAAACACTGTTATTTTATTTCACATTTTATTTTATAAAAAAATTACCGTTTCTTGGCTGCTCATTTAGAAAAAGGAGAAAGAGACAAACCGAACAATGTTAAAAGGTAATTTTACTGTCATTTTATTTGCAGTATTACTTTTTTTATTAATAATTTTGATTTATTAAAATGAATACCCAATAGTTGGTTTTAAACTGGACTAATAATGAAAACAACAGGATAAAATGAACATCTATTGTTGCAGAATTTCACAAAATACAGTTTTTAAAACGTTAAACAGGGAACATCAAGGTTGTTGATGTCAGAGAAATTAAGGGTCAAATTTGGCATTCAAAGCAAAATAAAACAAGATGGCTTGTCATAAAATGATCTTAGAAGAGCTTAAAGTCTTCATCGTGCTGTTTGAAGCAACCAAAGATGTTACTTTGTTCGACAACCCTGCGTATTTTTGAACCCCTGCTGTAAGACAGGAACGGTATCATGAAAACGTGATGGGCTGTGCTAATATGAGCCAACTGTCTGATCAGGATTCAGCAGGTGCTCTGTGTAGAGAGGGCTGACGTTTGCTTGGGATCATCCATCAGAGCTAAATGGCAGATGGTCCTCTCTGTGGCCAGGCAGGAAGCACACTAATACAATTGCTGCAAAAACACAGGGAGCACTCTACCTGCTGATAATCCACTTATGCACGGACAAAGCTGCTTTAATCTGCCCGCTCCTTTCCTGCACCGCCCCTCGCCACACGACAAGGCCAGGCTTCCTGCTGGAGGATCACCGCTGATCCACTGCACGTATGTGCACAGACCGAGCACTGACGGGGAGCATTATAATGAATCCTTAATCACTCTCGTGTGAAACAGGAGGATCACAGACATTAAACGCCAAGACTTAAAAATAATCACATGGTCATCATTTTGGCTGCCATTTACATACAAGAAATAACAAATTTCAATTAAAATAACTGTGAAATGTGTTGCAATACAAAGGGATATTTAGTGTTTGTGAAGCTAAATAAAAAAAAAAAATCAGTCATTTAAAAAAAATAAAGCCAATGAAGATATGAAAATGAATTTGCAATATTTATCAGTACTATGTCTACATTAGTGTAATTTTATTCTATACTAACAATGATGTTCGAATGCAGCTCAGACATTCTCTCCTGCCTGTCTGTTGTGACAATGACTGGGATTTTGCCCTGTAATACTTAGTTATCAGGGTTTCATAAAGCTCCTGTAATAGTTAGAAAGTATTCACTTAAAACACTGGCAGCTGTGTTATGTTATATTACAACAAACCCTTCTGCAGTCTTGAATGTGACTTATGCTAAAGATCTGTGCATAAAAAAAAAGTTTGTTGTAGTTTCTGGTTAACTTACTTCCTCTCTCTTTTGATATGACTCTTTGATAATTCTGTTAGTGACCTTTTTTTCCTGCATGTTCTTAAGACAAAATGCCAACGAAACTTACAAAATGAAAACTCTGCAAGTGAAGCAATTTGCATAAAATGTCTAAGCTGTGAAGGACTACGGTTCAGATGTGCTCTCCAAGAGTTTCAGCTGACCAAGTCGCATGACATGGACAGGCAGAAGGCTGCAGCAACCAGCACAGTCCCAGATTTGTCAGATAGCATTAACACATACACAAATAGTTCCTTATCTGCATTTAAACTGAGAGGGCAAATGATTTAAACAGAGTTTTCATTTTATGAATTTGGGGGTTAATCCGTAACAGCAATATTAATATCAAATACCCAGACAGTGGGGCATTTTTTTCCTGAATGTTTCCTGTGGATCAGAATGCGTAACACTAACGTTTTCTATGTTTCCAGCCTCTCGCTTGACATGTTGAGTACCAGGTCATTCCATTTCTACAAAATTAATGTCTCCTTACATTTTTTTGCCTAACTCATCTTTTCTCTCTGTTCCTGTCTTGCTCATCTTCACAGACCCCCAAACTGTTCAGCCCTCTTCATCTCACCATCAGAAGGCCAAAAATTCCTTGATGCGTATGATTTATTAAACAACCTCCCGTGGTGTGTTCTGTTAGGATCCGCTCTGGGCTTTGACACAGCACTCATTAAACCTGTAACAGTACTTTTGATTAAATAATCAAATTATCTTATATTCTTTTGAAAAATCTTCCAGTAAAATGTCTTACTCCAAAAAAGATTACATAAAATTATTATGCATCAGCAGCAATAGACTATTTTTAACAAATAAATAATGAGATTTTAACTGTCTTCTTTGCAGATTTATGTGTAATATAATAAGTACATAATGGTCATATATATTCAAGCCGGATATACGATACCAAAATAAAACAAACAAAAAAAACTCTGCCCATAGACTACATTTCTAATATGAAAAATAGCAGTGCCTTGCAAAAGTACTTAAACATTTTCACATTTTCCAAAAATTACCACTAGAAATTTCTGCCTAGTTGTAAATTGCAAAAGAATCATGTATGATTTTTAAAAATTCTTTACAAATGAAAATCAGTGGCATGTAGTGCTTAAATATTTAAGCCTTTTTTCTCTCTGTAATAGAATCCACAGAGGTCTTGGGCAACAAGAACAAACCTTGCAGAGTTATAGAAGCCAAACCAGTTCCTGCTGACATCATCACATTCAACTTTTGGCGGCGCTCATTTCACAGTCATCAAACCAAACCCTATTTCTCTGTGCCCTTTTACATTTTCCACAATCACCAGCATCCAATCAAAGAGAATTCATGCATCCCCTTTTTGCAAAAGCTTTATGAATTGCTTTTATTTTAAAACATAAAAATAAGACGTTTCTTTAAAATAATTATATTTGTCTTTTTTTTTTAAATGTAATATTTGCGGCTCTCAGCAGGTTTAATTTAGCTGAACTTAGATGGAAAATGGCTCTTTAGATTGTAAAAGTTGCAGACCAATGTCCTAGAAGATACTCAAAGCTTCGGATATCGTTTTCCAACCTAGTTCTATTTTAAAGTTCTGCAGAACTTTACCCTTGACCCGTCTGCTGTGTTCTTTAGTCTTCCTGATGATGTCTGTTAAAGCTGTTTAAATATATGCAGCTAAATAAAGTTGCCTGCCACAGTTATCAGATTTTTATTTGCAAAACATATTGAAAGCCATCTTATAATTTTGTGTTCCACTTCACCTTATGTGCTCCTTACCAACGGTTTACCACACACACACACACACAAAAAAAGATCATGAATACTTTTGTAATCCCCTGAATCTGGACACCACATAACTGATCTAGGTTAGATTTTATTGGCCAGACTTGCAATGAGTCAAAACGGTAAACAAACTATTAAAACACCTGCATTTTCTAATAAAAACTAGTCAAATTTGAAAGACGATCAGTTGTCGTTACAACAATTTGTATTTCCAATGTACATTTCACATCACTTAAACATAATAATCTTAAGTGTTGATCATAAAACCCAAAGTACTTTATTTTGTGCAAGTTAATGTGAGTTTTCATCTGATCTTGTCCTGTTTAATTAATAACTTTGTATGCTGCCCATTAACATTTGGTTTCTGCATGCTTATTAGAATAGCTGGACTTAGAAGTGGACCGACAGACGGAGCCGCCAGAACCTGGAAGTCCCTTTGGGAGTCATTAAATATGGAGATAAAGTTTATTGAGGTATTTTGCCAGGTTGTTTCAGCTGAATGGTCTTCATTAAAATAACCCAGACATATTGAGGCTGAGCAAAAAGAGGCCGCGTTCTCTAGTTTGATATCAGAAACCTCTGATAACCCAAAACTCCAGTCACATCAGAATAGATTTATAGCATATTTAATTTTCTGTATCCTGGGGTGTGGAGCCGATCGTGCTGGTGAACTCATTCATTTAACAGTTTGAATAACGAGTTGTCCTCTTTTCTCAAAGCATGTTCACTGGAGCTGTACGGGGAGGAGGTGTCAGAGCGGAATAAGAGCAGGGAGAGAATGAACAATTAGTGCAGAGTGGTGGAACGGCTCCATGACAAGACAGAGGCGGAGGGGGAAGGAGGCATGAAAGGGGCCAGGTGCAATATCGCATCCTTCCTGTCAGGGAGCTTAAAAAGGGAGAGCAGAGGAAGAGCATTTAGCTTCGAGAGATGCACGTGGAATGCTGACCACAGGTTGGAAGAATCGACTATTCACAGTGCGTCTCTTCTCTCTGCCCTGGTGGGAGGGAAGCGGTATCTACCAAGTGAAAACTGTTGCCAGCATTTACTGAGATGCTTGGAATACCGACAAGGAAAATAAGGACTGCAGGATGAGAGCTGACCTTGATCGCAGCAGCTGCGGTGGCTGGGAGAATGCTTGCTAGTCAAAACAATAGCACACTGCAAATGCAGCAAGTATGCGCTTCTTTAAACGTAAAGGACGCATCTTTATTCCTAAATCAGCTCGGATTTGCTTTTCCTTTAGTTACGCCTCAACTTAAAATGAGTAAAAATCACTTTGACATTATCTAAATATATATTTGTCCTCAGTCCATTCAGAGGATTTAATGCAAAAATTTTCTTGTATGTCTCCGTCAAACTCATTGCATCAATCGTTTGAAGCAATAAATGATTGATGCAATTTCCAGGTTACATTAAATGGTAAATTAGAACTTGTTATGAGACACAATGGATCATTAAGATGTTGCATATTTTCCCCATGTTCTTAAATGTAGAGCGGTTACACCTGGAAAGCATTTGAACTAGTTTTCTTATCAATTATTAGGCACTGATACTGCCAGCTCAAATTTCAAATTCTTTTTGGTTACTCTTGCATGGAGTCACAGGGGGCGCTGTTGTTTCTATTTATTTTTTGCACTTTATTTACTTCCCTTACACCTCTTTAAGGATCAATTCAATGACATCTCCCATCATTACCATGTTAAATATATTCAGCTATTTCTTTGTTATAAACCCATGTATATTGCTAATAGAATTCATTGATACTCAGAGGGATTAAATATTGACATGAGCACATTTTTATGAGCCACGGTAAGTATTTTGGGGAACTTTGAAGTTATCCAGGCAAAACTTGAAATAAATACAACTTTTGCTGCCTTCAAATGGCCCTCTATTTGTAAGTGAACACGTCCTGAAACCTAAAAATCTGAGAAAGGGTGGCAAACCCGTTTAGCCAAAAAAAGCAATTACTTCAAGTTTAGTTTAAATAGCTGTTTTTCCTCAGCAAATTTGAAAACTGTTAACTTTATTTTAGGTGTCTTTGTCTAATATTAACATGAATTTGATGTTATGCAATATTTTTATATGGTCAGAATTTAAAATAAAATACTGAAGAAATCTGTAAGGGGGAAGTGCATTTTCACATATACAACAGCATACTTTGGTAGGATAAAGTAAAATACTTCTTGTCAAATTAATCATAGTGCTTCTCAAAAAACTCGTAACATGACCATCTATGGATGAACGTGTTATGGTGCAGCATGTCCCTCAACAGAGACATAATTTTTTATAAAAAGGAAAGTTGAATGCCCTTGGAATTACTGATTGCTTTTTTCTTTGATTAGTCGTCTTTGCAATTTAGTTTATTTTTCATTGGTGTTCAGTATTTAGTCAGAAATTGTCAGACTACTTATAATTTGTTCTTTTTGTTTTCCTAAAAGGTGTCCCGTTTCTTTCAGTCATCAGTTGCTGAAAGAACAACTGGAGGCCACTTAAAATTACATTCATTAAGGCAGTTCGATTGAAGAAGTCTAACTCAATTATATCCCATTTAAGACCAAAAAAAAACTTTGAGACGGGTTAAAAACAAGCGCAAACTTACTGCCACAGCAAGCTAGCACCATTACCTTCACGCTGAGCCTTTGTCCTTTCTCTTGGATGTCAAAGGAGTTCTTTGGCATTTTAAGCATTTTTTATAAAGCAGAGTTAAGTTTCTACTAAGAACTCCCCGTGTCTTTCCATCATTGATTAGACGCTCTGCTCGGAGCTTGCCTTAACATCTTGATTTACTGGTGAGGCAAGCGACATGCTCAATAGCCTCCATCTCTTTTCACAGCCAGTGTCTTCTTCCTTGTCTAAACCATACACAGCCTTGTCTTTTAGTTTCTATTGACATCTTACTCCCAACATCAATATAAGGCCGCTGTTCATCCACTAACAAGTAGAGAACATTTTTGCGGACAATGAAAGCAAAGGCAGTTGTTATTCTTAAAAGCTTTTCTCCTTCATACGGATTATGAAATTCGTATCTGGAGTAACACAGTCTAGCATAGAAAATTTAGAAAAACCTAAACTTTAATTTGAACGAGAAAAACCCCATGTTAAGGAAAAACTAATTATAATTACTGACACCTCATCTATTCATATGGTTATAAAAAGGTACAACCATTGTTAGAAAAGAGAAAATTATATCTTCTATCACATTTGACAAGGTTGTGGCTATCGACAAAGGGTTGCTCTTTCTTGATGGTTCCTAAATCCTCTTCAGATCCTCCTCTCGCCTTTTGACGTAACCAGGTTTTCTATGGGGTCAAGGTTTGGTTCATTGTCGTCATGCAAGGCTGATTTTGTGCCTTCTGGACCATTTCTGTGTTGATCTGACTGTATGCTTGGTGATCCTACTGAGAAGCCCATTGATGACCTATTTTCAGTTTTCTGGCAAAAGCAACCAGGTTTTATTCAAAATGAAAATGTCTTGGTATTTTAAACAGTTGATTATTCTATTGACTTCAACAAGGCTCCCTGGGCATTCAGGCCCACAGTATCCCACACACTCCCCCATACTTAACAGTGGGCGTTAGGTGCTTTTCTATATTCATCTTTCATTTTACACTAAACCCACAGAGGGTGTTTTTTTGAAGGAAAAAGAGAAAAGGGGGCTTTTATGGCTTCATTTGCTAATAAATTGTTGGCAAATGATTGTTATGATAAGCTTTAGAGATTTCTTTTACTTTTCTTCCTGTTCCTTTCTGGCAAGTCCATTCTAGGGACCAACAGCTAACAGAAATTTGCCTCTTAGCTTACTAATTAGAAGTTTCTACAAACTTAAAGTAAAGCATAGTTAAAACCAATCATTTATAAACATATCTTTTCTCCACTGGAAACGTTTGCTGTACAATAATAATAAGTAAAACTGTTGCTTTTTAGCAAGAAGGTTTTGAGTTTGAATCCCACCCAGGGGTCTTAGATGGAGTTGCATGTTCTCCTGTATGCCTGGGTTCTCTCCAAGCTTATGATTCCAAAATCATGACTGTTGGTTTAAATGTTTTTTCTATATTTATTTTTGGTGCAAGTGTGAATAGTTGTGTCTTCTAATGGACTGGAAACCTGTCCAGGGTGTCAGGCTGCCCCCCCTTATCTGATGAACATTGCATGGGCGTTAAACCCTCTCTACCCTGTGACCCTATTAGAACAAGCAAGTACAGACAGCGTGTGGTTGGATACATTTCCTCATTTAATGGTTGGATTTTTGAAACTATATGATGGTGCGCTACACACTTTAGACAGGGAAGTCAGTAAATGTGGTCTTGACTTTATCTCTTTCATGGAACTGGACATGCATCTTGAACTCTATACCAGATTAGATAAGGAATATCACAACATGCTTGCTGGATCACTGGCAACAGTACTGTGGATTTTGTCAGGTTTAGGATGTAATCTCTAATGATGGAACTCTCAACCATTCATCCCGCAACTATTTTCTATTTCTCCAGCAGCCTGAAGACAAAATGCAGGTCATACTTTAATCCATCACTGGATGGGATTTGTTAAAGCAGTTAGGAATGTTCAGTTAAAAAAAAAAAAAAAAATTAAATTGTACATCTTAAAAAGACAATCAATTAATTGATTAAAAATATTGATTGTATCCTTCTACTGCTGATCGGTAGAAGGTTAATGTATTCAGATCATTTCATGTATTTACTGAGCAGTAATAGGAAAACATTTGAGACTTCAGATTTAAAAGTTATTTCATGAAAGTGTCCTGACCAAAAAAGCCAGCTGCCCACATCATCAATGCAACCCGAGTCCAACAAATACGTAGAGATAATTTTAAGGGACTAAAAACCTAAGATAAACCACATAAGCTTAAAAGCCAAGATAGTCTAATATTAAATCTCTCCAGTTGTTGCAGGTCACACAGGTGCAGAATGATAATTTACAAGCAGACTTATCTGCCATACAAATGCAGCTGCACTGACAGGAAAACTGTTTATTTTTCCTGTAGGTGGAGAGAGTTGCCTGTTGGCACAAATGTAATAAATATTCAGGAGTAGAAAGCGATCTGTAAACATAATAAAAATATTTCATCTTTGCCAAATTCCAAAATTATTTAAAGCTTACCTCAAGTAAACAACGGATTCTGCCCACTCATCATTTTAAATGAAGGCAAATCAAAAATAAAAGAGTACACCTTGCTTCCTAAAGGATTTAAAAGTTAAACTAGCAGAGAGGTGCTGCTGCTGATTCTTATCTCTAAGGATTTAAAATCCATTAAATCATTTTCCAAATTCTGTTTTGTTTTTTTTCCCCATCTTTTTCTTTTTCCCCCCCACATTTTCAGTTAAAACCATATTTATTAACCCAATAGGAGTGTAATTGTGGAGTGAATAGGAAACATTAACCAATAGCCAGAGGTCCACATTTATTGTTATTCAGATTTTTATAAATATAACAGTGCTGTGGTTAAACAGAACACTGAATGATTTTACCAGGTTTAAAACAGGACTCCCCTTATATTTTTTGAAAAGAAAACTAAGAACTCATATTTTTCACATTTTACAAAAATAAACATCTCGGTTAATGATAGTAATATCACAATATATTTTTACAAATGTTCTAGAGCTGAACTATACACATGCAAACAGTAAACCTTTGTTCACACTTCCACAATAAGGTCCTTTGTTCCCTTGTCATCTCAAATGAAGCTCTCATGTTTAGCTCTCATGTTTCTGCAGCCCTGCACTTACATTGCTTTACCTAAAAATGGGCTACTGTATGTTTTTTTTCTCCTTTTAGTGTTCTTCTTATACACGTTTCTGATGTGAATCTTTACTATAAGTGGCATCCTTGCACCTCCAGTGCCTAAAAGTTTTCCCCCATAAAACTTGATAGCCCTGAGCCTTTTGCTAAGCTTTGAGTTTTTAGTACTTTTTAGAGAATATAGGTGTTTTGTTGAGTTTTTTCACCATGGCTGGTCTTTCTCTTCTGGGTGATGGACAAATTCTGAGAAATTATTGTAGACTCCATTTTGTGTCTTAAATTTCATGATCCCCCCCCACGCTTTCCACATCACAGAAGTCATAGGGCCCTACTTGGCAGATGTCGTCACCTCTGCAAAAGCAAGAATTAGGGAAATTGCAGGTTTTCAGGTATGTTTAGCACTTTGCTAATGTAGAAGGAGATCATTGATGACCTTGGAGAAGCAACTGTAGCTACCCATCAATCTGAGAGGGTTGGCAAGACCATTTCCACTCAATTTGACATCCATCATTCTGCAGTGAGAAAAGTTGCAAGTGGAAAATGTCTAAGACAGCTGCCAGTCTTAGCAGGAGAGCACTTTCCATCAAATTCCCTTCAAGAACAAAACAGCACCACCTCAGAATCAACAGATCTCAGCATTTTAAATTTTACAGGTCAAGCGAAGACAGAAACAGAGTTAACATATAAGGGGTTTTTTGGAAGGGTTGTATCTTTGAAAATTGTAGAGGACATAACATAGGTTTGCTCTCTGCAAACTATATCTCTAACAGACTCTAAACAACCCTCTATCATCAATCAACTCAAGATGCAGGTTGTTTTTAAGCCTAAAGGATAAATTTGTAGAATTATGTAAAATATAAATAAAAAAAAAAGATTTTCACAGCTGAAAAATGCACACCAGAAAAGTTAATCTTGTGAGCTGAAAGTGCCAACCAGCTCATCACCATCCCACCCTTGTAGGAAAACACCAGAACAATTTTCAGTTCTAACTCAGGTGTCTGTGGATGTTCTCAGGTTCTCTCTAATGAATAAATGACCAAGGAAACATCATCTGACTTAAAAACATGGCCTGACCCAGCTTGTGAGATAAAAGCCTAAAGTGAGATTAATCACTGCTGTCGCGTGCGAGTCGTGTGCGATGACAATCTTTGTTTCTGCTAATTTATGGCCTGTTTATAACAAAAACTCTGAACCTACATATTTGAGTCTAACATGCTCTTTGCAGTCTTTATCCACTTATCACCTATCTTGAGCAGCTCAGGTAAAAAACAAACAGTACAGCAACATTAGACTACACTATGTTATTCATGACAGTAAAGGTTTTAAGCTGTGTTTTGCCTCTCTCCATCTAAATAAAATATCTAAAATCTATGCAACATATAAGTACAGTCCTGCATTAGGGCAGATGAGTCCAGGGAGGTTTCACAGTAAGAATAAATGTTTTTAAGTAAACGGTTCGATACGGGTAAATTCAGTCATAGTTCCCTGAACTCCAAACATGTCTCCTGGTGTAGTGAATATTTCATGCCAAGTGTCACAGAGCTGACAGCAGTGTTGACCACAGTACAGCTCTAGCAGATGTCTAGAGAGCCTGCACAGTGGCTTCTAAAAGCACTAATATCCCTTCTGCTGTTTCATTTTGGTACATTACCATCACCAGCCTCAAGCATTTTATTGGGATTTTAAGTGATAGAACAATACATACATAATAGTAGATAATGTTGCACTTTTTTTTTTTTTTTTTTACATTCAATTTAAATATAATTACCATCTAAACACCAGCTTTGGACATGTAGAGACTCAAATTTTTGCTTATTATTTAAAGTATATAGTGAAACCTCTCCTATTACCTGATTCACCTAGTCACAGGTTTTTCTGTGGACACCAAATTAGTCCCAGAAAATTCTGATTTTCGTCTATAGCGCATGTAAAACATTCAAAAGAAAATCCAGCTTAGAAAGCTGAAATATCTAGGGACGATGCTACTTGACACCATTGGATTGTTTTTGTAATTTGCGCTTATTTTCCTTGGCATTAATTGTATCCCCAAGAGTGGAAATAATGAAGACTGTAGATGTTATCTTACACTGTGCAAAATAATACATATTAAATTATTTATTAATATATAAATTATCATATTTAGTGTTTGAACTACTAAGATAGGCAGCTATAAGCTTTCTTAGAAGGGGTCTCAGATATTTGCAGATTGTAGCTATTCGTAGGCAGCTGTGGTCTCTAATCCCTGTGACAGTGGGAGGGTTCCATGTAACTCAACATTTGTGAATGGCAATTTTCAGGACTTTCCATTGATTCTGTATTAAGCTATAGTGTGTGACAAACTTTATCCAAGAATTCTTATTTTAATTCTACAATGGCTTTGTTCTTGCTGCTCTTCTGGATTAATTCACAATTCCTCAATAATCGGTAATCCCACCTGGTCTGTGGATCTTGGCAACTCCTCTCACCTTGTCTTGGTTTGTGTTGATGCTCTTGTCAGTTGTCACTTTCGGTGGCCAGCCATGTATCAGTAAATTTGCAGAACATTCTATCCAATTTCAAATGACTGGTTAGCCAAAGCATAAGATATTGTGTTATATCCCAACTGTGATTTAAACTTCTCCATGTCTTTATCTCTGATCTGGTTTGTAACGTTTCTTGGACTTCATGATGCTGGTTGTTAACTAATGTTCTCTAACAAACTTCTAAGGCCTTCACAGAACAGCTAAATATTACATTAGACAGAGGTTCACTCTGTTCCCTAATAAGATGACTTTTGAAGTCAACTGGCTGAATTGGATCAGATTAAAGAAATGAATACCACACTTTCAGGTTTTAATTTGCCCAAAGCCTTTAAAAATCGTGCATTAATTTAATGCTACTTCATGATTCTCCACCAAAAGTATCCAAATTAAGATTTTGCAACACACTATATTTTACAGACTGAATTATTATGAGTCATACAAAAACATAAATGTACAAAAAAAAAAGCACTGATGAATATTTCACCTTTCAGGAGTTTATTTTATACCTCTACATATAATGCAGCTGTTTGAGGAATTATCTTCTTTTACAGAGCTTTTCTTGAAACCATAAAGCATACTGCTTAAACCGAATGTTACATAAAACTAGACATATTTATCTGGTAATAAGATGCTTGGTTATGTACAATTTCTTTCTCAACCACGCACTGTCATTTACTTACATAATTGTCTGGCATTAGGCCAAGCATTTAAATGCATTGTTGGTCTTCAAATAGTTTTGGGGGGGGGACTGCTGAGCTTTGACTGCTGTGCTCTGATGGTCTCTCTAGAGATGCCAAATCATGCAGTCTTTTTATAGCAGAAACACATCAAGTGTAGCAAAAACCCTCCCTTTCAGGCCTACTTTCTCAAGGTTATTTTCAAAGATGGTTCATGTCTTGTTAGAGTTTGTGGGTTGGGCCTTAAGTAAGCCCGGCCACTAGAGACGCAGTGTAACCCTAACATGGTGGAGCTGAAAGGGCTTCAGAGGCCGCAGAGAGATCGGGGGACAGCTAATTTGAACCCGTGGGCAGCTTGGATGGGCGCTGTCGTTCTTCCAAGAGACTTCACACACAGTCAGTTTATGTCTGCTGTAAAGCACTTAAGGATAATGAGATTTAGGCTTTCTGCGCATAAAATTTGACTGCCTAGAGAAACCCTTGAGACAGTGGTGACCATGTACTGCCAAAAAGCACAAAATAGACATATCAGAATCGCCACATTTGACTATGAAAGAAAGGAAAAGGGATAACAGGGATAACTGCAGCTTTAGGAGGATTATGAAGTCAAATAAATTAAACAGTTAAGGGGAAATGTACAAGTGGAGGGCTGCGGCTGGATTAATTGTTTAACTAATATCAGTTAAAGGGAGAATGTATCAGACTAGGAATGGTGTAAAGAGCAAAAAAGGACATCGCTAGTTGATATACATGCCTTTATGAAATATGTAGCTATTTCTTTTGAAACCTTAAAGAAAAACCAACAAAAAAGTGAAAACATTTCCAAGCACCTGTTGTATAAAATCTTACATAATATTACAAAGTGACAGGAAGGAGTGGACCAGGTAATCATTGTTTTCTTTATAGTCAGGTACATTCATCGTCCTGTCGGGTCCTCAATCACTGCCAGCAGCAAAAGAAGTTGTTACGTTGCTATCTATTTTGCAACTGGCAAGCAAATTTGTAGTCATAACAAAAATATGGCACGCTGTTAAAAATTATGATGATTACTTTTGTAAATGCATAACATTTGATCAGTGCCAATAAAACCTTAAAAATTAATTAAAACAGGTGTCATAGTTCCTACTGGCAATGAGATTAGCTTTCGCCTGTGTGTGTGCGTGTGTGTTTATGTAAGTGTCTGCCTTTCTCCTCTTCTCCTTCTGTGTTGCTACAGACTTGGCATCTAGACCCCTGGCAGGCTTTATAGCACACCTGCTTCTCATCCGACTCACCTCCAAGCTTCATCATTACTGGGCTGTCCTCCTTTCTTCTCCCTCAAGGTCACTCTAATTGCCTGTCAGGTAACACCAAGCCCAAAATCAACCACCAAAGCTTCAAATTGGTTCATCTTTTAAAATTTAGTGGTACCATTGTTTTTATGATTTGGCACTTCTTGAGCTAACTGCCAGCCTGCTATGGTTCGAGTTTAATTTGAAAGAAAGCAAAAAAAAAACACAGCACATTGTCTAATAAACATTTCCAGATGCAGTGCATAGTATTGTTAATTACAAGTGAATTGTAATTGAGTCGATAATACAAAGTGGGTAATGTTTGTAAAACAGAAGAAGGAAATTAAGATTAAGTGTCAGCTCCCATCGCTCAACAACTATAAAATTAATCCATAGATGACGGCATCCATTATTACTTCAGCACACTGCTGTGAAACATCTATGTTATTATTTTGCACATGCGGTATGTGGTCTAAACTGTTCATGCAGAAGTGTGACTGCAGTCACATTGAATGAGTAGAGTGAATGACTATGCAAAAATATAATTTTTCAGCAAAAAGGGGAGAGAAAAAAAAAATCGGAATTGAGCATCAAGACCTGTTGTATGAACGTAGCCTATGTGTGATGAAAACCTAATGCTATACATGGCAGCGACCACATTATGAAACATGGTGGTGAGTGCATCGTGGTGTCAGTAATCCCTTAGGGACAGGAAAGCTGATAGGAGTTGAAAGAAAGCTGGACGAACATCATTTTTGTCTGGAAAGCTGTGACATCAGAAAATTTGAAAAAGCTCAAATTTTAATACCCTGCAAGGGCTTAGGGTTAGCAAGACATTGTACTATCAGTATATATATGAATCTCAGTAATTAATTTTTCATAGTCCATGATTAGAAAAGAACTTAAATGCATATTTTTATCCTTTTACAAGTAAAATTCTGCTACATTTACAGGCTCAAGACAACAACTACCAGTCAGACATGCTGTTTTAACTGTGCCTAATTTGGTAAAGGATTTTGTTGTTTTTTTTAAAGGATGGATTTCAAATATAATTCTTGCAATGAAAATGATGAAGACACTAAATCTACTCTTCTTCAAAGACCATGTCTGTGTCAGGACTTTGATTGCATAATTAATAAGTTCTGAATAGGGTAATTAATAGGAAGGTTGCCATGCACATAGTTCTGCGATTTAATCTATTATTATGTCTTGGATTTTTATTAGGTACACCACCTTGAAACCACTGTGAATTTTAATGTTTTTTTTTTGTTGTTTTTTTTTCCCAAACCTTTTAATGAAAATCGACTGGAAAGATGATTTTTTTTTACTTTCTTTTCCATCTGGCATAGGAGTGTCTGCAGTCAGCCTTTCCAAACTTATGTCCTCCATTCTTGCACAGCTTTCCACAAACACATACACACACACACACACACACCCCTACACACACACACACACACAAGCCATCTAATAGCCATCAATTCCTACTTCTGAAATTGATCAATAAATCATACATCATAATACAGCACTGCACAGTTTGAATAAAAATGTAGGAAACTGAGAACTGAGCATTGGATTGACTTTGCAGAAAGTGAACCGCCTGCAAGGCTAAATTTGCAAAGACGATGCAGCGCAGAGTTGCTCAGCTCTACTGAGCAGCACAGATGTGTCAGGATGGAGGGGAGGAGGATGCCAAGGGCAATGTAAACAGCATCCAATTACCTGCCTGGATGACGATTCCTGCTAAGCACATACACGTGAAGAGGCCAGCGCATCTGCCAGGAGATGCACACACACCACAAACAACCTCTGATTTACTGTACCATCAGGCACACTGTACTGAAGCACACATTGTTTCATTTTTCAGTTTGTAAGGTTGTCTGAACATGGATTAGTGATCAACCAGGATTGGTTAATTAGACAAAATGTGATGAGAACTACACCTAGACTTTTTTCAATTCAATTATTGATTACATCTTTGGTGGATGAAATGTTTATATCTTTTACTGTAGCAGTTACTGTGTCTTACAAAAATGTTTTGTCCTTGATGTTACAAACAACTGCTTCAATGCGTTTAATGCATAACGATCAATTGCCAACAGAAAGGAGTGAATAACTATGGAGTGAAAGAAAATGGGGGTTTTTTACCCCAAGCTTTGTTTTGTCAAATGTAGAGTGCCTTTCTATGCACCCCCCTTTACTCAAATATCCTTAAATAAAATTCTGTGTAACCAATTTCCTTCACACTTCTCCAAGTAGCTTAATCTCAGTACAGAGTATGGCACTATTGCCAACCTTCCAAAATATAACTGTCCGGATTAACTGAGAGGCCAGGCAAAGAAAGAATTACTCAAGAAGAAAAGAAACAAGAAGTCCATGGTAACTCTGTAGGAGCTGCAGAGATCCTTTGCTCTGTTGGTAGGATTCACTGACAGACTTAAATTCAAAACTTTGTGAGGAGTGAGACCAACATTGCACCCAGCCTGGAATACAGAATCCACACTGTGAAACTTGGTGGTGTGTCACCATGCTGTGGGGATGCTCTTACTCAGCAAAGGTGGACAAGCTAGACAGAGTTGATGTCAAAATTGTTTGAGATAAACACAAGGGAAACCTCCAAGATGCAAGGAACTTTAGAGTGGAGCAGAGGTTCATCTGATGTTTGTAGTTATGACAAAATGTTAGTAAGCTTAAATGTAGTAATTTTGGCAAAGCTCTGCAACATGTATTATCAGCTTTATAACCTTTTTATAAGACATTTATGGCTCAGATTTAGGCTGTTCCTGTTTCTAAGAAAAGAGGTGAATTATGGATAATTAATTAGGAGAAATAAGATAACATTTGTGTAATGAATTAAAGTCCCAAATGATAATTTAATCAAGCATCTTAAAAATGTTGCTCTTTATTTCCTAATGTCACAGCGAGAAAATGGAGAATGTTCAGCGAAAGATATTTCAACACAACCAAAGTTAGCTAAGTCCTGCAGCTAAAACTCTTACATAATGTTCCTGGTAAAATCCAAAACTTCCCATCTGCGTACATCTTACCCCCAGGTGGTTTTCTTCATATCGTTTTTCACTAAAAATGGGACCCTATCCACGAATAGAAAGGATAAATTACCCAACGAACACTGGAGTTTTATCCAGAGTGAAATCAGCAGAGGCCATTTGCATAATTTGCCCCTTTGTCCTCCCATGTTCATGCCATCTATGTATTTATCTAACATTTAGACAAACCAAAAAGCAACATAACCTATTTTGTTGTGGTGGGGCAGTAGGGCAGTCCTCATTGATAAAAGATATTAGCTACAGGTAAATTAATTCAATTAATCACCAATTTAAAAAAAAACAAAAAAACAAAAAACAAAACAAAACAAAAAAAAAAAAAAAAAATATATATATATATATATATATATATATATATATATATATATATATATATATATAGTTTCCACAAAGAAAAACATGCAAAATACATATCTAGGTATATATGCAGATATTTACATATCCAACGTTTTGGAAGAGTCTAGAAAGACATTTTTTTATCAAGTGAATCAGATGTAAAAATCATTCAATAATCCTACCAAGGCAAAATCGAGTGCTAATCTAAAAAAAACCATAAAAGGTCTGACTTCAATTTGTCAGAAAACCGGAAAACATCTTGATAATTCCCAAGACTTTTGGGAAAATGTACAATAGACTAACAAGACCAAAGAACTTCATAAATATTATATAAAACTATACCATAACTAGATCCAAACATTGTAAAATGATATGAGGACACTGTCGTTCTTAAATCTGCAGATATTTTGGGAACAATAAAGTGGAATTGTTCTATTGTGTGAGGACAGGGTACACTAATTATGTTGTCTTGCTCACATATAAAGATCAAATGTCCATCTGATAAGGATCAAATGTCCACTGATAAAAAAGAACAATCTAGACAAATGACTACTGCAGAATTACATGCCGATCTCCAGCCTCCCATTCACCAGCAAAATGATTGAAAAAGCAGTTTTTAAACAATTAAATAACTTCCTAACAATAATGAATTGCTTTGACTCCTTCCAGTCTGGTTTTCGTGCTAACCACAGCACGGAGACTGGCCTAGTCAAAGTGTTCAATGATATCCATATAAATACAGACTGTGGGAGAACCACAGTGCTGGTTCTGTTGGACCACAGTGCAGCTTTCGACACTGTTGACCACGACATTTTACTGAATCGACTGGAGAGTTGGGTCGGACTCTCCGGTCCAGTGCTCAACTGGTTTGAATCTTACATAAAGAACAGGAATTTCTTTGTTTCAATCGGAAACTTCTCATCAGAGAGGTCAAAGGTCACATGTGGGGTACCCCAGGGTTCAATCCTAGGACCACTTCTTTTCAATATTTATATGCTCCCACTGGCTCAGGTTATAACAGGGAATAAGATTAGCTACCATAACTTCGCGGATGATACACAGCTCTACATCACGATGTCACCAGGTGACTCTGAGCCCATCCAATCACTGAATAGATGCTTAGAACAGATAAATGTGTGGATGTGCCAAAACTTTCTCCAGCTGAACAGAAACAAAACTGAAGTTATTATCTTTGGACCAAAAGAGGAGTGAACTAGAATCAATGCACAGCTTCAGTTATTACAACTGAAAACCAGCAATCAGGCCTGGGAGTAGTGATGGACTCTTACCTGAACCTTCAGAGCCACATTAAGACAGTCACAAAATCGACCTTCTATCACCTGAAGAACATCTCCAGGATTAGAGGACTTATGTCTCAGCGAGATCTAGAGAAACTCATCCATGCGTTTATCTTTAGCCGTATTGATTACTGCAACAGCGTCTTCACAGGTCTGACTAACAAATCAATCAAACAGTTGCAGCTGATCCAGAACGCTGCTGCTCGCGTTCTCACTAAAACCAGGAAGATAGAGCACATAACACCAGTTTTAAAGTCCCTACACTGGTTCCCTGTAGCTCAAAGAATAGACTTTAAAATACTGTTGTTAGTTTATAAATCACTGAACGGTTTAGCACCACAATACCTTAAAGATCTGTTATTGCTGTACCAACCGTCAGATCTTCTGGTTCTGGTTCTGCTCTGCATCCCCAAAACCAGAACCAAACGAGGAGAAGCAGCATTCAGCTTCTATGCACCACAAATCTGGAACAAACTTCCAGAAAACTGTAACAGTTGAAACACTGGGTGCCTTTAAATCTCAACTTAAAACCCACCTGTTTAGAGTTGCTTATGGCTAAATTAGGATTAGAGTGGGTTTTGATGTCTTCGATGTTTTTATTGTTTTTATCTTTACTTTTCATCTATTTATTAATGTCACATATTGTTTTTATTTCTTCTTTAATTATGTAAAGCACCTTGAAATGCCTTGCTGCTGAAATGTGCTATACAAATAAAATTTGATTGATTGATTGATTGATCTGGGAATGACTCAAATGGTCAAACAATTAGCAGAAGTATTCAGGAAGTAGGGCTATCAGTTTTAGAGAATCCTCATCAGTGCAGACACATAGCGTAGGAGTAGAATAAGTAATACCATTATTGATCACTGCTGTGATATTTTAGTCACTGTTCCTTTGAATGTGTGGCATTCTAATATCGTCATGTGTGGCACAGCCACACATGACGATATTTGAAATATTAAAAGTGCACTTTGCATTACCAAAAGTATACTCAACTAATTTGGTAAGTTATGCAAGTCATTTTGTCAAATGCATAGTAAGGCAATGCGAGAGTGTTGTTTTCAGATGGCATCGTGTCTTGCTACAGCTTTGAGATGAAAGAGAGATACGCAACAGTGTGACACAGGTATTGGGGGCTACATATGATGCAATATTGTGGATCTAAAGCAGGAATTTCTGAAAGCCAGTTTTATTGTGGTTCCATCACTACTTCAGAATACCTGGGCTGACACAGCCATAAGCAAAGACTTGTCCCCCTTTTTATTGCTTTCCTGATTGCCGCAGGAGAGTGACTGACCTCTGGACCATGCAGGGGCAGGTAATATTCACCTTGATTGTGCCCTCCCTGGCACCCAGTCCTCACCACCCCACAACTATGCTTTAGGGTCAGAGCTTGTTGGAACATCAACAACTGATGAAAGCTTGAAACACTGAAAACAGGTTGACAGGATATGCATGAAAAAGAAAAGGCTATGCCATCAGGCTGAATCAGAACAAAGAGAAAAAATAGACACGACAAGATTTTTTCAGGCAGCCCAAGAGCAAAATGAAGAAAAAGACTAAAGAAAAACATAGAATAACACACTGAAAAGTGCTTCTCTTGATTTTTACTGTAAAACACTGCATGCTCAAACTGTTGTGCTTTTCATCAGTTGCTAAAAGCATAAATTATTAATTGTGTTTTAAGGATTTAGGCAATGAAATGTTCTATTCTTAGCAAGCAGGCTTAGAATTTGAATAACATCAACAAGCTTCCAGTCTTCTGAATCTAATTGATTATGCATGCGCTGCATTTTGCCTCTCGAGAACGTTTTATATAGTCCTTCTCTGGCATTTTAGCATACGTCTTACCTTCAGTCGATGTCAAAAGTTTAAAAAACACACTTAGGAAGGGAAGGACAGAAAAATAAAAAGTCAGAGACAGATTACAAGGAAGAAGGCGAGTCAAAAGATGTTTAAAACATGAGGCGGTTTGTTGGCTTTCTCTTTTTTCTCAGCCATAATTAAATTCTTAATTAGCGAGCCCCGTGGAAGGAAATACATCAAGAAGGAATTCAATTTAACTCCCCAACGCATTTGGCCAATAGTGAAAGAGAGGAGGATGTGGGGGTGGTGGAGTTTAAATGTATGGAGGCAAAGCCAGGAGCAATAAATGAGCAAATTTATTGCAGATGCTACTTTTTTCAAGGAACAGAAATAGAGGCATCTGCTGCATCCATACAGTTATCGGTAAAACGCCATCAGTTGTGGAGGGAGGAGAAATGAAAAACCTTAAATTAATTTCTGATGGCTTTTCTTTCACTATAGCCATTTATTTTTAGAGATAGAAATTTCTCATTTTCAAAATTACTTTTAAGATTAGAGAAGGGATTTATTTAGACCAGCCTGTCCTCGAGTATTTTGATACAAAAGCTCATAGCAAAGTAAATATATAGGGCCAAGCAAAAGTATTTATAACCACTCAACTTCAATTTGGTTGTTTCATGTGATAGAAAATATTGTACATAATTGTGAACTACAAGGAAATGTGGTTTTCAAGGTGACCCAGCGGGAAAACGTGTCATTTGGTAAATGAAAGGTTGTGATTTGGATCCCAGCAATCGACTTGCCCACTCCCCAAATCACCTACCAATGACTTTTACCCATTTTTAATGTTCACCATGACCACATTGTAGCTTTAACTGTATTTTTAGAACCACTGTCCACCTGAAAGTTGAACGTCCATCATATTCTAAAATCATTTATCATCATGAAACAGGTTCTTCTCCAGGATTGTTCTGTTTGAATCAGAAATCACTTTATTTGACAGGATTGCGTGCACAAACAAGGAATTTGACCTTACAATTTGATCTGTACTCGTAGTGTACAGATACTAGACACAAGTATACACATTTTAGAAGAAACAAAATACATAAAACAGAATTTACATGCATTTAGACATACAGCAATTTTTCCATAAAGAACAGGAAAAAAAAACGCAGGTTGTGATAGTGTAAATATGTTTATTTTGTTCCATCGAGTATCGCTCTGGCTATAAAGTATTTGTTGTGTTCATCAGAGACTATATGGGAGGAAAACTGTCTCTGTGGCGGTGCAATCTTTCATTTACCAGACATCTCCTTTGCAATTGGTGCTAAACCTGAAGGTAGACATTTGTGTCCAGAATGTGTGGGGTTTGTAGACATGTTAACTGCTCTTTTTCTGACCTTTGACCTGTACGAGTCATGGATGAAGGGAAGGTTCATCCACATTGATTTTCTCAGCAAATCTCATTGTTTGTTGGCATTTGGACCTGTCCTGTTTTGTGGACGAGTCAAACCACACATTAATGGACAAACACAGGACGAACTGAATAATGTTAATATTTATGTAGAGCATGACAAGTCGCACTTCTTGAGTAGGGATGGGTTGATTGATGATCTCAGAATAACTTCCCTGCTTCTGCTAAAGAAAAAGATCCAGTAACATGTTGCTGCCACCAATATGTAGAAGAAAAAAAAAAGTCTTCCACAGTTTTTTTTTTGTCTGATTTTTTTATTACGACCAAATCCCAGTTAAAATCGTTTATCATTTCCTTCCCCTTCACAATGATGCACTACATTCCATTGCTAAATCTCATCAAACCTTCAAAATACAACGAAGTTTGTGATTGTATCACAAATAATAAGGGTAAAGATATTTTTGCATGGCACCATAGAAAACATCGTTTTTCCAGGAAAATACCTTCAACTTAACAAACGGGGTGAAAAAAATCCAGCTTGTTGTGCACGTCTTGCAACTGAAATCTGCTTTTCACCTAACCCCCAGAGTTAACCATGCTGCACTAGACTTGGAAAGTTCTACCCACAGGCTGCCCTGATAACTTTAAGTCATCCAAGTGGGAAATAGAGAGTCCGTTTTTTAATTTGTCTGCTAAGGTCTTTAGTCATGGCCTGCCTGGCTGTGGCACCTCTCTGGCCAACTCCAGAACTGTGAGATACCGAAGGGGAGAGTGGATTTGCTGCAGTCCTTTGATGTGTCAGCAGAGCGTTGGCGGCACACCTCTGTGAAACATTGAAATGTGATGCAACGATGATAGGTAGAGGTGAAGAACTGCCAGGGGCTAAATGAATATGCTCTTTCCTGCATGGTAGGCCATGGCTCTAGGTCTCCGAATATCCTGCTTGAAATTGACAGATACGTGGCATGTTTGTATATACAGGATTTGGCATGGGTGTCAAAGTAGAGGTTTGCAGGTTTTGGTGCAGATGCCTCTTTGTTTACAGAGTTCAAAAGCAATGAAGAGAAACAATAACTATTTTGATTTTTTTAGACTTATTTTGTCCAAAAATAAAATGTATACATAAAAATAGTAGGACTCCATGAACTGAGCTGCAGTGTCAGCTCCCTGGTGATCTGGTTTACACAGAGGCAGGCTTACAAATTTACTCTCGGCTCGACCTTTGCGGTCGTTGCAGAGTCCTGTTGAAATGGAAGTAAGTACTCGGCGTCCTGGGAGAATCGAGGACTCATGGTCGGCGTTGAAGCTCAGAGAGAGGGCAATGATTGTGCATTCAGGGGAACTTTGCAGAGGCAAGGGTTTGGAGGGTTTAACAAGTACATAGTTCATGTAATACCCAAGCCCAAGGGCCCGACTGAGTGCCGATAGGATTCCCATCATTTCTAAACTGAAAGAAGATATCCTGTCATTGCAATACGCATATAAGTGCATAAGGTTCTTTCTCGAAATACAACATCCAGTGATTTTCTCCAGCAGACCACACTCTCATGTTTATGATTTATCAACAAGTTGTAATGACCCCGGAGGCGCACTATATCTGCTTACATCTCAAACCTGAGTGCTTGGGCTTTGATTAGTCAAGCTAAATCAGCAGGTTTAATGAGCATGTGTGGAGACCTTGCTATAAGATGAGAGCGCAGTTCTGCATAATAAACCTGACATCAAAATATCTTCTTAGATATACAGTTCTGGGAACTGGGGTGTAGTGAATTTCCTATATAAAACCCTGGAAACAAGACGACACTAGAATTGTGCATATTAAAGTTTACTCCTCTGTGTTCCCCGCTTCCTCTTCTCTCATCTTTACTCGTCTCTTCCCCTGGAAACCACAGTCCCAGAGGGAGGGTGAAGGAACAATACATCAGCACTGCAGCATTCTGTTTTGTAAGAAGCACTGTGAAAGAGTCAAATTTTGAGCAAGAATTTTCTGTTAATTCATTATGGTAGGATCAGTATCAAAATACTAAATTTCTGTTGAATCATTATGATTTCTTATCCTTTTACACCATCATATCTTTCACTATTTAGCCACACAACAGTCACCCAACTTTAATCTTTTGGGGATTTTACTAAATAGTTTTTATTGACGCATTTAACAATAAACGTAGATAATCAACATGATTATCATGCATTCATAATTAGTTTATGCATCTTGCCATGACTGTAGAGCCTCAGGCAGGAGCAAATGCTTATTTGAATATTCCTAACCCATTAACTCCAGAGAGCTGACCATCAGAATGTCTGAAGATAAATAAAGCAACAAAAGATATTTACTATTGCACCCTGTAATATACATTTATGAGGTAGTCTTTTGAACAGCAAAAATGGATTAGTAATGTTTAAATTTTTTGCTTCCCTCATTCTTTACTGCAATGATGAAAATTATTCTTCTTTTGACCTTTCTTCGGCTTTTTGTGCCATAAACACCTTAAGTGTCCCATGTGAAATAAAATACTCTCCACAAATAAAATTGTTGCACCAAGTCTGTAAGTCACATTGATTTTGTTCTGAAAATTATTTGCATTATTTTATGATACATGGGTATTTACATTTTTCATCAGGATTTGTACGATTTTACCCGAGACCAACACAGAATACCATATAATTGTGAAAGGAAACAAAAATGTTTCTAATGTTTACAAGCATTTGTATTTGTTGCAGTATAAGTTATGGCCCTAAGTTTTTAGCCATTTGACAATCATTGTAAAAAAAAAAAAATAGAAAAGTAAGTAAGTTCTCACTATGATTGATAAACACTTCTTGAAAGTATTCATGTTCCCCTCCAGAAACAAAACTGGATAGTATATGCACAATAGTTGTAGTTGAAGTCAGTCACACCATACTTTGCACAGAACTCCATGGGAAACAGTTTGACCCAGGCCTGGTGTTGAGAAGGGGATTAGACACCTCCCTGCGAACAAGATGACCCAATTTTTGTCACGCAACTATGTGAATCGGAAACGATTTTGACGCTCCGGATGAAGCATCGGAGAGCCTTAACACTTGTCCAGCTCCCAAATTTTCTCACCTAAACACGGTGAAGGTTGTGGTTATAAATATGAGAGCAAGATTCTGTGTCAAGTTTCCATGTTTTTAAATTTGATTGTACTATGGACAACTTTTTTTTTTTTTTTTTTTTTTTATGTAGTAATAGCTGTCCTCACACTGTTTTTTCGGTTAAACTAGTCCTAAGAGTGCTTGAGAAATAAAACTGCCAAAGGAAAAAAATTCCAGTAATTTAAAATGGTTAAAGTGTCACTATTTGAGACTTTACCAAAACTTAAATCTCTCTGTCATGAATAAAACTGAAGAGGATGACTTGGAAACAAAAAGCTGACTCCAATAGCCCAATCATGTTTCTTTTAACAACAGACAAAGTCAAAGGGGCAGCAAAAATAGGAAGGTGACAACTGAACTCTCAACAAGAACCAGGCACAAAACTGGGCTAACAGGCAGGCAGTACAGAAAGATAACAAATGCAATGAGGATCTGACAGAGAATAACTGAAACAGCCTATATGTACTGTATAGGACAAACAGCATGGAGGCAGATCTCTGACAAATTGGTTGCAGAGTAAGAAAGAAGAGCTGAAAGTTAAAGTAACAGAAAAACAGAACCACACAATCAAAGCGATGAAAAGCACAAGCCTGACAGGATTGGATGATTTCAGAGCCCGACAGTCTCAGAACATAGTTTCTGAAATTCTCTCCCTGTATCTTCCCCAAGCCTTCAGGGTGTGTGGCCTACTGCTTATTAACCTACCACCTGCTCAGAGAACACATCTTAACAAATTGAATCACATCGTTGCACCATGTAGGACTACTCAAACCTTATGACAGTACAAACCGTACTACTGAAAGATCTGAAAGAAAAACTGTAACGTTGAGCAATTCATTGCTCAACGTTACAGGAACCAGCAACGAGGATGAACTTCAAATTGAACTACTTTGGCTTCAATGTAAATCTCAATCTTGCTGTTGGAAACAAAGAAGGAATTACGTTTGATGGAACCATGCCTCGGCATGTGTCCAGCATAACCATGGAGATGTTTTACTCTGGGTTGGTGTTGCAGTGAGTGAGATAAAAAGATCTAAACATATTTGAAAAAAAAAAAAACAGTAATCAATTAAATGCAACACATTTCAGTCTGAAGCAGAAGAGATTTTGGCTTACAACTATTTAGAGCACTTAAAAATGACCTTAATCAAGTACAAAACAAAAACTAGAACTTGAAAACTAGATGCAATATTGGCTGGTGATATAATAAAACAAACATAATACAAACTTGTAGAGAAAGGCTGTGATGATGCATAAAATATGAGATTTTTTTTTTACTTTCTGTAAAAAGCATTAAAAACTGTGAGATCTGTTTAAATATTCCTTTTCGATAAGAGACATTTAAAGCAGCCAAGGGCCGGACCTAGATTTTGTGCAGTTCCCCGTTCATCAAAACACAAATCAACTGTAATCCAAAAATATTCAAAATATTCTGACCTAATCACTTAGTCGACACAGCCAGTCAGCGACGTGTGTTAGTGCACCCTTTAATTCTGACGCATGGACAAGCTCCTGCGACGTGGCAGCAACAGGAATAGTGCTTTGTGGTGATGCAGAAGGCCCAGAGGTAGCACTTAATTATCTCAGCAATGTATCTGAAAAGAAAGAAGAGTATGATTCCAGAAGTAAAAGTAAAAACATCCTCTACATGTAAAATACACAATGAATTTTCTGAGATGCAACTGAAATCAAATGGAAATGATCTAATTTAAATCCAAGATTCAATGAAGCAATAAACTTCAACAGTATATGGAAATGCAATGATGATGCTAATTTGACAATAATGTGTACCGTTATGTAATGACCTCGCATCGTTGATTTGTTTTTGCTAGTTTACAGTTTTTCTTGATTGTTTTGACCTACTTAAAGAAACTGGGATCCACTCACTTGTCATCACTATCTCAGTAGAGCAGAAGACATTTCTTGCAACTGTATCACCCATTTCTTATTGGTTTGACACATCTTACTCAACTTTTTACAACAGTTAACACAGATGTCACTCAAGCAGACCAAAAGTCATTGTTTTAACCATCATTTTATTTTTATTTACTTAATTTCTTATTCTCTGACAGTTTTAGCTCACATTTACAGTATTTATTTTTTTTTGGTAATATATACAGTATGTAGGTTTTCAGTCACAGTTCAATAGAAATGTCATGCAATCAAAAAAAATTTGCATCAAACCATTTTTGATGCTGGAACAAACTTTTAGTGATAAGGAATATTTTGACACAGCCTAGAAAAATGAATGCCACTGTCATGAAAGTGATGCAATAGGCTTCAGTAACAAGCAATGGTACAATTAAGGGACAAGTTGTCCCTTAGTTGCAAATTGTATTGTTTGAATATTTGCTTTTGTTTCATATTTTAAATGTTTTGGCACAGCTGCAGCCTAATGCAAACAAAATGTGTTAGTTTGACCATGAGTGCCTGTGACTGTATTGAAAATGTGCAGTTTGAGTTGACAGCTGAATGAACGCGAACAAGCAACATTGGCTATGCTGCCGATTAGCTCCGTGTTTGGCTAGCTAGCCTAGCTGCTACACTACACTCTGCTAAAGCAACAGGTAATTTAATCCCATTAGATTTCCTTTACCTCTATTTCTTTCATGTTTTCCCCTCGTCTTCTTTGACATGGTGTTTCTGAAGTTACATGCTTTACGAAACTCACCCCACTTAACCCTGTTACCTGCCCCCAAAGCGCGATTATCAGTGAGTAGCAAGCAGTAACCGAGCAGAGAAAGTGCGCGAATGGTGCAGGAACAAACCAACTAGAAGAGAATAGGGGTGGAGGGGCTAACCAAAAATATTATTATTTTTAGATGTAGTATTTAACAGTTTTTCCTTTCGCAGTTAAATTAGAGACGAGGTTTTTTGTATTAGGAAATTTAAAAATAACCTATTAGTTTTAAAAGAAATTGTTTTTTTCTCTTACCATTTTTATGGCACCCCCTAGCTTCCTGGCGTCTTCAGCCTTTATTTATGCTGCTTAAAGCTATAGGCCTGTAGCTGAGCTTAATCAACCAGAGCCACCTCTAATGATTGCTAAATATGTATTTTTTAAATTTAGTGATCATGTATTTGGCATCCTTAGCATAAGAAAGACGAGACTAGACACCACAGTGATGATGTTATGTTTAATGTTCAGCAAACAGTGCATTCGTGACTATGAGTCATGAAGAAATTAATAGCTGAGTTAATAGGAAAACAAGAACAGGTCCCTTGACATCAACATCACTCCAACTATTTTGATGCTAACAGCTTCATCAGTGCTGACAAAGCTTCAGCTTGACACTGCTTGAAATTAAATAATGTTAGATCCACTGTTTTACTAATTATCTAAAGTAATCGAATAGATTTTTTTTTTGACAAGTCCAAAAACTGTTACAGTCTGGTTTAACTGATGTTAAGTTCCCGTAATGAATGGGAATGCTGGAACGTCACTTGAAGTGCAAGAAATTAGGCAACAGTGTGGTGTAGAGTAAGTTTAACTAGTTGTTAGAACTGAGTGATTTCCTTCTCCACAAAATATAAGGCCTCCGCCTCCTCTATTTGTCCTTTACCGTACCTTAGAGCAGGGTGTCAAACTCCAGTACTCAAGGGCCACAGGTACAAAACACTGGAATGAAATGGCTTAATTACCTCCTCCTTGTGTAGATAAGTTCTCCAGAGCCTTGCTGAGCGTCTAATTATTTTATTCAGGTGTGGTGCAGCAGAGGCCCATCAAAAAGTTGCAGGCCAGTGGCCCTTGAGGACTGGAGTTTGACACCTGTGCCTTAGAGTTAATTTCTCAATTTTATTGATAGGAAGACTCTGAAAACCAAAATGATTTTGAGATCTGATAAGAAACTGAAAGCTGAAAATTAATGTGGCTTAAAGGCATTTTAAATCAACATTAAAGAGAAACTAACTTGTATTCTGAAGGGGAAAAAAACATATTCAGTTTCCCCATGATGCAAATACACAGACTATCATGATCTTGCAAGGTAGGGAAGAATTTTAAAAGTTACAAACATTTTTCATGTCTTTCTGTCATGAAATGAAGTTCAGGGTATTTTCTTTTTGTATTGCTGCTTTTCAAAATGAAACGCTCATCTTTGCTTTAACAGAAACCTTGTTTCTTTGGAACTTGTGTGCTTCATGTGAGAAGCCTGTCACCCAAAAGAACGGCGTTACACAAGTCTTTTTATTCCATCACCTGTGTTCTACATGTCTCTGCATTCTTGCAGTTTATACTGTCATGCAGGGGCAATGACATTCGCCTCTATTAGGAGCCTAAATTTAACGTGAGAAGCAGCTGTGCGATGACACGCAGGGCCGATTGATGAGTGCCAGGTTCCGTTAAATACATGTTTTATTTTTCTACAGATTTAATGGCGTTGATTATATCTAGGTCAATGTTTCTATGAGATCTGATGCTGAATAAAACACAAATACAAGTGAAAAGAGCGTCGTGTAAAAGTTCGTGTGAAAAAGATTCTACACAAAGGTAGAATTTGCGTGCACATACACTATGCACACAATAAACACAGTTACTCACAAAGGCACATTCTGGTTGGTGAATCAACAATTCTACATTTAGAAGCCTCCAGAGTGTCTAAGCTGCAGGATGCACGCCTGGAAACTGGGTCAACCAAAGCCTTAAATGCAGTCTTCTTCTTTTTTTTTAATTCAGAGTAATTCTTTTAATCTTCTACATCTTGCATTTGAATGTGACACCAAAGAATATGCTGAGGATTATAATAAGCCCTCACTTGAGTACTGTCTGAACAGATATGGTGGCCATGACATACAAAAGTGTGGTAAACTTCACCAGTTTGGTGTTTTTTCACAGTATACAGAGCAGCTTGATGAATTAATATTTAATATATATTCATCGTAGGTGTATTACCGTTCTGTAGTGATCATCAAATATCCAAAAGCATTTTAAAAATCTTTGCTAATGTTTTTTAGTAGACCTCCAACAGTTTTGTCGACATGTGGACTGTCTCATCAAGAAAGGTAAACTTGAGATGACAGCAGTGCTGTGATCTCTCATGTTGTGGTGCATACCCCAAACATTTTACCCCCCTCCCATGTCAGTTAATTAGGTCATCCTCAGCGGGGCTGTTCATGTAGCCCCCAGAACTCTCAGAGACGGTTATTCTTCTTTGTGAGGTCTGTGATCAACCTTAAAACACAAGTAACTTGACAATAATCCTTAGCTTCTATACTGGAGTTTAGCTAAAACAAGTTTGTCAAGTATTTTAACACCTTAGCCATTAAACCATGTATTTCTACTTTTGACAGTTTTGTCAGGTGTCGAGTCATATGACAGGACCATGACATGATATTTATGTATTAAAAATGTAATTTTAAAAAGTATTTGTTAAAATTCTAATACGAAATGGAGAAATAAAGTTGTTACAGCAGCTGTGAAAAGGTCTGAAGTGCTGCTATATGATAGAAAGTGCTGAATGAAAAGATAAATCAGAAACACATATGTAGTACCGTGAACTACATTGTGGCTTTGGTTTCTGTTCCAGTCTATTTTGATCAAGTTCTTGGTTCACATTTACTTTCTTGATTTATTCTCTGCTGTTTAAATTTTTTGAGGTTTTACCTTTTCTGATCTTGTTCCTTCTTTTCCTGTCTGTGGGTTCCTTGATAAAACAAAAACCATGAGCTGTGTTATTTGGCAGATCTGTCTTAAAGTTGGTGTCTATATCTTTTGGAATTCTGTTTGATTCTTTTTTTTTTTTTTTCTTTATGGATACCATCTATTGTAAGCAGCTGCAGGACATTCGGCCTGTTCATCATTTTGTGCTTCTAGTTTTTTGTTTTGTTTTTCTAACTTATTTTGAAAATAAAAGGACCTGCCTACCATGAGACTCTGCATTCCAACCCCGAATCCATTAGCAACTGCCTAGGGGGCGTCTTATTTTTACTTTAACAGCAAATTAAATGCAGTTATTTGAAAAACAAACAAAATCGGTATGGGAAATATGTAAAAAAACAGAAAAAGCAGCAATAACCTGGTTCCATATGTCTGCACTGCTCACCCTTAAATTAGTCTTTAGATTCAATTCCAGCATTTTTTTTTCTTTTTAGCACACACCTGCCATCAAAATTAGGGAATGTGTTCAGCTGTAGGTTTAGCTCTACTTACATGATTTTCTTATTAACTGCTAATTTGCATCCTTAAATTAAAGCCAGAGTTTACAGGGAGATTACAATGGACCAAAAAAAATCAACATTTTATACATGATAATGTGGCACAGAAAAGACAGCCGTCAGTAAATAGAATATGGCAAAACGTGACGTTACAGATAAAAAGACAAGGCAGAAGCTGGTCTCAGGAACTGCAAAGAGACTGAGACTGAATGAACTGTAGGATGACCTTTGGTAAGTTGTGTTCCGCGTATGGCTACAGTCTTCCATGTTATTCTCTATTTGTCTAAATAAAGAAATGGATTTGAGAGATGGCAGAAGCCTCTGAAAAAAAGAAATAAAAATAAAGCCCAGTCTTATATAAGAATATGTTAAGTTTGGATGAAAGCGATCTAGCACGATGCCAGTTTTCTTTTTAAAGTGTTATGATGAATGATTGCCTTTTTATATATGTGTTGCTTTTATGTGTTTTTTGCGGGACACATTATATAAAGGAATTTTTATCTTATCTCCTGAGCAAGCCTTAAGTAAAAAAAATCTGCTGAATATGAAAGCTGTCAGATCTCTACTTTGTCAGCACAGTGATGAATAAAAGGCCTTTGTTAAAAGATCAGACACTGAAAGCCATTAGGAAATTAGATCTGGATATTATGAGTCTATATATCAATAAAAAGCTGCTCTAAATGTTTGGAAAACAGAATACAAGGAGCAAATATGAGCCAACATTAAGTGCATCTGCAGAATTCAGACAATCTTTGCCAAAGAATGCATTAAATACCGTTGAAGATGTTTCAATAAAATTGCAGACAAATTATTTAACTGCTTTCAAACAAAACTTTAAGGGGTAAAACTGCACATTCATTACTGTTTTGTAGAAAAATCTTTGCATCAGAATCACTACAGACTTCGACCAGTTTCCAAATACTAAAACTCACCTTCATGCGTTGAAATTTCAATAAGCAGATATGACTTTTAGTTCCTGTTCTGCAATTTTCAGGCACTCTCGGGAGTACAGCAGCATCAGGTTGCGACTCTCATTTATTCTCCCAGATGCTGTAGATTAATCTAAATGCTTTCATTTCCATGGTTGTTTGCAATGCTGCATGTTAGCACTCTTTAATTGAGATGTCCAGCTCTTCCCTCGTGTCCCTTCCTGACATTTACTGGCGCGAGGATGAAAAAGAAAATTTGCATATCAAACACGAGTTAAACAGTTCTCCAGAGAAAATCTTTTTTTTTTTTTTTTGTCTCTCCATGGATGTTTTCTCTGTTGTTTATTGTACTTCTGGGTAATGATGGGTTGATTATGTTAAAATGAATGTGTCAGAATTGCTTACTGCAGGAGAAGTAAAAAGCTACAAAGATCTGAAGGAGGCTCTTTTGGCACCAAACGGAGATCCTCGTTTGATTTCATTGCTACAGGCAGAATGTGTTGTTCTCTTAAAGTCAGAATGCCCCATCACACGTGGCAGGATCCTCCTCCCATCTCTCATCACTGCTACTCGCTTTCGTAAATAATTAAAGATTTAATATGTGATATTCTCAAAGGTCAGAAGCACAACAAAGAGAGATAAATGCCTTTTTTTTTTCTTTTGCAGGAGAAGCACATTTGGTCATGTATCCACAGTGGGTTTTGTTTTGTTTTTGGTTTTGGTTTTTACCTTGAATCAGCTGAATCATAATGTATGCATAACAAGGACAAGCGAAGATGACCAGAACCAAGCATGTTAAATGTAATATTATTAAAAAGAAAGCTTATGAATGCTTAATAACTTTTTTTTTTTTTTTTTTTAACTCTGTAGCAATGATGCAGAGAAAAAGTGTCCATGGGAACCAGAGCTGCCAAGTAGAACAGTATAACATCAACCTGGCTGCAGGTTCAGGAAGAGGGAGGCCGTGCCCACATTCATGCATGAATATCTCCATCGCGCTTTAAATGGCTGCGCTCCTGATGGATTTCCTCTTCTGATGCATTATCTATGAGGACTGCTCCCTGCATTAAAATCTAGCCTTGATAGAAAGAATTTAACATTTCTTTCTCTCCTCTACCTAGTCAATGCTTTTCTAACCAATAGAAAAATTAAAGACACTTTAATCTTTAAACAGGGAGTCACTGATATGTTTTAAAGAACATGCTGAAGTCTGAAACAAAACGTATGTTGTGTGCTTTTTCTATCAACTGCACCCTTTAGAGGTCAGTGGATCATCAGCATCCATCACCTCAACCCATACCTTCACAGGGCAGGAAAAAAAGGAAGGAAAAAAAAAAGTAAAGTTCTCATAATATTTAATCTCTCTGAATCAAAAAAAAAGCTTTTCTAACTCTCTTGCTGTTTCTTTTCTTACTGAGTCCTGGTTTGCCGATGTCGAGCAGAGTTCATCAGGAGTTGCTTACCTTGACCCCAGATCAATTTAAAGGTAAAATACCCCAACTTCAGTTTGTTTAATCTAGGATTAGTTTTTCCGTTTCATAAAAAATAGAATAAATAAAAAAAATACATGTTAAAAAATACTTCTATAAGGAAAAGGAAAAATAGATAAAACACTCTGTTGGGTAAGTAAATGTTTCTTTAAATTTCACCAGGGTGATGAGGATATGATCTCCTGATCTATCGTACTATTAAGCTGTGTTTTTATTTTCTGTGATTATTATTGACAGTCATGCTGATTGTCAATAATACTGGGGTGTACATTGGGGTGTTCAAAGATTCATCTAAGTTAAAATAGATTTTTTTTAAAAGTTGGTGAAAAACTAAACAATTCCCAAAAACTATACATTGATACAAAATTCTGACAAGAATCGCCCTCATCAACCCATTAGAATCTATCTTCCCCTATTTTTGGCCCAGTCTTGAAATTTCAGCTCATGTGTCTAGTTCAGCGGTGGTTGAGTACAGTCCCTCCTTACCCTGATGGTGTCTCTGAGCGTGAACATCTTGTATTTCTGGAAACTTATGGAAAGGTTGCATTTCTGAAAGTTAACAGCTTGGGAAGAGACTGGGTTCCTTGTAGCCTCACATCTGGTTCTTCTCAAATCTTTGTCATTTGGGCCTCATTGACTATTTGAAACAAAATGTTTGATGGTTCTGTGATAATCCCCCCAATGACTTGGCAATTTGTAGTTTATGAATTCAACTCTTGTTGATTCTCTCATGCCACCCAACTGATAAAATGTGAAACTTTTTTTTTTTTTTTTTCACTTGGAGGATGTTTCTTTCTTAGTTTCTGGCATTGTCTTTGTAAAAACACCTGCTCTTCCTTTCCTTGTAATCTCCTCTAAAAAAAAAAAAAAGTATCGGGTGCTGTCAGAAACAAGAACTCCATCTTTTTATCTTGTAAACAAAGAAAGTGAAGAACTTTGATTTGATGTTGTTTGTTGTGCAGCTCTCAGGCGTAGCATGAAAAGGAAAGAAGGTTTTGTCTTAGGAATATTTTTACCAATATATTCTGTAGTTGCTGTATGTGTGACATTGTCCCTGACAAACATTGCTTTTCCACCACAGTTTTGCTCTAAAATCCAATTAAGTTTCAAACTTCTTCTTTCGTTTTGGCATTTACCAGAAGCTGTTTGTCCTGCTTCTCTGTGTTCTCCTTTGTTGGCACAGACTTTAGAGATTTTTTTTTTTTTCTGAGAATAAGTGGTTATTTGTGTGAAATGCTTTGAGGTGGAAACAGTGGATGTAGACACTGTGCGCTGTGGCTTGCAAAAACCTTGAACTTTTCCACATTTTGTCACATTACAACCTCAGCTTAGAAACCACATTGACATATTTTAGTGGAATTTCAAGTGATGCACCAACTCAAAGCAGTTCATAATTGTGATGCATGTATATTTAGACTCATGCACTCTGATACAGCTAAATGAATCCTTCAGAGGTCAAGAACTGTTTGGTGCATGCTAATTGGTTACTAAGACATGGACGTTCACGTGAAGCTATAGGCTAGGCATTTATAAAAATCTGGAGCAATCCGTGAGGGGAACCTGTCAGAGGCTGCAGAAGATTTAAGTCTTTGCAGAGATTCCCGCAGGACAATGGGGTTAAACATACACTGAGTTTAGAGTTTAGTGTTGCTTATGGCTAAATTGCAGGTTTTGATGTCTTTGATGTTTTTAATGTTTTTATCTTTACTTTTCATCTAGTTATTAACTTCTTTTTATTTCTCTGTCACACTGTCTAATGTTTTTATCTTTTTTAATCTTTTTCAAAATGTCTTACTCTTTCTCACTGTTTAATCAATGTCACATGCTGTTTTTATTTTAATTATGTAAAGCACTTTGAAATGCCTTGCTGCTGAAATGTGCTATACAAATAAAATTTGATTGACTGATTGACTAAGAGGTTGAACAGAATGGTTTAGATTAGAGGTGTTTGGATAAAGTCCGAGTTGAGAGACCAAAGTAAAACAGTGAATCTGTGTCAAGACTTGAAAGCTGATGTTCATAGAGACTCCATCCAGTTTAATTGAGTCGGGATCAGCTGATAGAGACACATCCACATTAACAAAGGGACTGAATAATAAAGTGGTATCACACTCTGATTTAAATTTTTTTTTAAAATGTTGAAAATTTTCCTTCGAGTTCACAATTGAACACTGGTATGTTGATCTATCACTTAAAGATACTTAGTTTATGGTTATAACATGACAACATATGAAAAAGTTCCAAGAGGTATGAGTAGTTTACTCAAGCAGCAGTTCATCATCTTGAACTGAAAGTTGAAATAAAGTTATGGAATAAAATGACGAAATAACAAAGAGTTTTTCGTTGTGTTTTGTGTGTTTGCTTTTCACATGACGCTAAACTGGTTTCTATGGTTTTAATGGGTGTTTGCCTGTCAGGCGTCATGCCTGGCTTCCCATGTCTGGAGCTGCCGCTGCTGTTAACCTCCGCTCTGCCTTCCAGTTAATATGTTTCTGTCAAGCAGTAAACCCTGGTTGGCAGGCCCAACACAGCCAGGCTTTCTATTAAACATTCATGAACTGCATTGCAGTGGCACCAATGCAGAAAGGTCACTCAACAATGATCGGTTTGACTGGCTAAAGCTCTGAGCAAAAATATATATATGTGCGTGGCCATAAAATAAAATGCTCCCCAAAGATCCGGTGGCTCTGATCCTTTCATAGCGGGAAGAGAAATCCCTTCTCACACAGAACCAACACAAACATCTCGGATCAAGATAGTCATTATACAATTAGAGTCAAAGTTCACACAACAGAAAATAAAAGGAAATGCATTCATATAGGTAGTGTTAGGGATTTGTCGAAGCCACAGATTTAAAAGAAGAAGATTAAATCTGCTTTGTGAAGAGTATTATTTAACCTTAAAAATTAAATAAAAATATTTCCAGAAGAAAAAGAAGAATCTGAATAGTCTCTTCTAAATCACACAGCTAGGGTTCTCATGCTCAACAATGCATGTCAAGTTGAATTGAATGTAAGGAAAAGAACAAAAGACTGTAACCTGCACAAACAATATTCTCTCTATTAAAATAATCCTTTTGCATCTCTGTGTCTCTTTATGTTTCCAGTTGTCTTCAGGTTAAAAGTGCACATATAAAAATGTTAATGTGCTGTTAAGAGATTCTCTAAAAAGTTACACATTAACACCAATCTTTTATCTTTAGTGGTTTTTAGTTGTTAAAGCTCAAGGACGATGCTGAAGTCATTCCAGTAAATTGGATCTGATGGTCTGGGAAGACGGAAAAAAAAAGCCACACCACAGTCCAATTAATGCCACACAGTGATCTACTGCCATTCTCAACAACAAAACTCTCACCAACAGACCTTATGCGTGCTAACAGTATACATACTGTACATATACTGAAATGAATGCAGGAGAAAACCGACACATTTACTCTAAATGCCTAATTGCAGACTCAGCAGAGCGTGTTGCATTATAGAAGTATGGTATCTCTCTCTCTAACCCTTGCCGGTCTCATTTGGTTAATTATAAAATGGTGCATCTGCCTCAGAGGGCGGCTAGCTGATAAGACTGCCCTGTGAAGCAGTCGCTGCCCCCATCAAGAGACAAGGACAGTGACCGCTGTACCGCTCAGGCCAATTACCCACCTGCTGCATGACTGCTGCGGTTCAGGGATGTCATTCCATGCTTAAACCAGCCCCATAATTGCTTTTGTTTTCCCAGTTAGCGGGTTTAAGACATGGCATCTTAAAACTACTCAAATTAGCAATCTACATTGTCTTGCAAAATTATTTGTACCCCCTAAACTTTCCAAATGTACTTACTTCCACAAACTTCAATGCATTTTATTAGGATTATGTGATGAACCAACGTTAAAAAAAGTGCAAAATTGCAAAGGAATCAAAAAGTTATACTTGGATTTAGACTTTGTTGAGCATTTGTATTCCTCCCTTCTTTGCTCTAACGCCACAAAATAAAATCCACTGCAAATAATTACCTTCAGAGTTCAACTGTTTAGTAAATAAAACTCTCCATACGTGTGATTAGGCCTGTAGTATTAAAAAATTTTGCTGGAGAATAAATTGTGCCAGCAATTATTGCGATGTGTTGTACTCACACCATTTCAAGTAATATGCAAGTTCACCCCCCTCAACGACCAATAAACTTTTATGTTGTAAAGAACACTTAGCACTGGAACTAGAAGGTGTTTTAAATATCCTAAATAAATCACGACAACCAAACAGAAATAAAAAATGACATATAACTGGAACCATAAATTAAATGGACTGTGATGTCACAGTAAACAAAACTGACCTTCAAACAAATCCTAATCATCAAAATGGAAATTTTTGAGCCCATTTAAATTTTTGATCCTATACATTGCTTGTTGTAATGTGAGAAAAAGTAAAAGGTTCAAGTGGGGTGAAAACTTTTCTACTGCAGGGTAAAATAACATTTTATCTGGACTCTAATGTCCTGCAGCGGAATATTGACTTGAGAGGTTTGCCAGCTGGTGGAAACACTGATAATAAAAATAATAATAATAATTTAAAAAAATGTTTTTTGTGCATTTCTAATACAATTATATGAGAGATTTAGAAAATGTGTGTCAATTTAAATCAGATCTTATTTTTCTAATGAATATTTAAACATGTTTTTTTTTTTTTTAATAATTGGCTGTTCTAGAGGATAAATAATGTGGGATGCACCACAGTAGCAGGAGGACTTATCGTGCCATCACCAGCTTTGTTATCGCTGTCACTATCTGTTTTTCACACTGGTTAAGCAACATGTCCCCTGTTAATTTTACAGTCAATTCCAGAGGCTGCACTCTACTCGCCTTCTCACTGCTATTATTTCCCCCGAGGGCTCTGCATGAGGGGCTCTGAAAGATGGGAACAAATGAAGGTCAGAAAAAAATAAATTACACGTACTGGAAGGCCAAGACCTGCACTCCATGAACATGCAATGTTACTTTTGAGCAAGTGATTCACAGTCAAATGCATCTTTGAGAAGTAATAAAAAGAAAATCAAAAATAATACTGATGTGCTTTTTAAATGCATATGTTGCCCGAGCAAAAATATGCAAGCAAGCCCAAGCGAGATTGGATTATATGCCAATATAATCTAATGTGTTATGAACTGAGATAAAAATCCACCCAGATTCCCCAAACTTTCATGACTAATCTCCCACGTCTACGGTTCAGCTGACTTTTGCCTCCAAACAAATTAGCAAAGATGATGATGAGTGACAGGAACTTTTACATTCTGTCCCAATTAACAAGCCACCCTTGTCCCCACCAGCATTTATCATGGAAGCAGAGCTGACACATGCCTGTCAGACAGTCACCTCTCCTTTTACCCTGTTTAATTCTGCACACAACTGGCCTGTCTTGTTTTCGTACTTCAAGGTCCGTCGCCACATTGTCACTGCCAGCTAACTTCACTTTCTTCACTATTTTCAAACTGAAGGACAATCACACATACGTACACACAAATATATATATATATATATTTATTTATTTATATATAGACCCTTCCTTAATGTAACGATTTCTCACCATTAAGCTCATGTGTGAAAAAATGACTCAATAAAACTGTGAAATTTCAACACTTCAGCTTTTAGCACCAAACTGAGGCAGAGAATAACTTTCGTAGTAGAAAACAGCAAGTGACGGGTGCAACAAAGATGTTCAGGAGCTATTTGTAACTACTGAGACTGGTTGAGATACTGTCTGTGTTGGTCCTGCTGTGTTTACTTAAATGAAAAGCCAGTTCCTGAAAATCTGTTAAGTGTGTCCATTTGTTTCATTGATCTCCTTTTCACTGGCTAAAAGTGAACCATTAACTTCTTTCTTTCTGCTTTCTGCTTCCTGCGTTGATCTGTTCGGTCTAAAATGAGACCGCTCAGTGGGAACTGGACATTCGCCAACATTTAGCAGTTCCTGCATGCAATGAATTCATTTGAACTTTATTTACTTTCATAGTGCCACTTTCTAACTACTGCCACAGGCCCAATTTATTTCCAATTAGTACATGGAATCCAATTTCATCCAGATTTACTTCAATTTTTATCAAATTCAACCCAATAAAATCCAATTACATAATCAAAATCCCATCCAATTGGATATAAGCCATTTTATTCCAAATTATAAGACAGAATAGTTACACTAATTTGGTCATATATTGCAAATTCACAAAATTATATTTTGTGAATTTGATAATCATCCTTCTCATAAAGCATGTGTTTGAAGAGGAGAAAGGCAGACTTTTAAACTTCTTGTACAAACAGGCTCGGGTTCCAGCTAACCAGTTTTGTAATTTTTATTTCTTCCAACAATTTTGTAGTCGAAGTTCAAGGATAATGAAGTCACAAGTGGATAAGTCATCATGTTTGGTTGTTTGGGGATTTTAACCCACACAATTCATTACACCATTTACCAGCGGCAAAACCTCTTTGAAGTACCTGGTTACATTTTGTTTTACTTCACACAAATGTACCTACGTCTGTGTGGAGAGTCCCTGGACTAGTAGCAACATCCGCCAATATCAAAATGGATTTGGCCAAAGATTTTGTCTGATTGAATGGTCGGTTCCTTCTGTCTACGGAAACGACAAACACAGCAAAGCAGAACCTTGTTGCACGTTTGTCTGTCCAATGCATAAGTTGTGGCATTTGCATGCAGATTTAGAAAAATAAGAAACGACAGTCACAGGCTGCCACTAGGATTGTTTCAGATAAGCTAACAAAAAAAAAAAAAACCCTGCAGTGCAGAGAAATGAAGTCAAAGCTTAGCATTGCCTAACATTCATCTGGAGCTGGAGCTGGAGGAGTAATGAATACTGATTGTGACTGTAAAATACAGGAACTGTAATATTCACATTGAGGACAGGAAAATTGTTGTAAATGAGTGGAAAAGCACTGTGTCGTAATGTAGATTGATACTCTCATAATGACTGTTCTCGACTAAGCAGGCTTTAAAACAACCCCTTCAGCTATCTGTCTCTTGTGCTCATTTTATTCCTCTCTTGCTTTGATTGCACAGCAGACCAGCTCCAAGCACAACTGATCCTGCTTATCTTGCAGTCTGATAGTGATATACACACTGGTGAGTAACTCTGCATAATGAACTCAAAGGTTCTTACTTTATCATTATCTTCCAACTAAGTTTTTTGTCCTGTTTTGAATTCATGTAATGAATTCAACTATTTATACTTTGCCATTGTCCCATGCTGCATTACTGCTTGGTTTGCACCGCATCACACTTGTGTTGTGCCCTTAACTAGAGCTTATTTGATCTAACTGAGCCTTACTGAACAAAGACCCCGGTGCCTTAAAATATTCTCCACAGAAAATTCATACCTATGTATTGTCAAAAGTTGTGCCCAAACTTTAAAAGTGTAGCTTTTTTTTCTAGAAAAGTAATAATAAAAAAAAAAAAACAGTGTTGCATTTCTACACCTCATTTCCTGTGGTGCGACATGCAAAAATTTATCAAATGGGTGTCTGCTTCTCAATAACATCTAACAGTCCTCTCCTTCCTAAAAAAACAAACCAAAAGTACAATCACTAACCTGAAAACTATACGCAGGACTTTACGTATTGTTAGATCTGTCATCTTCCAGACAGCCGCGCTCTTATAAGCCTTTCACCGCATGACAATGTCTATCTGCTGTGCACCACTGTGTGTCTGATCTGAGAGGACAACATTATTTCCAGTCTATCCTGAACATGGCAAGCTCTCATCTATCCTCCTAGACACATTTGCTCAGTCTGACAATGATTTCAGAGTGGCCCAGTGTGGGAAGAGAAGCCATCCTTCAAAATCCACCGATCATCCACACATCAATTACCCAGGAGGGAAGCTCGCTCACTTCCGGGAGGCCCTCCGTTTTTTTTTCTTATTATTATTCTTTTTGCCTGTCCAGCTACCAGAATAACTGACAACATCAAGGGGATTTAGTGCAGTGTCTGTGGGGCGGGTTGGCACATTCTCGGTAGATGGGAAACAGTAATTACTGCTGAGGGGGGAGGCTCCCAGGGAGTCTGGAGCCTTGCAGAGATTCAGTGTCATAAGGCCAATAGATTCCTGGGTGCCTGTAACAAATAGTTGCCTCACTTGTCAGAGCAGAAAAATGCAACAGAACTGGGCAGATTTGACTTAGAGGAGGCAATTTATTAGTTCAATTGTCTGTTTGGTGACATATCTCTTAAGACTAAACTTCACATCCTGACCTTTATAAATACGTAATGAGTTATTCAAGATGAAATCCCACTTCATTTCATCTGACCATGAGAATCAGATGATTAATGACGTACATAAATATTTAAAAATTTGCAATGTTTTTTTTTATAATCTGAGGTTGGGTTATTTACAGTAAAATAATGTTTATACGATGATGACTGTATAAGGAAGATAAAGAGCAATTTTTCAAGATGCATTTAACACATCCTGAAAGAAAACTTCTTCCAGCCGTTTAGTGAGTCACAATGCCTGCTGGATAAATTGGGATCAGCAGACATAAAAGTGCTAAGTTGACCGACAAAAACACAGAAAATTACAGCTTAGTCCATATAGCCTCCAGTCATGTCTGCAACACCACCACTATCACCTCTCTCTTGCACTCAGTATAAATATCTTTGCCCAAGACTGTTTCGATCCTCAATTCCCCAATGCATCTGAACATATTCCAAAGGCTGAGCGCTGGAGGTGACGGACCAAAATAGCATTTTTATTGTTATACAAAACACATTTTTCAGTTTTGTTTACAGTCTACACTACTAACTGGGTAAAAAAAAAAAAAAAAAAAAAGCTTACAAGAAAAGAACATTGTGAAACGTTCCAATGTGTACAAGAATGTAATAGTGGGTGGAACTGTCTAGCATTCAGCTAGATTGTTTCAGATCTTATTTACCGGAACAGAACATTGTATTAGACACTTAGAAACTTTAGTAAACAAAGATTACATCTGTGTTGGGATCTTGGTGTATGGCTGTGTTTTGATGTGCATGTAAGGAGGTTCCCTGAACAAAGGATCTCAGCTGAAAGGTGTGGCAGACCTGCTGCAGATCCCACACCTGCCTGCAAGTGATCAGCCTTTACTGGCAGTCAAGCCAAATGTATCTCTTTGAGATACTTTATCTCAGTTTATTGAATTTGTGATTATGTTTATCTTGCTCCTTGTGCTCTCTGTGCTTCCCAGGTTAAACAAGCAGTTAGCTTCCACATCATCCCCGATCAAACCAACAAACCGGTCCTTCACCACGTTTATCTTCGGATTTCAATTCTTTCGACGCTTGCCCACTACAGCTCTGTAAGCCTCAGCTTTCATCTGCCCTCCTGCTCTCCTACACACTCTGTTCAAGTAACCATCTGAATCTCTCAGGCCGTCCGTTACTCACAGAGAAGCTCCCTGGAATTTTTACCAAAACCCTTTTGTCACCAGGATCGCTCTTCCTCAACATCAGCTGTCCATCTCAGAACCGCAAGCTTGAGACTCTGATCTGCTTTAGTGAAATTCATCTCCATTTATCTACTGCTTGTCTCTCAACCTGACAACCAAACCTCCCGCTGTGTTCTTTCATTTCAGTCATTGTAAATAAACTTCATTACCTTTTTTCATTCTGCGTCCAGGATCTGACTGTGTATGTGGGTAAGGAAATTATCAGAAAACATGACAAGCTGAGGTTCCTCAAGACTTCATTTTTATGTCACTTTTTTTTTAATCAAAATACTTCCATAAAAAAAAATCAAAACCTCTTTTTTTCTGTCTGGCAATAAATACAACCAAACTTTTCTGTTTTAGGTCAGTCCATTACCAAAATATTTCTATGTGATCAATCCCATCTATATCCACTTGTCTTTGCACCATGGCTGGTGACTTCAAAAGGCATGCCAAAATAATCCAAATATTTCTCTAAGAATTATTTTAAATCTTCTGACTTTAGAACAGAAAATGGTGAAACTAAAGTGGAAATGTTTGGTCTTATTTGGAGCAAAGACGGGGACACTTATAATTCTTAGAATCTAATATTAATTCTAATGTATGGTGGTGGCCGAATTATATTGGGAAAGTGTTTTACTGCAGGAGGGACTGGTGCAATTTACAAAAAAGATTGTGTGAAAATGTTGAAGCAAATTCTTAAGACCAGAGGAGTCACCAGACAAGTTAAAGTTTGGACACAACAGAGACAAGACCCAAAGCATATCATCAAATTTGTTACAAAGTGGCTTACAAATAACAAAGCTAATGATTTGACCTTGTGGCCATCACAAAGTGGTGATCTCTGTGGCAAATTCAGCCATCTATAGATGGCCTACAAACTTCACTCAGTTACAGTAGTTCTGTCAAAAAGGAATCTGTCAAAATTCCACCAAACTAGACTTGTTTTCTTTGTCGGTTTTTACTAAGATCCATCTGCATATTTAAGGTTGTTCCATTCTAAAGTCACATATAAGAAGTATTCCTTAAATCCTATATAGAACACTAGCAACCAGGATATTAAAATGAGGTCATTTGGGCCTGACGAAGAAATTACATGATTTAATGGCACCCCAGGGGAAGTTTAAATATAGCTCAGCAGCACAACTTGCTTTCATGGCATGGCAAGAGTTCATTCATGCACAACTGCCCACATCTCTGATGAACCAGCAACTTAGATGCTGTAAAAAATGGTCATTCACATAATATAAATATGCAATATTTGCTCTTTTATTATTATTTTTTTTCAATGGGCAGTAGAGCTTACGTGTGTGAGAGAAGAGTTAAGTGGATTGTGTGTGTCTGACTTTGATGTCCTCTGGGCTGCCACAAGATGGCAGGACAACCTCCTGTCTGTCAAAAGCTACTTATCAAATGGGTGAGGCATTCTGTCGTTGGCAAAGCATGTTTACTTTTTCTATACGACCTCCAGATAGATTTTCTTCATAAATAATATGCAAAGGCTGCAGCACAGGGAGTTTGGGCATATTAAAACATTTAAAGCCATCAAATATGGAATGTTAATTGTTTTACATGATACTCTGAGAAATGGAAACTCCACACTGGAATAATCTGTACCTGTTGTACTTCACCAACTCTATTACTGAGCTTTCAAGATGGATTATCACACTATAAATCACATAATAATCTTAAAAATAGAGAACATAAAAAGCAAGAGCAAACTGATTTAGTCTGTTTAATAAGCATTTTCCCTGCCAAGATCAATCAACTGAAAATGAGAGCACATGTAGCTGTCCGACAAAATACTTAAACTTATGTTTCAGTCATGCAACATTGAAATCGTAAGTTAAAGTTACTTCTGTTGCTTTAAATGAACCTTAGGATTAAAGAAAACATCCATAATGAAGAGTGCTGTCCAGATTGTTGCAGTTAATGAAGGCCGACAGATGTAGGCTACATCTGGTCCCATGAGGGGGAAGCAATTGTGTAACGAAGGAAAGCAAGAACCAGCTGCTCCTGCTGCTGCTGTGGGGTCTGCTCAAGACTCCAAACTAAGCTAACAACGGCTAAAAGCTGCAGATATGACTAATATCTCATTGAGATGGTTTGCAACACTTAATCCAGACCAACTGATCTACTGATATGAATGAGCTGCCTCAGTAAAGTTTCACTACCTGACATGTCTGTTAGCTTTACTAGTTTTTGCTAAATTAGACATGAGTCTTAAATGACCACAGCAGCTTCTTCCACATGTCAGTGTCTCCTGAAGAACTTACACCAAACTTTTACTGTAATTTCTTAAGGCTTTCTGTGAACAATGACATTATTCTTCCCATTGTTTTATAAAGACCAGGTTTCTAAAATGCAAACTATTAGTTATATATCAACAGTGTCTCCCACCTCTAAAGCAACCATGGGCCTCTTGGCTGCTTCTCTGATTGATACTGTCCTTATCAGTTCAGGTGGACAGGGGTAGGAGACTCAGCAAACATGTAGTCCTCTGGTGGACAGGCATGTTGTTTGCATTATTATTGGACTTCTAAAGTGCACTTTATTTTATTTAGGGGCATGTAGGAGTAACAGGAGTCAAATTCAAATGTATGCCAAACAAGTAAGATTTTCTTTCATGAATTAATCATTTTTCTTTAATGATTTGTAACATAACAAAATGTGCAAACATACTTTTCCAAAGCAATGCATACAGTCCCAGAGCAGTAATATTTTCAGTCAGAACATAATACTTTAAATGATATTCTGATTCTATTAGCTTTGGAATTTAGAGTTGAGATGGTTAGGGACAGCAGAGGTGGGATAAAGAAGGAAGTTACGTTTATCAAATAATATTAATAAATGAGCTTTTTACCAACATAACAGTGATAAACAATTTATGTTGAAATTACATTGAGATGGGAGATATTAGACCCAAACAGAGCGGCCCAAAGGAAGGTTAGCAGAGCCTGTGTGGCAGATACTGCCATCAGAACATTCCTATTCATGCAGCATGAAGTTCAGACATGCAGCTGCATTCCAAAGAAGTTCCTCTGAGCGCTATCTTCACGTCTGTCCGCTTCTGGGAATCTGACTTGCTCTTCAGAAGCAATAAGTCAGCTGAAAAGCTTGGAACAAAATGCACCAGCATATTTTTTTGTCACACCAGCCTGTTTAGTCATCCACATGTTTCAGTTTACTTTGGAAAGCCACAACGTACACCACAGGAGCGGTTAGCACCATTTTACTAATGAGCATTGCTCTCTTTATCCTAAAGGAAAAATAGTCAAAGTGCGGATGGACTATCACCAAGCAAACAGATAAGACTTTGGAAGGCCATTTTTTATGTGCTTTATAAGAGTAAACAGTAGGTTTGATTTATGACACAGAAGTATATGATTCACCACAAAGCCTTCCTGTCATGGAAACCAATAGCAACACTTGTTACAGCAGTAAAACTAGAACGTTTTGCTCAGCAAAAACATTAACAGCCACTTTAAGGGTGCAAAAGTGTTGCCATTAGGCTGAGCTGGACTTTGACACAGAAACAGTTGGTGTTCGGCACAGTAAACATGACCAGCACTATAGCAGAGCATCTACCCCTCTAACCTCTAAACTTCCCATTATATCCAGATAACATCATTGTGCGGCTTTATATCAGATCAAATGTGAACAGTCTGATTTCTTTCTCTTTTTTTTTTTTTGTCCAAAGTGTCGACATCAGTCACTGCTTTGTTATAAGTAAGCAAAGTACACGGTAATGAGGTTGTTACACTCAATGACCAAACCCAAGCATGAAACAGGAAACAACACATACAAGGTCTTACAAATGCCGCAAACAGAACCTGGTTTGTGGCGGCTCTTCCTGTCGAACATCATCAACAACAACAGCTTTTGGTGGAGAGGGGGCAACATTTAACCAGCTGGGCTTAAAAGAGAATCTTGTATATTATATAGTTTGTAATTGTTTGCTGAAATTAATTTACAAACAAACCTAACTTAAAAACAACAACAAAAAAAAGATTAAGTTTGAAGCATAACATTATACAGGTGCTGGTCATAAAATTAGAATATTGTGATAAAGTTCATTATTTTCCATAATGTCATGATAAAAATTAAATTGTCATATATTTTAGATTCATTGCACACCAACTGAAATATTTCAGGTCTTTTATTGTTTTAATTTTGATGATTTTGGCAAACAGCTCATGAAAACCCAAAATCCCTGTCTCAAAAAATTAGAATATTATGAAAAGGTTCTCTGAACGAGCAATAAAAATAATCATCTGAATCAACAAAGTAACTCTAAACACCTGAAAAAGATTCCTGAGGCCTTTAAAAACTCCCAGCCTGGTTCATTACTCAAAACCGCAATCATGGGTCAGACTGCTGACCTGACTGCTGTCCAGAAGGCCATCACTGACATCCTCAAGCAAGAGGGTGAGAAACGGAAAGAAATTTCTGAACGAATCGGCTGTTTGCAGAGTGTTATATCAAGGCACCTCAGTGGGAAGTCAGTAGGAAGGAAAACGTGTGGCAGAAAACGCTGCACAATGAGAAGAGGTGACCGGACCCTGAGGAAGATTGTGGAGAAGGGCCGATTCCAGACCAAATTAAATTTTCATCTCCATAAAACTTTTCAGCAGATGGAAGCATGAAGTGCTCCAAAATCTTCTGATAGCTGCTGCATTGATCCTGCCCTTGATAAAACCCAGTGGACCAACACCAGCAGCTGACATGGCACCCAGACCATCACTGACTGTGGGTACTTGACACTGGACTTCTGGCATTTTGGCATTTCCTTCTCCCCAGTCTTCCTCCAGAGTCTGGCACTTTGATTTCCGAATGACATGCAAAGTTTGCTTTCATCCGAAAAAAGTACTTTGGACCACTGAACAACAGTGGTCCAAAGTGCTGCTTCTCTGTAGCCCAGGTCAGGCGCTTCTGCCGCTGTTTCTGGTTCAAAAGTGGCTTGACCTTTGACCTGGGGAATGCGGCACCTGTAGCCCATTTCCTGCACACGCCTGTGCACAGTGGCTCTGGATGTTTCTACTCGAGACTCAGTCCACTGCTTCCCCCAAGGTCTGGAATCGGCCCTTCTCCACAATCTTCCTCAGGGTCCGGTCACCTCTTCTCGTTGTGTAGCGTTTTCTGCCACACTTTTTCCTTCCTACTGACTCCCCACTGAGGTGCCTTGATATAACACTCTGCAAACAGCCGATTCGTTCAGAAATTTCTTTCCGTTTCTCACCCTCTTGCTTGAGGATGTCAGTGATGGCCTTCTGGACAGCAGTCAGGTCAGCAGTCTGACCCATGACTGCGGTTTTGAGTAATGAACCAGGCTGGGAGTTTTTAAAGGCCTCAGGAATCTTTTTCAGGTGTTTAGAGTTACTTTGTTGATTCAGATGATTATTTTTATTGCTCGTTCAGAGAACCTTTTCATAATATTCTAATTTTTTGAGACAGGGATTTTGGGTTTTCATGAGCTGTTTGCCAAAATCATCAAAATTAAAACAATAAAAGACCTGAAATATTTCAGTTGGTGTGCAATGAGTCTAAAATATATGACAATTTAATTTTTATCATGACATTATGGAAAATAATGAACTTTATCACAATATTCTAATTTTATGACCAGCACCTGTATGTATGTAAACACAATAATCATGTCTTTGCACTTTTACAAAGTAAAATCGCTAATTTGCTCCTTAAAATTAGAATTTTAACAACTTTACATGTTTTAATTTATCTAAAATCTTAAATCAAACTGAACAGCGTTCTCATTTTCAATAACCACTTTTATTTTTAGATCTATTGTTGGTGTTAAAATTCAAGCATTTATGGGAGGCCACTGATAATTCAGTGGTCTTGGGAAACAGCTTATTTTGGTTGTGCCTTGGGCCTGCTCTGACAGTGTCCGTCACGTTTCTTTTACCACCAACTTCATATCATTTAGTTGTCTTTTACTACAGCAACAGGAGCATTTCACGTGCAGAGTACAATTTCACAAGCAAGCCTACTTTGAACGCCTGAAGTGAAACCATAAAAAGTGAAAATATTTAGCACCAAAGTCAGTTACACTCATGAATCGAGTCTGAAAGAATCTTACTATCTCACATTCCTGTACCGATATAGATTCATTCAGAAAAGGATTGGGATGCATTTTACAAGTTAGAGATCTGTTTCCTTTGAAACAATTTTTTATTGTAGGTACATTAAAAGCAAAAGTATTCATACTTCACATTTTGTCACACTACAACAACAAACCTCAACCTTATGGAATAGATAAACGCAAACTAATACATAATTGTGAAGAGGAAGAAAAAGGAAGCATAGCTTTTTTTTTTCCTTTATATAAATTTTTAAATGAGTGACATTCAGGGCACTTATCCCTATCTAAAATTCAGTGCAAGCAGATGCCTTTAAAAGTCACCTAATTAGTAAACAGAGTCCGACTGTGTTTAATTTATCCGTTCTGTGAAAGCCTCGGAGGTTTGTTAAGTGGACATTAATGAATAATCATGAGGATCAAGTAGCACAACAGACAGGTCAAGGATGACGTTGTGAAGAAGCTTAAAGCAGGATTAGGTTAAAACAAGCTTTGATCATCTCACAGAGCTCTATTCAATTCATCATTTGGAAATGAAAATAGGATCAATGCTACGAGACTTAATCAGAGAAGCAGCCATGGTAACTCTGGAGGAGCTTCTGAGATTCTCCTTGCATTTTTTTCCTCTCTTTCTTTCCTTCTTTTTTCTTCAGTTTTTAATTATATATCACTTGCATCACCCGATAAAATGCAAAACAAGTGCAAAGGGCATGAATACTTTTGCAACGGAATGCATGTACAGAATTATGTTTATTAGTACACATAATAAAAAAATACTATAACATAGATGAGTTTTTCTTATAAAGTTTCATGATACCCAAAACGGTAGGTCTAATTATAGTAAAAAACATTTTATTTACATTTTGTCAACGTTTTATTATTGAGTGAAATACATAAAAAAAAAAAAAAAAAAAAAAAAAAAAAAAAAACTATATTCCATAATTTAAAAATAAATGAGGGTGATATAAGTGCCGCTCTGTTAGATTTTAATAACCAGAAGTTCCCTTTTACGCTGTATCGAAAGAGAAAACATTGAGGTAAACCAAGGGTGACATTTTCTGCTGAAGCTTCCACACAACAGCAACAAAAAAAAAAAAAGAGGCTGAACCGAAACAGCTGAAGGAGGAAGTCACCTTTGGCAGTTTAGTAACCAGCACGTTGGTTTGTCATTCAACGGAACAGACCCATTCCTCTGCTAAACATGGCAAGAACTTCTGACGCAGACCTAAAGCCTCCTTCGAGCCAGAACGGACTGAAATGTGACGATCTGAGGAAAAACAGCTGTCACAGCAAGACAGAGGTTTGTCTGTTTATGCTTCACTGATGACAGTTGCTTATTATGGGGTAACTTTTTTTCCCTTACCTTGCCGGTCCGCCTGCTTAGGTGCGGCACGGTGTTCTGCACCTGATCGTATGCAGGTTATCTACCGGCGGTTATCGTTGGGCTTCTTACCTGAGATAAACTTTGTGACGTAAGTCACAGTGCCGTACTTTATGTCAATTCTACATTTTTTATTTTTTTAAGTACGCAACAATTTAACTATACATGAATAAAACGTATAATTAATTCGTAATTTGTGTCGTTATATCTGTTCAACATAACTATTTATAAATAAGCTACATATTAACTGTATTAACTACGCTGCTAGGTCTCTGTCTTGGGAAACAATTATGAATTTGATATGGGATTTTTCAAGATTTTATTTCCGTATCACTTTTGTTTATTATCAAGATATTTACATACACTGTTTAAAAGAAATAAAATACTTTTTGAATCATATTGAACGAAGATGCAGTGGGCCTGAAGGGTCTCCAGCAGCAGTCAGTCTTGCAACAAATCTGACGAAGCATCTGACTGTTGCTGTATGACATGCTAACAGACCAAGATAGAGGCAACAGAAGCCATGTTCCACGTCCCGGATGGCACTGCTAATCCACCTCATTTGTTTTTGCCCGTCCTCTTTAAATTTCTGTCTGTCCATGTGGTTAGAAAGCCAGACAGAGAGACATTGTAGTCCAAGATATGATCTTTGCACATTATGATCAATGTTTTCACTGGCAAATATTGCTATTAAATGAGTCCATCAGATGTTTCAACCACTGTTATTTGTAGGATATTTTAGAAATAGTTTAGTTTTTAGTAATGAGCAGAAAAATCAGATGGTTGCTCTATTCTGTTGGTTTAACAAAGTAGCAAACATGGCATTAAAGTTGATATTGTCTCTATAAGATGTTGTTTTAATTAAGAATTGAAACTAAGCCTTGTAAACTGAAACACGGTATTAAAAATATACTTTTCAGAAACATCTCACACTTTAGGCTTCCTCCACACACTGAGAAGGGGCTGACTATTCATAGCATTTTTTGTTTGCAGTAAAAACAAAGTATGACAACCAACCTTGTTTTCCCTTGTAATTCATCATATAGCTAGATTTTCTTATCTGATCCACATTTCTATAGCTATATATTTTGGATATAGCACAGTCTGCTGAAACCTATGTTTTTTTTTTGTTTTTTTTAATGTACAAAAAAACCAGTAAAAACAAAAGACTCCACCCTGAAATGATTCCTCTTTTCCCTTACATACGTTGTATTTTTACAGAGGGTACAGTTCTTATACTTCCTCGAAAGGTCCTCTTTACTTTCTGTACTATCCATTTGTATCTTCCTCTAAATATGAAAAGTTTTCAGTGCTTGAATTGAGACTCAAGAGAGACGTTAGACTACAACAGTTGATGTGTGACTAATTTATTTTCATAGTAAGTGAGTGCATAACTTCGCAGTGCTCTAGCTATGCAATGATGTCATTGTCAAGACAAATTGTCAAAACAAATAAGTTTACAACTTGGTTCAAAACAGCAGCTCAACATTACTTAGCAGACTAGTCCCTCTTTTTTTAATAGAAGCATAGAATAAGTTTTGCAACAATTCAAAGATATACATGAGTATAAACAACCCCTGCAAAGTCAAGCTAGTTATGATATGGAAAAATAAAAACGATAATTGTTTGAGCAAATGAAGCACTGAGTCTTTGGTTGAAAAACCAGCCCATTTATCTTGTTAAAAAGAATGAAAGAAAAAATACATCAAACTACATCTTGGGGTTGTTTATTGTAAAGTTAGCATTATATATTCTTGTTAATACGGCCCACAAAAGCAGACAAAAAGCTGCATTTGAGAGAACTAGTTTCACAACAACCAATCAAGGGATTGGCTCACAGACTTGATGATACACCTTTTAACGCTCTTAATCACAGTATTCTTTGCTGTTATTGTTATTTCACGCTGCTTTGTAACATTTTGACAGACATTTACAGCAACTATTAGTGGTTTTGGAACGGCACTTATTTTGTGACTATAAACAGCACCTTCCAAAGTGGGGGAAAACAAACACATTGAGACATAACTGTTTTTAACAAAGTCCCAGGTGGTATTGTAGTTGGAAACAGATACCCCTAGAAATAAAATAGCTTCGATAATCAACATAATGTGACACATAGACCCCGTGGCACTGCCTCAAAGTTAAAGGAGATGCGTGTTCATTTTTGTAAGTCAGCAAATGGTTATAGCTACAACCAAACTTTGCCATCCATGAAGTCAGGGCAATATTTTTTAAGATTTGATCAAGTGGATGTGACAAAGAGGAGCTGTGCATGTCCTACCATAGGTGCATGTCATTAGGGACCCTGGACTTTGGAATGTCATTCGTTTGGTATGTTAGAGATCAGTTACAACAAAACCAGAGAGTATTTCAGAAACGCATAACTAGCAGCTTATCTCCAGGGAGAAGAAATACTCTTCATAGCACCTCTAACATAGATTTATGCAACAGCTTGAATAAACGTGCTGTTATGGAGACTTTTCATAACTCATTATCTCTAAGATGGAGCTCCTCAGGGGAGTTTTTCCACCAAACCTGTTTCAGTCGTAAACCAATGCCAGTGCTGGCATGCCATCAGGTCAGTTTTTCGACTTCTTTTTTCTTTCTTATATTATTTTTCTTTTTCCCAGCCTGACTCTTGAAACACAGGTGTCTGCAAAATTTGAGATTGAAGCGCAGTAGAGCGAACCACTGGGACGACGGGAAGGAATGGGGCATCAAGGGGGAGACTTTAGGAAATGAATCTTTTTCTAGAACAATTTTGTTTCTTCTGTATTTATTCACACATGTCTAGTTAAATATGTCACAATAAATTATAAAAACCGAGTCTGATTTTTTTGGGTGCCCTCCTGGCCACGCACAATGCGTCATGCATGTGGGCGGAGCAATGGTACTTCTCAGGACCTACTGTTAGCTAGGCCAGGGCAAAGAACTGCCCTCATCGGGGATTCAAATAAGATGTGGCTACATTTTATTTTATTCTAATGTTCTTGAGTTATTTCTGCATTTAGCCTTCCCAGAGAAAAGTTGAACGGAATGAAATACAAATGTCAGCATGAATAAGGGTTGAGGTTAGTATTAGCTGGCTATCACTTATCTTTTTATTGCTTAGTTTGAGATCACCTGTCTGGCACTTGAAGTAGGTTATAGCAACATATAGAACTGCCCTTCAGAGTCATTGTTTTCCACTGAATCTAATTCAGTTCTGAATCACTGCAGGTCTTATTCCACCATGCGACATTAATAAATACCACTTAAAAAAAATAAATAAAAACTTAGATCTGTCGTTACAGGACTGCCTGTGGATGCTGAGCAGACATTAGCTGGTGTTATAAAGATATCAGCTTGCAAGGATACTGGGAAAACATTGCAATTGATGTCGTTAAACTGTCCCTGCTCTGTGATTCTTTACGTATACTCGTAATACAATGGCGATGAAAGCATATATTTACTGACAGAGATGCACTTAATGCTGTAAAGTCGTGGTTCTAAGTTGACTCCCTTTAAAAAAAATGTATGTTTGTTTGTGTGTATGTTTTTTCTTCTTTTGTTTTTTTTTTACCTCTTTTAAATCCCACGCATGATACCAAGGTCATCTTGGGGCCTCTTTCCCATTTTGAAGTGTGACCAATAGAAAAATGTCCCTGCAGTGTAGTTCTGTTTGTAGAAACTTCGCCTTAGCCATGATTATTTTTTGCTTTGTGCATTTTAAGAGCTTGTAAAAAGCATGTAGGGCATGAAAGTCAAGAAATTGCAAAGTGGCCTGATGAGACGAGCACAACAGCAACCCGAGGCTGTATAAATTATCCGGCTTTCATTGCCATTCTGTACTGTATTTGCATTCCTTCAAATGGACAAAGGGCGTGGCTCCCTTTGCTGCACAAATAATCTGATTGTATGTCGATGCGTAGATAATAAAGTCACGTGAATAGTTGCTTACAGTATGAGACGGGTCAATAGTTTCAGGTTTTTCCTGAAAAGTCACTCATAGGGGAGAGTTTTCTAAAACTACTCATGTTGAATTAAATCATCTTGGTTCTCTTTCACATGAAATATTACAATACATTTCTAACTGTTGGCACACAGAGATCCCCAATGCTGGGTCTTTCAAAATGAGTCTCATAATTACAGGTTTCAGTGTCTGTTTCATCCAGGTTAATTGAAATGCTAACCACAATTCATTTTTTATATTAAGCTGAACCACATTTGTTACTACAAATGCTACTACGTTTTGTTTTGCTCCCGTCCGGAATGCGAAAGCGCTCATCATTGCTCTCTCGTTAAATAGAAAAATGGCCCACAGACTGGCGTCGGCTCCAGGCAGCTCAGCCATGACACGTTTGAACAGCCACCCATGTATGTGGCGGTGATGACGTACCTGGGTTATGGGATTGTCACCCTGTTTGGTTACCTCAGAGACGTCCTCCGAGCTGTGGGCCTGGAGAAGTGCCATGTTGCCCAGGAAAGAGAGGAACAGAAGGTAGGTGCAACATAAAAAAACATGCAGTCGGCACACTCCCAGGCATTTTGTATGATTAGACTCATACCACACACCCAAGCTTGCAGACACCATCAGTACGTTTTGTTTTCCCCAATTATTTCAATTTTTCCTTAAGCAGTGCCTCTTCTTTCTTCCCTTGTGTTTCTCCGCACTTCTGTATAACGTTGCCATGGGTGAAACGGAACACCAAAGAGAATATGTGTTGAAGATCTAATTAAATCTCAGAGGATTCAAGCTCTCTGTTACTTTGTTTCAGATTTCATATTATGTCTCTTCAGTGAAGGTTAAATTAGAAAATACTTTGTCTTCAACATGTTTTGTGCTTTATGGGTTGGCAGGCACAATATAGTATTATCTTGACAGTGTAATCAGCCAAAAAAGTCATGATTTTACTTTATTAAGGATGTTGAGGATATTCTCGAATAATCTTGATGAAAAAGCTTAGCTTTGTCATTGGATTAAGGTGAGTAATTATTCAAATTTAATAACATTACATTATAAAGGCTCTGATTATCGTACAAGTACAAGAACTTGTAAAAAGCAAATTGTTAAATTTGCAATTAGCCTTGACAAAAGAAAAAAAATAATATTAACCTGGTTCTGATTCATTGTGAAGTTAACTAATTTGTTTTTATTGCCAGGATTTCACTCCCCTTTACCAGGACTTTGAAAATTTTTACACTCGAAACCTATACATGCGAGTAAGGGACAACTGGAACCGTCCCATATGCAGTCTCCCAGGCCCTATCTTCGACTTGATGGAAAGGGTGTCTGATGACTACAACTGGACATTCAGGTATTGCAGCCCAACCATTTCTAATTGTAACTTTTAGCACCTCAGCTGTGTTGCGTGTGGAGTAGGACAGCTGCAGAAAGGAGCACACGACTCTAAAATGCACATACGGAGGTTTCGAGGAGACTGAGGAAAGTTGGGTTCTTCAGGCTTTGAAATGTATTCATCATACTGTCAAAGCTTGTAATATAAGTTTTGTATATAATTTTTAAAGTGCTGCAGTAAAATGAATGCTTTGCAGTGCACTGCATCTGTACAGAAATCCCCCACAAGGAACCTTGTCTTACTGCTGGTAAAAACATGGATCCCGCTGAAGCTGATGGTGCAAAAATCTCTCACATTTATAGGGAAAGCCTGCATCGTGTGAGGAAACATAATGAGACAAATGTAACACCTTTCCTGGAGTCACTGCGATATTATGGTCATGCAAGCAGCAGGTGAACAAAACATCAGTAGGATGTATATTGAACTATTTGAACTGCTCTATAAATTATGCCAAAATCCAGTGAAGTTACAAAATTCTTAAATATCCTGGAGACTTTATCTGGTGTGATGAAAGGATAACTTATTAAATATGAGGCAATCTCTAAACAGATGCACACATCAACACTGAATGACTTTGGCAGTAGGTGAACAATATGTTCCTGCATACAACACTCTGTGTGCGGGATTATGTTGTGCATAGAAACATTGTGATTCATACCCAGATGACTTGAGAGCGTGGGAGCATCTCAAAACCAATAAGACTTGCGAGGACAATCCAAAGATCATTTCCCTAATCTAAAGGATATATTGTTTTCTGAAACCAGCTGCCACAAAGTACTTTTAGGACACTTGCACATGTATTTGATTTTTTTTTTTACTAGATATAACCACCATTATGTCAGGTTTTCTCTCTTTGCTTGTCAGTGTATATAGCCTTTAAGTTAAGTGTGCATCCATGTCTTTATTATATAGAAAGTTCTCCTAAATTAACTTACATGTAGATTTTTTTCCTCCAAATATGTCACACCAAGAATATCAGCAAATATACCATATGCAGATATGGTTTTGAGTTTCTGGACCACAATTGATATTCCTTGGTGCTGCGCAGCAGGGTCAGGGAATGTGTTATGAAAAAGAAAATGAGCAGAGCCACAGGGAAGGAAAGTGATATTATGAATCTGTGAAGAGGTAAGCGTGGATTACATGTTTAAAGAGGTTTAATGTGACTGTAAGAAGAAGATATGGGGAAGCCTCCTCGACTTTTGTGCAGAAGTGTGGTGAATTGGCAAAATGGTATGAAGCAGAGTGGAAAAAGTAGGTCGGCTGATAAACTCCTTCTGTTCTTTGAAAGAAGAACTTTAACTATTTTAAAACTGGACAGGTGAAATTGGGCTATGTTTCCTCCAACTTCCTCATTGTATTCACACGCGTAAGAGATCCAGTGTTATCTGCATATTCGTTCTCCAAAAATATATAAATTCACTGCCTTTTAGTTTAAAGTATAGTTGTTTGGATTCCATTTCTTGCTACTGAATAGCACATATTTAGCTATTGTGCAGTTTATTGGGAGGTTATTTATGTTTGCATGTGTGTGTGCGTGCGTGTGTGTGTGCATACCAGAAGAACAATGACACACTAACTGAGACAAACATAAATCTTCACAGGTTTACTGGGAGGACAATACACAACGTCATCAACATGGGCTCATACAACTACCTCGGCTTCGCAGAAAACAACGAAGATTTCCTGAAAACTGTGGCAGAGAAGGTGCGGCAGTACGGGGCTGGCGTCTGCAGCACAAGACAGGAAATTGGTCAGTTTGCGGTCAATGTTTAACAGATAAAAGAGATTGTTTCCCACTTGTCGCCTTGAGCTCAGTTTCACAAAGCTTTTCATTCGATTTGAAGTAATGTCCACTGTATAAATCATAGGAGGAACGGTGTTTGTTTTTATGTGATGGGGGAATTGACTTTTGTGCATTTTCTGGTGAAACTGCCTGTCATAATGCACAGTGATATACTTCATGTGTTGTTTTCTAATATCTTTGATGATTATGGCTTACAGCTATTGACGACCCAATTTTTTTTCTGAAAGTTGGGATGTGGCATAAAATTACTAGTAAAACGGAAATGTGCTAGAATGTGCACTCCTGGACCAGAGACAATGTCAGAGTCGTTTCACTTGGACTAAGGTGAAAAATGACATGGCTGTTGCTTAGGGGACTTTCATTAACTCTCAAGTCAGCACAGCAGTCTGCCAGGAAATTTCTAGAGCGTTTTCTGCTGCTGCTCTGTCCCCTTTTCAGATGAAAGTAAATTTTACCATTCATTTGGGAATCAAGACCCCCCCGAGTATTGAGGAAGAGTAGAGAGGTTCAAAAAAAAAAAAAAATTCAAGTTGCTTGAGTTACTTGATGCACAACATATCAAATCACAGTTATTGCAACATCTATGCATGCAACACTTCAATCACAAAGGGACTGCTTATTTGCATTGATAGATCAATAAATTTCATGTGTCATGCATGCAAACCCTACATGCTAATAGCATATCTGGCCTCGTAGATAGATTTTCATTGGCTGAGATACTAAAGCTCATGAAGAGTGGTGGGGATATTGTGATGAAGGAAAAGAAAGAAAAGTGTCAGGAAAATGTGGGTTAATCATCAATATTATAATTTCTAACTTCAGCAATTATGTCGCAATGTTTTCCTGACAATGCTGACTGTGTTTATCAGCTCGGAAGCCAGTAGAGCCAGGATATATTAGAGCACTTCCTGCTTCCTTCTGGTGACCAGCTGAGTGAAGATGTTTATTTCATTTTCCAGCAACGACCCGACACTTTCCCACATTTGATGTGCCACTTCCTGTTTTAGCTTAGTCAGTTTCCATGTGTCCCATCTGGCCGTGTATTATTCAGAATCGTACCCACAGAAGTACAAGATTTACTTTCACAAGTGGAGCATTATAGTTTTCACTATGATGCGTCACTAGTTATATTTATATAAAATACCTAAATTAGACATTGCTTTTGGTTTATTAAAAAAAAAAGAAACAATGAAGGATACAACAACGACAAACATACGTCACTGAAAAGTATGCTGTACTAATTAATACAATATGTATTTAGCTGTAACCGAAGCCCAACATGAAGCGTATCTGTAAACACCTGAATCCAAACACCTGTCGGTGTCTGTGTTGTTTAGACCCAATAGCAGAAATTGCTCTTAGAAGTTCGAGTCATAAAAGTTTATTTTACAGCATAAAGTAATGGTCTGAGCAGAAGTCCATAAGGTGTCCTAGGAAGGGCAGCGGCCGTACTTGACGGGTCCGTCAGGTTTGGCTGAAGGTGTGTAATGACATTTCCAAGGAATACTAAAGGAAGTTATTGTTTGTTCTGTGGAGCATGCTGGGCTTGTGTTAACTCTGTCCCAGTAGAGACATGGGGGATTGTATCTTTGAAAAAAGGGAAGCCCAGCATAAAAGTGATGCAAGAGGGGAGCAGAATTGCCAATCAGCGCTGACAGAGTCAGCATTTGTTCTCATCCCGTGTGCTTAATGAGCTTGATTTACAGATGATCTATCAGAGACCACTATGAACAGCTAGACACCTAAGTAAGAAAAGGAGGAACTGTCACAATGCTGAGCTTAACATCCCACATCCTCAATTAGCCTATAAACCTACTTAATCTTAATCTAAGCCAAGATGATCTTCAGAGACACCAGACTCAACTATTCAGATGACAAGGCCGCTATCAAAGCCACCTGAGTCTCTTTAATTCCTCATCAGAGGCACAAGCTCCATGCTACACTGCATTGATGCAGTAATTCCTGCAAAAGGAGGGCCGACCAAGTATGGATATACTTTACAGTACACACAGATACTTTTCGGTGGGCTGATGTTTCTATGTTGAAATAGTCGAAATGAACAGAAATAAATGCTTGACTGTATCACGCTGTGTGCCATCGATATATGAGTTTCACTTTTTAAAATGGGATAATAAAATGACCTTTTTGTTGATATTTTAATTTATTTAGAAAGACCTGTATATTTCCCCTGAGTGATACTGCCACTATGTTTAATTATCTGTCAGCAACTGTATTGTTGTATGAATTATTCAGCTTTTGTTCAATTATGTGCAGTGATAATCAGCAGAGATACATTTTGGTCCACAGAGGAGCCATGGAAGACATGTTATTGTGGATGAGCTGTCATAACTAAAAACCCCCAGGACTTTAAACAGGATGCAAATGCGATATACATACACGGACATGTTATAATAACAAGGATCGGAAAGTGGGATCTAATGAATTTTAAATGGTGTCTTATCTTTTGATCTTGAGCCCCTCTTCTGATCAGATGCAAGTGGCAGCATGAAGCTCATTTCAGGCATGTCTATCTTGGAGCTCGGAACTCTAATGACTAGCAATCAGCTGTGTGTTTCTGTCAAAACATTCGATGAGTGAACATCATGGATCTCATTGGTGAAGTTTTCTTCAGAAAAAGCACCTTTTTCCTCTCTCGTTATTGATGTTTTTAGAGTATTAAACCTCTGCTGCCAGGTAGTCGTGCGTCTGCTGAGAGCGGGCTTACAAAGTGGGGCGGGCACGCAAGAGTCTGTGTATGTGGGAGTGTGTTTCGTGATGTCAGCAGTTTGACAGTGAAAAACAACAAGCAGTGTTTGTCAGTTCACCACTCCCTTGCCACCCCCGGCCCCCAAAACAATCCATTATTCATTTCCTTGATTTATTTATATGTTTATTTCTCTTTCCAAATTGGACTGTTTTAGTCTGGGTTTCTAATGGGCACTTCAGCTGTCTTGAGTGAGCGGGTTATGCAAAAACAAGCATTTGTCTCATGAGACCATATATGAAGTAAATATTTAAACACCCTGGTGTCTCTTTAAGAGCTGTCATCATGCCATCACAGCCATAGCAATTTGTAGCAGACTGAAAAACCTAGATCTTTTAGAGGCTGGTAGTATGCAGTTCAAAATAAACAACAACTTAACAGGATATATATTTTAAAATAAGCACCATTCACTCTGATGATCTAATATCCATTTAACATTCAGATTCAACATGTTTTTTTGGTTTTTTTTAAATGATCTCCTGTCTTGAGATTAATTGCAGTTTAACTTGAAGTCTTAGTCAACCTGTAATTATTGGAACAAAATGTGGTATTCACTCAAGTAAATTTTAATCAAATAACAGAACATTTTAATGTGTGCTCGAGGGGAGTGTCTCTAAAGACAAACATTCAAAGACTGATATTACTAGGTTGGTCCTCTTTTTCCTGCAATCATTAACTTACTGTTTGTCAAATATTCTCACATAGCAAGCATTGTAATTAATCACTTATTACTAATAAGGGAATTATTGGGTTTCAGACACAGATATTTCAGCACAAGTGGTGCAAAAAAAACAATTGAAATGAATTAATCTTTTAGTGCAGTGGTATAATCTCACACAGAAAAAATAAATAAATTATCGCACATTTATAGCTTCACAATTAAATACAGTTGCAATATCAATGTGTAACCCAAAGTACATTTGTTCAGTGTAGAAAGTGTGTCAATTTCTAAAACAAATTAGGCATATTAGAAAAAGAAGCTTATACTGCTACACCATCTGAAAGATTATAGGAGAAGACTAAGTGCTCTCTTATTGGCACTTGAGTAATTTATTTTATCAACGTTTGAGCCATCTGGGATTTTGTAAAGATATTATTTCTTAACATGTGATTTTTAACCCCCACTAAGTAATTTTAGTTAAATTAAAAAAAAAAGTTTTCTCCTCTTTCAGTTAAAGATAATGTTTAGATGTTTATACTTTTTTTTACTCTTAATAGATATGCCAATAGATGTGGCAAGCACTGTATTTGTGAAATAATAGCGTATCGTTGAATACACTATCGAAATAATTAATATTTAAATAATTAATTATTTTTATGCTTATAAATGCTGTAGAGAAAGCTTGGGTCCTATGTAAGTAGTGACGAAAACAGACAGGAAGGATTTATATCTACAGTTCCAATATTTAGTGTTCTCACTAAACATGATGATGATCTTGCTAACACAGGCAAAGGAAGACTTAAAAAAAAAAAGATGTAGGCATCATCTCATTCCATCTAACCAAAGCAGGATGAGCTACATCTAATCACTCTCTTTCACCCGAATAGTATCTAGATCTAAAGGCAGCTTCTGAAGGTTAAAATATCAATAAGAAGGCTGGGCGCACCTATGCAGACACTGCCAGGGGAAATGTTCCTTAAAGAGCTCAAATGCCAGTGCAGTCTGATTAAAAACGCTACACGTGCCAGCAGGGCCTGTGTGCTCATGCGGTCGAGGAAATGTAAGAATCGATCTAGCTAGCTCATCGTCCTGAAAGCACTGAACGGGAGTCACTATAAAGACAGAGCTGCTTCACTTCATTACAGTTTTATGCCCATCACTCGGATTTCCATTTTCCCGGCCTGCCTAAAAACATCTGTCTGCGTAAGTATTTAATGCCCGCCCTCTGTCGTAATGACCCATATTGACTTTGACTGTAATGATTAGTATGCAATGTATATGCAATGAAGGCCCCGTTTTCATATGAAAGGTCACGTCGGGAAATTTTGTGTTATTACTATTCATCACATTTTATATTCCCTCTGCAGAAAGTCGGCTGTGTTATTACTTGTCAATGCAAATGTAACAACGCGTGCCGAGTGTATTAGAATGGATTCCATGCTTTGGAGATTTATATCATGCATGCAGAATATGCGGTGCTCTGCGGAAGGCATTTACATTCCTTAGATTTATTCATGTTTTAGCACATTACTAGTGCAAGCTTGAATGTATTTTATTGGAGTTCCCATGCAGACCAATACGAAGGGGTTCCTACTTTTGGAGTGGAAAGAAAAGGAAGTAGATTTAGATTTTTATGCTTGTTGTTCTGCTGGAACTCAAACCTCCAACACAGTTTTGGGTCGCCTGCAGCCTCTAGCAGGTTTTTCTCCTGTTAGGGCCTGTATTTAGCACCATCCATCTTCCGAAAGGTTATATTCTGGTCTCACCTGGCCAGAGATTACACTTTCACATGCCTGCTGTTATATGTACATGGCTAGGGGGCAAACTGCAGATGCGTCTGACTTTCTTCTTCTCTCCTCTCTCTCATAAAGGCCAGGTTTGTGGAGTCCGCAACTAAAATTGGTCTTGTCAGCAGATTCTCCCACCTGATCTCTAAACCCCTGCAGCTCCTCCATTGTTACCTTAGGCTACTTGACTGCTTCTCTATCAGGTCATCCGTCTCCAACTCAAGTCCTCGAGAGCTACTATTCTGCAACTTTTGAGAGCATCTCTGCTCCAACACACCTGAATGAAATAAATGGCTCGTTATCAGCTCTCTGCAGAGCTGAAGGACGTGCTGACGAGGGATTTCACTCATTTGATTCAGGAGTGGAGAAGAGAAATAGTTGCAGGATAGTAGTTCTCGAGGCCTGGAGCTGCAGACCCCTGGTTTTGGTGAATGACCATGTCATGGTAGCTTTGCAGTTTGTTTTATAAGCAGTTGCTGTCTTCCTTGGTCTTCGTGATGCCGTTTCTTGTCTGGTGTTGTCTAACAAACCAATATGGACTTCACATACCAGCTGGGTTTATACGGAGAGGAAATAATACACATTTTTATTTATGTAATTTTTATTCAAGTAACATCTGCAGGCAGTGGCGTTGGGTTTTATTTGTGGTTATCAGTAAAGAGGCCTGACTCCATAAGCACGCCGCAATTTTTAGAGTTTTAATTTTCCTTCAACTGCTTAATTATTCACTACTTTGTGTTGATCTGTCACATAAAATCTGATTAAAATCCATTGAGGTTTGTGGTTGTAATGTGGCAACATAAGAAAAAGTTCAAGGGGTATGAATACTTGTTCTAGGCACTGTAACACAATTAAAGTCCAGTTTATAGAAAGCGCTGCATCTTGACACTGAAACTTTAATTGTTCTATTTCACAGATGGCTACAAAGGCAGATACCAAGACAAAAAAAAAAATCTTATTTTGTTCACAAAATGAAAGAAACACAATGTCAGATGGCACATTAGCACAAAAATGAATTCTGGTCCCCACCTGCCATATTGGTTTATCACCAACTGTTTCAGCCTCATATTGTCCAACAGAATCATTTTAGACCTTGCGGGACCTGCTCTGATATTACCTTGGATGAAAAAAAAAAAAAAAAAAGATCAGGGGAACTAAACTCCAAGTTTGTCACATCATAGATCTATAAGAATTGAATTTAATCTCCAGAGTGTGAGTGCTGATCCAGAGGTTTGTGTCTTCTGCTTTTTATGAGGAGATTATTGCTGTCTGTCAGAATGTTAGATTGGATGACTAGAAAAAGATCAACAAGAACCTAAAGGAATAAATCACTCTCTGACGATAGCAACATGCACAAACAGGGCTTCTTGTAGCCATGATCTTTTCCTTTTGGTCACTACCCAGAGGTCGTGACCGTAGTTAATTGTCACTACGCCAATCTGCCTTTCAATCACGAATGTAGAAACAGATGACAGAAAAATGTGGTAAACCGAGACCGCAGTTGCAATATTTAGTGATGATATCAACATTGCATAATTTCCTGAGATGCAGACCTCATCCAAGGTGAAAGACTGTCTTGTTTTTTTTGTGTGTGTGATTTCCATCTCGCAGGTAACCTGAAGATTCATGAGGAGCTGGAGCAACTCGTGGCCGATTTCATTGGGGTGGAGTCCTCCATGATTTTCGGGATGGGCTTTGCAACAAACTCAATGAACATCCCAGCTCTCGTGGGGAAGGTACGCGATTCCCCACACTTTTCCCCACTCGCTGAATGAAGGAAACCAGATAGCAATAAAGGTGCAATTTGCAAAGCATGGTAGATATTAATATAATTAGTTGAGCTTTTGTTTCCTTCTTGCATATGCTCCAAATTCTTAAAAGAAAACCTACATCAACCGTTAAATATTCCTGACCACCTCACTTAATTAAAGTTTTAATTAAACCTTGTAGTAGCCAGAATGAGAAGGTTCTGGGCATACATGACTGCTTCCAGGCAGGCAGACAAGCAAGGGCAGTTTTTATGAGCACTACTTAAGGGTCTGACTACCCATAATCTGGCCTCTTGGCACACCCGCCTGCTTCAAGTGGAGCTGACAGAAACCAGCGGCAACATGAAGCAGGAGTAGCTGCGATTCAGCCGGACAGGAAGGAAAGGAGGGCTGACGGTTGTAAGTGATGAGAGCAGGCTCGTTTTATGCAGCTGAAGAGGTGCAGCAGCCCCTTTGGGCTGCAGCGCTGACGCCAGCCCGGTGACGTCTGGGGGTCAGCCCTCGCTGCCAGCTCCGTCCTACAGGGACAGGGTGAGCTCGGACAGGCCTCTCCGTGCAGGCGGAGCCACATTAGAGTGACAGCTGTTGGTGGACCAGCTTGACCCCGGGCCATGCTGAGCGTATCTGTCACCGTGCTGGTGTCAACACAAACCCCCCAACCCGCCCACCCCCCTCCTTACAAGATTATTCCGATTAATGCAGTCAATTGCTCAGAGCCTCAGTGTTATATATGCTAATGCTCCGGAGAGAATTTCATGGGACAACTGAATTCATTTGCATGCAGATTTTTATAGCATATGAAGCATCACACTGTCCAAGTAAAAATTATAACAGATGAGCTGGTAAAAATTTTATCAGACATCAAAAGGAGGGGACATTTGCAGACGATTTCTATCCCTTCTGTGTCAGGACATAAAAAGATTGTGATTAAGACATAAATGGGGGAAGGAGAAGAAGAGGAATGAGCTGACGGGTAATTGGCCATGTGAATCCTTTTTATTCGGAAAAGCACATTTGCATAACAGGATTGCTTTTTTTATGCTAAAGCACATAAAAACCAAGAAATCTCTTAAGGAACAGATGCATTACGTCGTTCACATGGTTGCAGTTTTCACCCGATAAATAGTTGCCGGTTAACTGTTGTTTGTTTTATGCAACTGCATGAAAGACTCATCCTGCTCTTATCAATAATCAGTCATTAAAATCAGGTTTACAATGAAATTTGATAAAATATTTTATTCCAGGCTTCATATTGTGAGAATTAAACTGGACCTGAAAAGTCTTTTTTTTTGTGTGTTTAAGTTGCAGCTTTTTTTTTTTCTGTTTTCCAGGGATGTTTGATAGTAAGCGATGAGCTCAACCACACGTCTCTAATCTTGGGAGCCAGACTGTCAGGAGCTACAATCCGGGTGTTCAAACACAACAGTAAGTTCATCGGCTGTCTCTTTTTATTTATTGCACAATTCATAGGAGGTGAGATCCAAATTGCAATTCAAGACTTAGTCCTTCGTGAGTCCTTGTGTGTGTTTATCACAGAGAGCAAACTTACTTTGACTTGAACCATTTTTACGACAGAAAAAAAAAAAAGCTTGAGCTTCTCCTCGCAGCGCTGCAAACTGCATCTTCTTGGTTATTTTCTGCTGTTCCCTAAATTGTTTTCACAGGATTATGCATGGTTTTCAAACTTTCTAGCAAATTAAAGTCTAAAGAGTGTGATTCACATTTATATTTACCCCCAACTGAGTCAATACTCTGCAGACCCCCGAGTAGATACTCAAAGTTTTGCCCTTTCAGTCTCTAGGTCATTCTAATACATGAATATACTTTGTTTTGTTTTGTTTTTTTACCCTGTATTGAGCTCCATCCTTCCTCCTATTAAGTTTGAGCAGCATCTCTGTACCTGCTGAAGAAAAACATGCCCATGCTGGATGCAGATGAAATTTTAATGTTTTGGTCTCAACCAGGGAACCTTCTTCCAGACGTTTGCTGTTTCCCTTACATTGCATGTAGCACCTGGAAGCGTTCTGTCCATCATCAGCCTCGTCTCTGCATGTCTCAACTTCCCTAACAATCTCCGTAGCCATCCCGCTTTCCCTCTTTCTAAGATCAAACCTGGATCTAACTGACCGCCTGTTACTGTGCGTGCATGGCGATATCTTGGTCGGGTTCCAGCCGTTCTATGCTTTTTTTCCATTTTCACATTATAGATTCAACAATGCTTTATTAGATGTCCAACGCTTTGGACATTCTGCTTTAAAGTTCTGCCCAGCTTCCCCCCTGACCTGTCAGCTGTGTTCCGTTGTCTTCATGATGTTGTTTGTTCACTTGTGTTGTCTAACGAACCTCTGAGGCTTTCACAGACCAGCTGCATTTATGCCGAGATTAACGTGCACACAGGTGGACTCTTAATTACTAATGAGGTGACCTCTGAGGGCAAGCTCGTTAGGAGTAAAACGAGCTGAATACAAAATAAACCACACACTTTTGATGTTTTCGCCGTGCATCATTTTTCTTCCACTTTGTGCTGAGCTGCTACTTTGTGTTTGTCTGACATATGAAACACATTGAATATTTTTGGGGTTTGAATATTTGGCAAGACATTGTATCTGTTTAGTTGTGTTGTTTTACGTAAAGTTTGTTTTCTTTGGAAAAAAAAAACTTTACGTAAAACCGTGTACTGGAATCCCATCTATCTCAGGAACACCACCAGCAGAACACCTCAAATGGGCTAGTCCTTTAGCAGCAAATGCATCCTGACAGGTGCAAGCTCAGCCAGTTATAGTTCCACCAATCAGACCCCCCGAGGCCTGTCTAAAGGCAAAGAAGCCTCAGGCACCTGAACTGTATACCGCTTCTTCCCAAAAAACCTTCAGCAGCGGACGCTCAAGCCCTCATTTAGCTGAGTTACTTCTGAAATGGCTAGAAAGTCACAAAAATATAGCCATGGGTTTTACAGTGTTAGTTGCTGGTGCAAGTCCTGGCAATGTGCAATCGCATGTTCACAGCAGCTGAAATGTTTATGATTTGTATCTTGGCAGAACCGGATCTCCAACAATAGAGGGAAACTGGTTTGTACAGTCCATGTTTGTGCATCGGAAAGCATGATGACATTTCTCTGTTTTATTTTTTTGTTATTTTTCTTAGCGATTTGCTGCACGTGTGGATCTTTGCTTATTAAAAGCAAGCTTTAGATCCGTTTGGCTTAATGTAGCTTAAACCAAAAGTGATTACTGTAAAGTATTATTGTAGCAACGTACAGATGTTTACTTGTTTGTGTGCATGTTCTGTAAAGAAGAAGATAAGCATCTAGTCACACAATGTCGTATGTCAGGTCAGAGCTTATCCTGAATCAGAGTGATACCGTAAAATAATCTCTAATCTGGTCTCCTTTTGAGTTGCGCCGGATGGATTCTGTCCTGTTGAGCTTCAGGAGGGGATATTAGCAGCAGCAGCAGAGCATCTGCTGTCTCCTAAATGAACCTGTCTGCGTGGAGGGAGTAATATCGATCATCTGGACAGACTGTTGGCTGTGGCAGGGGCTTTTTTCTGCAGCTCATGGCTGGGCTGAAGTTAGATTTTAAATACAAAAATTCAGGAGAATCACACCTGGTCGATACTGCCATCTGCTGGACAGTCACAGGAGATTGTGACATCACCCCCATATGGAAAAAGGACGTTTTGAGAAATCACTCCCATGATGAGCAAAAATTTCTGTCACGATTTATATTAACTCATAGAAACGTTTTTCCTAGCATGCTTTTATATGTGTGTAATTATGACAGATACCTCACATCTGGAGGTATCCTATTAGTTGATAGGAATGTTTCGGTGTGTACCCCGAGTCTTGCTCCATGGAAATATACACCAGCCCCACTGTGACCTGGATAACAGATGGATGGTTTGTTGAATTTGTTTCTGTCATACAGCCATGCTCTTTGTATTCATAAATCTACTTTAGAAGTGGTCTATACAGCAACGTACAATCATATTATTGCTTTATTTGAATCTACTGGTGTATGCCTCGCGAGAGCATCACCCCACAACTAATCTACAGCTTACAACCACAAACCTGAATGTAAATTTATAAAGATTTTATGTGACAGAAAAACATAAAGCGGCACATCATGTTGCACTAGAAGGAATCACGCATGGGTTTTAAATGGCTTCTACGTGGACGGAATACGTAGAAGCTTCGACAAAACAACCTTTAACCATAATTACAGCCATGAGTTGTTGTTTTTTTAACAGGTTTAACAGTGGGAGTGGTGAGCACAGGATGTGCAGTGTTCTGTCACAATGTGTGTTTTGAAGAGTTTCAGAGTAAAAAGTTCAGTTTTAATCTCATCTGATAGTCACACCGCCTCCAGAAGGGTGTGAATACGTTTGCTATGCACTGTATGAACCGTCCTGATACTGTATACTTTATTGGGCAGATTTTGTAATTCTAATTTTTTTTTTCTCTATATTTACCTTGTCTTAATTGTTCTTTGCCTGCGTGTGTGTGTGTGTGTGGGGGTGTGTGTGTGTGTGTGTGTGTGTGTGTGTGTGTGCGCTTGTGCTTTTAGACATGCACAGTCTGGAGAAGCTTCTAAGAGAGGCTGTTTGCTCAGGGCAGCCTCGGACCCACAGACCCTGGAAGAAGATCCTCATTATGGTGGAGGGCATCTACAGGTCAGCTCCGACTAAACCGCCTTCAGGTTCTTACATAGGATATTGTTGTGCTGTATTATTTCAATATATTATGACTAAAAGACATTTCTTGAGTCCGATGGTTTCTAATTTACATTTTTTGCAGGCGAGAGTTTTGCTCTCCCAGGTTTTGGTAAAAAAAATCTTTATTTGTAACCTGAGGTGAGCCTGTGCTAAGATGCCCCTGAATGCTCTCTTTCTCTGTTGCCTCCCTTCCTGCTGTTTGAATAATTGATTGAATGTGTGCTGGCAGGTGGATGGGAGTGTGTGTGTGCGGCTGGGTAGGGTGTGATTACCGGGAAAAAGGGGAAAAGGTATTGTGTGTCTCTCCTGGCGGTGAGCTATCCCAAGTCTTAGTGACCCTCTCCATCTGCTCATTACCTCCAATTCAAGGCCAAATGGAGCCACTGAGATTGACTTGGCTGAGCCCCCAGCTCCAGCTGTTTATTACTGACAGTATTTTCTCATTTTTGCCTCATGTTGCCCTTATCTGTCAGCATCCTTCGCATTCTTTTTTTTTTTTTTGCAAACAAAGTGAAAAACCTAAAATAAGGAAGCAGTCCATCCCCCCAAAAGACTCAATTTATGTTCACTTTATTACGCCGCCTCGATCAATGTGTACAGTGTGAGTTACACGAGAGCAAAACGCTGTCCTTCGTACGGCTCTGAAGGAACTAGAGCTCCATCTTTCACCTCCCTGGAACATCAAAAGGCCTGGATAAGGAGACTTTAGCTCTATCCCTGTCTCGCCTTTGATGTCCACAACGCTCCTGGTTCAGCTCTGTCTTCTATCATTTGGGCTGCAGGCTCAGCCAAAGAAAGTATGGCAGGTCAAGGATTTTTACAATTCCCCAGCTACATAATTACTTATTCTGTCTATTTGTAGCTTTAAAAGGTTTCCATCAGAGGGGAGGAAGAAGTGGGGAAAAAGATGATAGGAAAGAGTAAAAATGCCAGGAGAAAGATTCTTGAGAAACCGTAGAAAGTCAAGCTGCATACACGTCTCCTCAAATGTTTCCATCCACTCATCATGGGCATGAGCATCTTATTAATCTGGATGTTTTAAGGACTTATTAGAGCCGTTCTTTTTCCCAGATGGCTTGATCATACAATTCAAAACATTTATTCTAATCCCCAACTGGTCAGATTTTACTAACATTCTTAATTATATATACAATCCCCCGCCTCCCTTCAAATACTTAAATAAAGTTAGCTTAGAAAGAAATGACAGCTGCCAACAATAAGCTTCTGGTTTAGTTCTGGCTGAATATTTTACGATTCTTCTCTTTATAAATGGTGTAGTTCAGTTAAATTGTTTGGTTTGGTGGTTAGAACCTGGAATTTAAGCATAGTCCACCATAAACTGTCGGTTTGCTTGAAATTGAGGCTATTCCAGGAACTTCCAGGACAAAACCAGTTATGATGGCTGTTGGAGATCATTGACCTCTTGAAAGGCCGACTTTTGTCCAAGTAGAGGATGGCCAATCCCATATTTGGTGGAATTTATTGAGATAACAGTAATTAAAGTATTTATCCGTTTTGGAGCAGGAGACTTTTCCTTCTCAGTGGACGGTGATGAGCTGATAAATCACAAAACTGGTTTTACTATGGATAGTGACACTGGTGTTCCAGTTGCTTCCAAGTTATATCTGCTTGAGTTCTGGTCATTTCTGGGTTGTTCTTGAACATCTGAAACGTTTTCCTGTCGTCTGAGGATGACATTTTGGGTCAGACTGATACTCAGAGACACATAGATGCTCCACCAAGATGAAGATCCCTAACACACATCCGTACTAGGTTTGAACTAACCATATGGCATTTCTAAAAAGCCAGCCTCAAACCTGTTGGAAATTCATAGACTGGCATCAAAAATCAGAGCTGGGGCCATGGATACCAACAATTTTACCACTTCTGACAAAAAGAGTAGCCAAATAATCATCCAAAAACATCAGCAGAACCTTGATGATGGGAGATTTCACCAAATACTTTTGAGGGTTTATGTGTGAAATATCTCTGTTTTCTGAGGCTCAGTTTTTTTTTTTTTATGAGACTGTTGTGGCCTTTTTGCTGTGGCCTGCTGGGGCAACAGGCTGAGGGCAGCAGATGCCAACAGGCTCAACTCACTGGTCCGTAAGGCCAGTGATGTGGTGGGAGTGGAGTTGGACTCTCTGATGGCAGTGACACAGAGGAGGATGCTGTCGAAGCTGCGTGCCATTTTGGACAACGCCTTGCACCCACTCCACGACACACTGGCGAAACACAGGAGCACATTTAGTGGAAGACTGATTCCACCAAAATTTGCTACAGAGCGCCACAGGAAGTCATTCCTACCGGTGGTACGGAGGACTCTACAGCTCCTCTCTATGGGGAATCTGTGCAAATTGGCTTGCATGTGTTTTTAAATAATCTCTGAGATTAAATAATCTCTGCATAATTAAACTATGTGAATTACAATGTTGACTTATGTATATTATTATAATGTATGTTATGTCTGTTTTGCTGTTATTTTCATATTCTTTTCATGCTCATATATTGGGGTACAGTTGCAAAACATGAATTGCCCCTGGGGTTCATATTTAAAAGAATATAGGTATAAAAAAAAAATAATAATATATATATATATATATATATTTAAAGAGTAATTTAAAACTTCACACGGAATAATAAATGGTCTGAATGCATCCTTACATACCACCAGTTAATATTACATACTTGAGTGTATGCAAACATTTCAACTGAACTCTAATATAAGACTTCAGAGTCCAGTTGGGTTTTATCCCCCCCGCCCCCAGAACTAATTATTTGGTTTCTAAAGCTTACATCTGCTTGAATTTTTGTTTCCTCTTTCTGTGAATCTCTCCTATCAGCATGGAGGGCTCAGTTGTGCGGCTGCCTGAAATCATCGCCCTGAAGAAGAAGTATAAAGCCTATTTGTACCTGGATGAAGCCCACAGCATTGGCGCGGTGGGGCCTTCGGGGAGGGGAGTCACCGAGCTGTTTAATGTGAACCCGGCTGATGTGGACGTGATGATGGGGACGTTCACGAAGAGCTTCGGGGCAGCTGGAGGCTACATCGCAGGAAGAAAGGTTACTGTTGAGCTCTGTTCCTCCTTCCTCTGCTCGTTTCATCCCGTCCTCACCGCTTCAGCTGTTTATGGCCCACCTATGAAAACGAGAGAGCTTGGAAACGGTGCAGTAAACATGCTATTATTCACTCAAGCAGAAATTAGCCTGGTTGCTAATCCATTTGGACGCAAATAGGGTCAGGATAGATTTTACGATGTAGATGAGATTAATCACACTGAAACAATTCCAATAGCCATTGGTTCTCATTACGGGGAATCAGATAGCTTAGCCGACACTTTCTTGAATTTATTTAACACCACTAATCTGGCTTCAAACAAAGCCTGACGAAGTGATGAAGCAAGTCGTGTAAGTTATATAGAATTTTTAAGAATTATCTGCAGCAGGTATTCAAAACAGATGGGAGTGAATAATACAAACTCCATAACGACGACTTTTTTTTGTGGGCCTCATGTGTTCAACAAATGTTCAATAAGCTCCAGCTCAGGGCCTTTTTAATCTGCTTTTACTCTATTAAAAAGTACACTTTAGTACATAACCACAGTGGTTTCGAGGCTGTTGATTAGAAAGCAAGGAAACAGGCTTGTTGTTGGAATTAAGCTCTTAAAAGTGGACACTTCCTTTCCCTGCCTTATGTTAGCTCAGTCCTGCTCTGCCTTAATAAGAAGGTAAAGCTGGCAGAGGGCCAGCCCCTTCTTGTGGCACGCATCGGAACTGTGCTCCAGATTTAACAGGATGATTTTTAACAAGCATGATGATGTTTGAAGTATGAACGTGCTGCCTGGTTTGACAGCTGGCTGTTGTAAACTCTTGAAAGGGAAAAAGGCAGGAAAAGAGAGAGAAAGCATATTTGTTGTTGTGGTGAAGTGCCCCAAATCCTGTGTTAAGTGGATACGGGTTGACCAAGAAAAGGCTCTGCACATGTGTTCTGGAAAACAGTCATCTTTTAGCTGTTTTATGAGAGAACCAAAAATAAATACTCCCCAAGCTCCTTATAATTCACTTCAACAGTGTGTTCACAAAGCATTGTTCAATTACCCTTTAGGCAAAACCTGATCCGTACTCAAAAAGGAGAAGTCGCTAAATACGCAGGGCTTTTTTTGTCACACTGAAATGGTTTAGAACATGAAATTAATTTTAATATCAGACAAATATAGCACTGCATGTAGTTTTCATGAGAAAAGCCATCAAAACCAACCCTGCAACTCAGTTGTTTTAGAAAAGAACTCCCTTTCCATTCAAATCCTCATTTAGTAAATACTGCAGGGGTGAGAGTCGTTTATGGAGGGCTGCACTGTGATGCAGTTGGGTTTGTATCCCACGTTCTCCTTGTACGTCCTCCTACAGTCCAAAAAATAAATAAATGTGAGAGCAATTGATTCTCTAAATTGTTCTTAGGTGGGAGTGAGTGTGTGCATATTTGTCCTTTTTATCTCCATGTCGCCCCGTGATAAACTGGCGACCATTCCAGGGTTTACCCCGACCCTCATTCAATCACTGCTAGAGATGAATCGTTTTGTGTATTTATCCAGATCAGATACAGAATCATTTTTACCAGATGCTCTTGTGAGCCTAAATTAATTGTAAAGTGTGCTGAGAAAAACGTGTTTAGAAAAATATGTTATCTACAGAGCAATTCAGAAATGAATAAATTTCCTAGAAACATCAGATTTAAAAAGCGCACATTCTTTTAAAAGCACACCAGACTCGTATTTATTTAAACCAGGTTCCTGTATGTAATTTGTAAAATGTGATGTGTGACTAACCTTGTGCATATCATATGTATGTTTTTGTATTTTATCACTTGGACCCCAGAAAGGTTAGTAACCACTTTGGTAAAAACTAATGAGGACACTAATAAATTAAAAACAAACAAATAGGCACCCGTGACCCTGCAAGGACAAGCAAGTATAGAAAATGAATGGATGTAATTCATGAGGGTCTATAATAACTAATATTAATACTGAGCAAGCATAGACTCCTCTTACACGCGATTTTCTTCCATAACTTTTAGTAAACTGAGCTGGTAAATACAGAAATATTATATTTCCTATAAATATTAACCACGAATATTAAAATATATATTTTTTTTTTATTAAGGTGGAGTTTAAAGGATAATAGGAATTACATTTATTTTATTAATAAGTGATAGATTTAGCATGACTGTGACGACTGGCTCAGTTATGGACATTGAAGCGGTTTAAAGTGGCTGAAAAGTCGCTGCACGTGCACAAGGAGCTCTGGCAATGTTCCCACTCTGTGGTTTTATGAATAAGTATGCCACACCATTACTGTGACCGCCGTGTGGCTTCGGAAACACCCCGAGTTGTCACTGCGTGCCCCCAGGCATGAGATGGATTTCAGACATGTTCTCCTAACTGGCTTATCTTGGTTGCGCTGAAATCCTGTGGGACCACAAAGCTGTGAAAATCTCCTCCCTTAAACAAAAACAGATGTCAGGTTGTTCCAGAGCTCCTATCCTTCGTTTGAACAGTTCCACTGAAATCCCCCGTCCCTCCATGTGTGTGTGAGGAAACCTCAGCCGCCACCGCCGCTGCCGCCCAGTGGGGACAGATGGTGGTGAGTGGAAATGGTGGCCAGACATCATCTCCGGCTGTGTGTCATCACCTCGCAGCCGCCGAGCAGGGGCCCGTCACGGCTGCAGGCCCGCACCCAACCTCTCCTCGCTCCAGGAGCCTCAACCGAATCAGTTCCCTGAAATTCTGCTTCTTCCCCTGTCAGCCACTGGCAGAATTAATCTCCTGCTGACATTTCAGAATAATGAGCCTGACAATCCTCATTCAGGCTCATTTTGTCATCGGTTCCTTCTCAGTTTAGGAGCTGGCGAGGGGGAAAGGCTCCAGAGCCGTGTTAGAGTAGGTGCCAAGTTCCTCCTAGTGACAAAGGAAGGATCTGAGGTATTTTAATCACTTTTCAGATGTTGAGTAGATTTGAGCGCTCTCTGGTGGCTAAAAGGTAGAACTACAAGCAATCTGACTCCAAAATTGAAAGTTTATGTGTGTATTTGGGACTGAAATACACACTTTTCCTAGTGCTAAAATGTGATTGCTTGTGTGCCATTGCAGGAGCTGGTGGAGTACCTGCGCAGCCATTCTCACAGTGCAGTATACGCCTCAGCCATGTCCCCTGCAATAACAGAGCAGGTCATGCGTGCCATGAAGTGCATCATGGGAAAAGACGGAACCACAGAAGGTAAGCATATAAGAGTATTAGCGCTTTCTTTACCAGTGAATCATATCCACAGACCCCCAGAAGAAAGAATCAGTTCCTTACAAAAAAAAAAAAAAAAAAAGCATTCACATTTCTTGGAATTTTTCACATTTATGTTGAGACTATAAACTTTAATGTTTTTCGCTGAGGCTTTGTGTCCAAGATCAACACAGAGTAGCACATACTAAATTGGAAGGAAATGGTTTTAAAGTATGATTTTTTATTTTTATTTTTATTTTTTATTTTTTTTTACGTCATTCTTCTTTGAAAACAGCTCAAGCTCAGACAGATTGGATGGAGAACATCTCCGAACATCAGTTGTCAGGTCTACATAAAGATTTGCAATAGGATTTAGGTTCGGACTTTGACTATAAGAAATAGGATTTTAGGCTTATAGGCCTTTCTAACATGTTAAAATATGTCACTCTAAACCATTCTGTTGTACATCTGGCTGTACATTTGGGGATATTGTCCTGCTTGGAGGTGAATCTACACCCAGTCTCAACTGTTTTACAGCCTCTAGCAGGTTTTCTTCCGGGATCACTCTGGGTTTAGCTCCCTCCACATTCCCTTTATCTCTGGTCAGCCTTCCTGTCTCTTCTGACAAACAGCACAGGTGCTGCTGCCATCACCGTGCTTTACCACGAGAATTAGGTGTGCTTAGGGTTCTGTGGTGTCAGACTTCTACATCCTAGCTCTTTCTCTTTCATATGAAAACTACAATACTTGTTTGGCTTCCCTTCAAATGTAACTTTGTTATTGTCACATTGCCATGAGGACAAAACATATAGTATGCACAACTAATAGTTGCCCTGTCAGCAGGTTATCACACTTGAACAAGTTTTCGGTTGTGCTTTGCTGTTTCTTTTTCAAATGGCTTTAAACCATGCTCCATGAGGTGCTCAAAGCTCGGGGATATTGTTTTGTAATCTAGCCATGTTTTAAATATCTCCTCAGCTTTCTGTCTGCTGTGTTCCCTGTTCTTAATGAAGCTGTTTATTATCTAATGTTCTCAAACAAACCTCTAAGACCTTCACAGAGCAGCTGGATTTAAGAATAGTGACCACACATGCATGACAAACTTTATAGGTTTTCGTCTAAAAACATTTTAAAGCCATACTTTTCCTTCCATTTGTCAATTTTACGTTATTTTTGAGTCGGTCTGTGGTTGACAATCCTAATAAAAAACATTGAAGTTTTTTGGCTGTAACGTGGAGAATGAGTCATGTTTTTTTTTTTTTTTTTTTTTTTTTGTAAGGAACTGTAAATGCAAACCTTTCATCAATATTGGTTGATATTTATTCAGCAAATCTTAGAGGGAAAGAAGAGTCTAGATACATACGATTGTGTAATTTAGTTGTGAATTTGCATATTACCGAAAGAAAAGTATATTAGTAAAAGTTTAGCTTTTTGGGGGCCCTCGCAGCTGTCCACATGGATCTCACTTCTCCTTTTTCTCATTTGCAATTATGCGTTTTTCTGTGCAGAAAAACAGCAAGCCAGATCTGGAGGTCACTATCAGCGTTAGCATTAGGAGTTGGACCTGCAGGAAAACACTAACAGCTGCTTTGTCAGAAAATGTGGAAGCAATTACACGGGTCTGCCGTGGCAGGGAATGAGGGATCATGCAGTCTATGAGCATTTTCATTTAAGTGTTGTGATGAATTCTGAAACGTTGCTGCCTCAATTGAAATAGACACAAGAACAGGGAAGAGACTAGTTAAAGTAAGTACCTTCTGTGTAGATGTTCTCCTGAAGAGGCATTAAAAGGAAGAAACACTGACAGTAATGGTAAATGAGTGACATTTAAAGGGCCTTAAACATGTGCCTTGTAGGGGAAATAGGTAGTCGTGACGTAAACTGTGTGGGACATCAAAACAAAGAAGACAGAGTGCTGTAATGGGCTAATCGCTTTAGCAACAACAGCCGAGTAAGCTGTGGTTGAGGTATACTGTGGGTTCATACAAAGATGAGCAACTTTTATCTGGCTCTGAATCAGACATGCCTTGCCTCTGACGTAGCTGTTGTGGAGAAATCAGTCTTGACCTGTCTTATTGAGGGGAGGGAGCGCAGCGCTGCAGCTCCAGCGTCCAACACAGCCCCGAATCCAGACCAGTTTAGCAGGGGGACATTGGCTTATTTGGGGGGGGGGGGTGAAGGCAAAATGAATCTACGTATCAATAATAATATTACTCAAGTAAAAGAAAAAGGTACAGTGCAGTAACCAGTACTACACACTTTTGAACATAGATAACATCAGGATACTTGTTAACCAGCTTAACATGCTGTATTGGTATTAGCTAGTCATCTTTTAGCTAACATTACCTGCATCCAACACCATTATTCAACTCAGTTGGTTAGTTTTTTTGGAGGGGGGGGGGGGGGGGTAACTGTGCAAAGTTCTTTGTGTTTTGCTGGTTTGCTTCCATGATTGTAACACAAACCTGCGAAGCTCTGCACAGCATGTTTCCATCACTGCCGCACAGGGGTAAACCCAGCGCGAGCATCTCTCATGTTGTGTTTAAAGGCGGCGTTGGAAAAACACGTCACGACTTGTTAACAATGGATAACGGCTGAAAAAACTGACAGAGAGCACATGGAAGTGCAGAAGCCCCGACTGTATCAAATCGACTTGAGAGTAACAGAAAGTTGGCCACTTCGAGGTAAAGATAAAAAACAACTTCCAGTCCGGGGGGGCATATGTGACTCTGTGGGTGGGAAATGCCCACCCGTGCCGCCGGGCCTGGTCCAACATACAATGAAACACCTCCAGTAGTTCCTACTCCTTCTTCTTCATCTTTCCTTTTCCTGTTAGGTTTCGCTTCAGTCATATGTTCTTATATGATTTCTGTGTCTTGCAGCAGGCTTTTGACCTCCCCGGCCTCTATCTTACCAGAGAGGAGCAATTTACAAAATGGGGCCCGTGCTTTTTGGCAGATGTCCGAACGCTATGTTTTCTCTCTCTCTCTCCTCTCCACCCCTCTCTCTTTCTCTCTTGTTTTGCTGAGATAAGGGGATTTAAAGTGCTCTCTTACATCTCTTTGAAAGAACTGCCAATCTGTTCCCAGGTAATCTGAGGGAAACAGAGCTGGGATCCAAGGCCGGCTCATGCCAAGCCCCGCTGCAGCCACGGAGCAGCAGGCTCCCCAGCGATTCACATTGTTCAGGAACACAGGGAGGGGGTCAGCAGAGCAGACCGCCTCTGCTTCCTTTGATGTGATTTCTAATATAGTCATCTTGAAATCCTGTGCATGTGATACTTACGCATTGTTTAGATTCAGTCTCAGTCATGGCTAAGCTCCACTGGCAGTCAATAATTTTGTGCGAAATCCATCATAACTAATTTGTGAGCCCTCATTCTGGCAACAAGCGTGTGTGTAAACCCTGCTGTCAGGCAGACAAAACTGAACCATCTGCTGCTGCTGCTGCTGCTGCAGCCCAGTTGTGATCATGGACAAATTTAAGGGGAAGGGTAGAGGGTTCACAAACAGTCTAAAACAGTGTGGAACTCAATTTCAGTGTTTTCCATGTCTGGATAAATGTGGAAAAAATAATAAAAATAATAATAAGTGCTGAAAAAATATTCATATTTTCAGACTTTCTTCCCAATTCTACCATCTAATTGTATCGTTCCTTACACCTTTCTCTTCCTTTTCTCTGATACTTCATCGTGTCGTCACCCCCTCCAGCCCTCAAGTTCCTCCCTCTTCCTTGTCTTATTCCTTGTGCCACTTTCTTTTTTCTTACTTGGGTCATTCCTTTCTTTCATTTCATTTTTATGTACTTCATTTATATCATTTTTACCATCAGTCCTCAGTCCTATCCTTCCTTACTGTCCTTTGTTGCAAGCTTCCTTCATTTGTCTCTTGTTTCCTTCTGTCCTCGTGTCCCACTCCCTCCGTGTTTGTTTCTTCTTTGTGTCCAATCTGATTTTCGTGTCTGTTTGTTTCTTCCTTCCTTGTGTTTTTCCTTGGAGCTGCAGAACTTTGGGGCAGATGCCACTGCAAGGAAGACACACTTAACGCTCTTTCCCACTCGGGAAATTGGAAGTATTCAGGGAAAAAAAAATAAAAATCAGTGAGTTGTTGCATTACTCATGTACATCTGGTGATGTCCTTGTTTTAATTGGAGGCATCAGACGGATCCGCCAGTTGGCAGAAAACACCAGATACTTCAGGGCCAAGCTGAAGGATATGGGCTTCATCATCTATGGCGGTGATGACTCTCCTGTGGTTCCAGTGCTGCTCTACATGCCAGGCAAAGTGGTGTAAGTACGCCTAAACTCTCACCTACACACCTAACATAATTTGGTTATTCACAGAGTTCAACATTTAATCTAAAGCAAAGATTAAACGTGAAAACTGTCTGCTGCTTCAATAATTACTTAACACCTTTTGATGTGCAGACAGTTCTTTGTGATCTTCATAGTAAGTACATTTCAGCAACGACTTGTGATTCATTGTGCAGCTCTAGCGTGTCGTGAATGTGAAACTGCTCTTTGCACATGCATTTCTTCTATGTGATGCATCTCTACATACCAGTATATCATGAAACTGGTATTATTGATATTAATACCTAAACGGTTACCACTTATTTTTATTGCTACCTAGGGCCTTTGCTCGTGAAATGCTGAAGAGGAAAATAGGAGTTGTAGTGGTTGGCTTTCCCGCTACCCCGATCACAGAGGCCCGAGCTCGTTTCTGTTTGTCCGCTTCGCACACCAGAGAGATGCTGGACGAGGTAAACACACAGAGAAATCCGCCGACAGTGCCTCAAACTGTGAATAAAGGTTCAGTAAATGTTCTGAAACCTTGTTTTCTTCAGGTGCTGCAACAGATGAACGAAGTAGGAGACCTTCTGTGTCTGAAGTTTTCACGGAGGAAACGCTCCGCTTTTCCTGACGCCTGCAAAGGGGAAAACACCGAGGCGGACAGCTGATGTGACGCATCGCACCTTGACTTCACAGCGTCGAAACTAAGTGTCTCTCCCGCTGCAAGACTCTTTAACACGTATTTTAGGGCTGCACCCATAATCTATGCACAGAAGAGGGGACAAATGTTTGGCAGCTGCCTTGTTTTAGATGTTGTTGCAAGCTGCTGATTCAACAGAAGAGCTGTTTTTGCTCCTTTGAATTTAAATGTATTTGTTAACATGTCTATTTTTTTATTTTTTTTAGCACTTGCAGAAAATCACTGCAGAAGCACAGCAGCAGTTTATCTTAAAGGAATGTGGAAAATATTCTGTGCCAGCATTTGTCCACATAAAAACCTCTCAGATCAGTTTATTTAAAGAATTAGGAAAGTTTTAAGACATATTTACACAACTGTGTCAATTTATCTTTAAATTAACTTTTTCTCTTAATGTATTTTTATTAAATGTATTTTGTTCCTTATAAATTATTGTCAATTTTAAAAATGCTGTCACTGATAATTATTCAAGAATAAACTCTTTTACTTAGTATTTATTTTGTATTATTTTAAGCAACACAACACTTTTTTAAAAGGGATCATAGCTGATGCTAGTATATTCATTATTATCCATGTCTTCAACAGTGAGATATCCAAAAAGCATGAATAAAAGAAAAAAAGCAAGTAAGCTTACCTTATCCCTAAAAGTACTTTGTGGCATTTTTGTCACTTTTTGTGACAAAATTGTAATTTTAAAATCTTAACAGGTGTTGCAGTTTCTGCACCAGTTCTGACCAGTATTATTTCTCTGACGTACCTGTTTGTTTTGAGCACTCCCTTCTAACACCAGAACACTTTGCATAAGCAAACTGCAACGACTGAATAACATAATAGTAGTGGATGGAAGCAGCTGAAAGTCTGCTTTCCACAGAGCTGTCCATGTTTTTATTCATGAGCTTTTGCTTCACGGCAGGTTTGAAGCTGTAAAAACATTATTTTTGGACACGTCTCATCATTTAAAGTTTGTCTACGGTTAGTTTTCTCACAACAGTACGTCTTCTGGCTGTAAAAAGTAACTTCAGGGCTACACATGTAGTGGATTCAGGGAAGTTAAGAAACTTCAGCAGCTGCAGTCAAATGCCCCCCTCATTCCTTCTGGCTCACTTCCCTTTAGAAACTAAGATAAAACATGTTGCTGCTGCTGTTCATTTTCACTGGTACACATGAAAAAAAGAACATTTGAAGAGAATGTTTATTAACTGACATTAATATTGCAGTTTCAGACAACATGCCATTTTCCAAAGTGTATTTCTGATTTAGATGGGCATAACTTCAAATCAGTGGCGTAAAAAGTGGGTATGCAGCGCATGCAATGCATAGGGGCGCTGCACCAGAGGGGGCGTCAAAACCCCGTGTGGAGGGGGCGGCGCCCCGATGATGCCTTCGCATACACTTCACCGCGCCCTTACGTTCCATCACCTCGCGCACATGTAAATGTAAATGTAGCGAGTTTTACCTTTCACGTTTCTTCGTTTCGGGGGGTGGGGGGTTGCGTAGAGCTACTGTATGTTTTTTATTCACCCTTACGTACCTTCCTTTGGGGGGGGGGGGGGGGGGGCGCCGATTTCTGTTTTTGCATCCACCTGAATAATATGTAGTTGCGCCACTGCTTCAAATGCTCTGTTTATGTCGGAACCAGGTGTTAATTGCAATTTACTTCCAGAGTTTGAAGGTTCTCTGGCCATATATTGTTACCGTTTGGCCGCTAAGTTATTTTCCCTGCCGATTTCTTTATTTTTGAAAAGAAAAAGTGGCCGTTGAAAGCTTGGTGAATCATAAAGTTGATTAATTATCCACCTGACATGTGTGTGTTGAAGCCCCGAGCCTCCATCCAGTAGCTTTTAAAACATCCTAATCCATGATTATTTTCAGTACTGAAATGTTGTCCTAAAAAGTCTCAGCATGACACAACTTTCATCTCCACTCCAAATGATAGTCCTGCTGCAAATAATATATCAGGTTGCAATTACCTCTTTGACATACAGTCGAATCCCAGCGAATAAAAAAGGTGTTGCGGCATGTTTTGTGGTGAGACTGCATATATTCGCCGAATCCAAACAGTTTAATTGTCGGTGTTTTAAAGACCACTGCGCTCATGCACACGCAAGGCCGCTCAACAGTTGCGAAGGTAAGCATGCAGGGTATGCGGCACCTGGGCCAACAGAAACCTAACCTACCAATTAGTGCTGAACCCTGAATTCTCGTGGCATGGGGTAATCATTTGATTAAGACAGGAAGGATTATAAATGGATGATATATGTGTGTTTTCACAATGTGTCAGGCTGGGTCGAGTTTGCGCTTGTTTTTCTCCAGAACGAGACACTGTGCTCTTATCTCCATAAACAGCATTAAAATGTTTTACAATTTCGCATAAAGATGCGATGCGGAGCTCTCAGGATAGCATTATAGAACTACTATAAACATGAAAGGAATTAAAAAAAAAAAAAAAGGCAAACAGGGAGGAAAGAAACTCTGCTCTTTTGCTCGATCACTTTGTTCCGTAAGTCAATACTTCACATCTGGCTCCTGCAGCCAGAAACAATAAGGAACAGCTTCTTTAATCATCAAATCTGTGACGCCAGGGTAATGCACCGTTCCGTCGAGATCTGGGGGGAGAAGCTGAAAGGTGGCCTGATACGAAGCATTAGGATGCACTAATGTCTTCCGGATGGGTGCCATTAAGTTTCTCAAAGTTTTGCATTCGAAGAGGAAATGTAAGAATTTAAGCTCAAAGGGAATATTATATTTGTGGATTTTTGTTTCAGGCTCTTTTCAGACAGCTCAAAAATGTTTGCACGTTGCACATATAACCTTGAACTTGAAAATAAAAAAGGGTAGCATTACATAATGCGTCCCGTACTTTCCCTGAACTTGGAGGTTTCCATTCCAGAACTTACAGAAAATGTTTAGGGAACACACTTGATACATTTCAAAACTTACTTTCAGAACTTGAAACTTTCAGAAGACTTATTACTGTCCTGGAACCTACCAGATACTTTTCTCAAACTTAGAGGTTATTTGTCACGTACGGTTATTCAGTTGACTGATTACTTTACCAGAAATGACCAGGTATTTTCTTGGACTGTATAGAGTACTTCCCAGAACTTTAGTAATCAATGGGTTCCAGGAAATTCATTTTTAAAATACATTGTAAGTTTTAGAAAAGCGTCTGGTTGGCTCTGTGAAAGTAATCAGTAACATCCATGAAAGTATTGATGAGCCCCTGAAAGAAACATCTAAGTTCTGGGAAAATAACCACTAAGTTACAGGAACGTAACTTAGTGGTTATTTTCAAGTAAAAAAAAAAAAAAAGAACCTTTAAGTTTTTGGAAAGTACCTTGTAAATTCCAGGAATAAATCCATCCATTTTCTTTGCACCCTTGTCCCTTGGTGGGGTCAGGAGGGTTGCTGGTGCCCATCTCCAGCTATCGTTCCGGGCAAGAGGCGGGGTACACCCTGGACAGGTCGCCAGTCTGTCACAGGGCAACACAGAGACAAACAACCATGCATACACACACTCACACCTAGGGACAATTTTGGAGAGGCCAATTAACCTGATAGTCATGTTTTTGGACTGTGGGAGGAAACCGGAGTACCTGGAGAGAACCCACGCATGCACAGGGAGAACATGCAAACTCCATGCAGAGAGACCGGGGCAGGGAATTGAGCCCAGAGCCTTCTTGCTGCAAGGCAACAGCTCTACCAACTGCGCCACTGTGCAGCCCCCGGAATTAATCCAGTAAAGTCTAATAAAATCTCCAAGACACTAAAAGTTAAAAAAAAAAAAAAAAAAGTAATCTCCAAGTTCAAGGAATGCCACTTTAAAGTTTTGCGAAAGTAGAAGCTGTAACTATTGGAGACTCTCAGCTCAAACTATTTATCATTAGAAGAAAATTCTGATTTTTTATGTCATAATACAGCTACCTAAAACGCTATTTTACATTACATCGCTGGTTTTGCCTTGTCTTTTAAACATATGTTCATCAAGATTTAAATTTGTTACAATTAGATTGACTTTTTACCTCTGAGGAATGAGCTCCAAGTTGGTACTCAACCAAAGTGGCAGGTGATGCCAAGGCAACAAGTTTCAGCATCAGCAGAAGAGTGGCACATGGTGTGTCCTGACATTAAAACATCAGCGAAGCCACACTACGGGCGTCAGGGCCTGCCTGCACCAGCCTCTTTTGAACTTCACATCCAAATTCACTGCACTTATTGCAATGGCATGTAGCTGCTGTTCTGAAGGGAGATCCTCTGCTACGCCTTTGATGTCCACCAGTGTGTCCAAGGCAGGCGAACCTGCTCTCTGTTTTCCATTTAGTCTAATATTTTTCTACTTTGGGGAGAGGAGTTTTGAAGTGGAGCAGACAGAAGGACACATTTGCATGTTTTGGACATCTGTTCTCTGCCTCGAGGAAGAAAGGCCGAAGCTTGTATTCAAAGATCTAAATCTGGAAGCTCTAAACTATGATATGGATTGAATAGATGGCATGATCAAACACAATAAAGTGACGCGATAAAAGATTTGTGCTTTTATTTTATTTTATTGTTGTTTTCAAAATAAGGAGATATTTCTGAGTATTATCATGGTTTGTTGTTCTTGTTCTCTATTTAATAGTTCAAAACCTGACAGATAATAAAGAGTAAGTTATTTTAATCTTGAAAATGTATGTGTGTTTATTCACACATTAATATGTTTACAGGGGCCCCATCCATTCTGGAAAAGTGTTTCAAATAAATATGGAAAAAGAAAATGGAGAATGGAAAAATAATTATATTTCTGTACTTCATAACCTATCCCACTGCATGACAATTGCATCAGCACATCCATTCAATCATCCTCACTGCATCTGATATTTCATCCATCCATTCATTCATCGATATACGTACTTGTCCATCCATCCATCCATCCATCCATCCATCCATCCATCCATCCATCCATCCATCCATCCGGGGCAGTTTTTGTGTAGGACCGCCCCTGCACCAGGAGTTTTGTTCCACCGCTCGCATCTCATGGTGAATAAGTTCAGGGAAACGGTTTAAAGTGCGTCTTCCTCTCCGCGCGGGATCAGTGAATTGAGGCAGCAGCATCCCTGCTAGGTGCATGCTTTAACACCTAGCAGGGATGCTATTGAAGGGGACAAAAGCGCTCTCGCACTGGCTAAAGTCACATTACGCACCATTTGTCTTGCTTAAGCGAAGTGTCACCACTGTCTTCCGCCGCAGCTGCGCACGCGTTAAGTTGAGGTGTGGACCTCCTGGTGCGATCTTAGATGCGCCTACGGGGTCCTTTGATTTGGCCCAATAAATTTCAGCTAAGCTGTATGGGGGAATAATATTTCACCGTGCAAATCTACAGAAAGTGGCGTTTAAAAGCGCATTTTGGTCATTTCAATTCGAGGACTGAAAAGCAAATCGGAGTGGGCGAGCACTCCTCTTGATCTTTCACCAGATTAAGTGGAAATTAAAGCCAGCTGCACCTCAGTTTGATGAGGAGGGTTCAAAGGGATGAAAGAGTTAATCAGAGGGGAGGGCGCGGGCACATGGAGGAAGGTGTGTGTGTGTGTGGTGGTGGTGGGGGGTGCCTTGGTATAAAACCAGCTCCAGATCGCACAACAACACCAGCGTGCGTCTGCCCTATTTCCTCCCGCAGGTTTCTTCAACTCTGTGAGTTTAATGCTGACCCTGACTTGGAAGATCTCTCGTTTTTCCTCGGTTCTACCTGTGCCGTTAGTCCAAAGGTCTTCTCGCTGGACTATGCCGCGCAGAATGCGAACTGTGCAGAAAGTTGCGCAAAGCGGATGAAGTGGAGAAGTGAGGGAAAACCTGTGGCATGAGGTTGAAAATGCGGCGAGGAAACGCAGCTGCGAGTTTTCTGAGTTTGGAGATCTGACAAGAGCGGAAAGTACCAATGCTCCACGCTGGATCAGCACCACAACTACTCGGTACAGGCTGGAGTAGTCTCTGAACTCAATCAAGTGTTTACTCATTCAGCCTAAATAAGATTATTTGATTAGAAAGCCAAGGAGAATTGGTTTAGAAAAAAAAAAGAAAAAAACTGGATCCAATTTCATCTCCAGTTCCTCGCATTCTCTGACTGCTTGTCCACCTTGTCGATCGGTTTCCTCCCCGGTTTTTATTTTATTTTAATTTTTTATTTCCTTTTCTTTTTTTTTCTTTTTTTTTTTTCTTTTGCACCTCTGATTCCCGAAGTGGCTCCGAAGTGGTGTTGCGGCTCCTCGTCCCCGGCGGATCCGGAGATTGGAGTCTCTGCACCGGTGGGAGTCGGAGGCGGAGCTGGAGCTCCGGCCACACCGCGGGCTCCAAAGAGCGGCCGCGTCAAGAGGATGGTGCGGCTGGCGGCAGAGCTCCTGCTGCTGCTGGGACTTCTCCTCCTTACCTTACACATCACGGTGCTGCGGAGCAACCCGCTGCCTCAAGGAAATGCTACTGTGAGCCTGGATCAGGATACAACACTTAAAGAGGTGAGTAAGGAAATCTGCTGCCACGAAGGAGAAACTTAATGTAATAATGTAGGTGTTGTCCAGGTAACAGAGCCGAACCAAGTTTTCAGTGGAGCACATCCTCTAAATGCAGGACCATGAAAAGTTTTTTTTTTTTTTTTTGCGTTTCTGCATTCTGGTCATAAAAGTTTTAGATTATCAGCCGCTGGTATCAGACACTGGTTCAGTTTTCAAATAATGTAATCAGTAGTTATCAGTAGCCTTTGTCACACCTGGCAGTGAGTCTTTGACATCACTGGAGGAACAGATCTGATTCAGCCAGTTTGGATGGTTTCAGTGCCATACAACCTCTTAATTAACTGACTTTAATTAAACTCCAAAGACTGTTTCTTCTATTTGTTTTTTTTTTTTGTTTGTTTGTTTGTTTGTTTTTCTTGGATTTGCTGGTGTGGTTTGGACAATTGTCCAGCTGCATAAATCACTTTTGCTGGAGTTTTCAGGTCACAAACAGGTGATCAGATATTGTCCCTTGGGATTCATTGCAAGCAGCAGTAGTAGTTTAAAAAAAAGTCACCCAGATCCTGACAGCTGTGAAGTAGCCCCACACCATCACACTTCCACTACTGTTTTGCTGTCAGCGTGATGTTTTTTTTTTATGTTGTTCTCGGTTCTTAACCTATTTCTGGATGGATTTTGGTTTTGTGCCATTACTTCAGGGAAGGTTCACCACACTTCCACGATTTCTCAATTGGAGGATATTGACGCCCTTCTGGTGTTCAATGGAATTCCAAATCCTTCAGAATGGCTTTGTAAGTTTTTCCAGACTGATGGAAATCAATACTTTTCATTCTTACATGTACATGATCAGGGTTGTTTTGTTTTTTGTTTGTTTGTTTTTTCTTAGATCTGCTACTCTACTTCCTGTTGTTGAACAGGTTCTATTTAGGTGATTTCTTGATTGTACAGGTCTGGTAGTAAAACTGCTAATAAAATTAAAGTCTGTGTTCCAAAAAATATAGTTAGTCACAATGAATTAATTGTGAAATAATGATTGTATTATTTGATTGCTACATTTTAGGGCCAAGTTAGTTTGCATAGCTTTTTCCCTTAACTTAAATAATTACTTAAAAAACTACATCTTTAACTCTGGAAACATTTCTGTGATTAAAAAAAGAACTAATATCTAAAGATGTAATTCAGAAAACGAATATCAAAGATAATCAGAGTATATGATAAATTATGTGACAAAGTGTTTATGATACGACTTATAAACAACAAGTCATTGTTTATGACTTATTAAACTTCAAAGACTTTGCTTAATGTTTACAACTGATACATTTGTCAGATAGTTTCAATAAACAAGTAAAACTGTTATTCACCACTCCAAAACTATCAGAGGCAATTTAATAATAGTTGTTATTTCTAAAGACGTCAGAAGTTTTGAGTTCTCCTTTGAGTCAGAATCTAAGTGCTCGTTGGAGCCCCCTGGTGGCTTTTATTATTATTTTTCATTTATTAACCTCAGTTCCACCAGGAAAATCCCATTGAGATCAAACTCCTTTGTTTCAAGAGAATCCTTGCCAAACAAGAGAGTCCGGACCTGGTGACTTTGACCAGCCGCATAGTTTGCTTATGCTTCTGGCTGGCTCTGTTAGGTTAATTAAAGCCTTCACTTACTGAGGAAGCCTCTTGGGAGTCTCTGGGGATTGGCACATTCTCCCAAAAGGGAACCCCCAGGAATGATGGTGTGCCAGGAGAGGGGTAGAAAATGATCCGGGGTCAGAGATCAGCACCCTTGCCCCACAGCAGACACACCTCCTATTGTCAGGGAGTTAAATGCTAGCTGCAGGCACTTCTGTCATCAAGGGCTCATCAGTGTCATCCAAACCCTTACTTGATAAGGCAGAGGATCAGGCCTGAGCCCCTCATGGTGCCCCATTTCCTGTTAAGATTCCCTGATGTGTGTTTGGAGAGCACTTGGTCATAAAACAAACCTCCACCTTGTTTGGATTTCAGGCAAAGAAAATTGTGTTTGTTGTTGTGTTTGCTATTTATACAAAAACCAATTAAGGTGCCATGCTGGAAAACATAGGAACAGAGGTAAAGGAAACGTCATTACAAGCCGGAACGGTTGAATTACTGACAAGAACATTTAATGAGATGAATTTATTAAAATTAAAAGAAATAGAAATGTATGTTATGTAACCCTGGAATATATTTTGAACATAAGATCATTGAGTGTTGCAGGAAAATAATGTTAAAACCTAAAAACAACATTACAACACTCTAACCTGGATATAAAAGCATGCCAAAGATTTTCTGTGTCCTGTTTTGACAGGAAACCCCCTGTTATGGCAATGTTTATGAGATGGTAGTGGGATCATTTAGTCATGGTTTTTATGTGGATGTTAAAATTTCCATTTGAGTCAAACAGCTAAGTTACTAGCGAGAGGTGTTGTGTTTATTTTTGGGTTTTTTTGCCTCACTGATTCTGAGGGCTGATCTCTAGCATTTTTGGGACCAAAACAACAGTCTCTAACTTTTCTGTATTAAACTACAGCAGAAGTGTCCCAACCTTCTGCTACAGGAGCCAGTGCTTTTGGGCGAAAACCACTGGATATTTGTGGCTCCATTTACTATAAAGACGCAATAAAAGCACAAAATGTGGTAAGAAATGAGGAGCAGCTTTTTTTTAGGAATACTGTATTTTACATCCTTTTTAAAATGTGAAATATCACCTTCTTTTTAAGTGTCTGTGTGTCAACAACTTGGGGTGTTCAACCAATACTGTGCCATTCTCGAATTGTGGTGCAGAGGCTGAACAAAAATCATTTCAAGGGCCACAAATGCCCTCTAGGTACACTTTGGATGCCCCTGAGCTGGAGGAACTTCTGAAACATTCACTCACTTGGGTTATGCCACATATTACCGATATTAGGAGGTGTTGCAGTACTATATATTCTGAGCAAGTAGGAGCCTAGATATTAAATGAAAGTGGCCTGAGAGTAGAACCCTGAGGAACCCCACCTGTGATCTTTGTTAACTCGGGTTCATTATTGTCAAATGAAACAAAACAAGCCTGGTCTTCCCTGGTGTGCCAAGTAGACAATAATGAAATCAGTACTGAAATCCAGGATTACTGAATCAGAAGTTCAACACAAACGTTTGCACAATAAATCAATCAGGTTCATTTTTCCTTGGTGTGATGACATCAGTTGTTATCACACATCTGATCAAACTGATGTTTTTGACTCCTTTGTGATCCAGGTCAAAACGTGCCATAACACAATTCAGAAGGGAGACATTTGTCAGCATGACACCACTTGAAACATGTTTAATGGCTTAGCAGCCCATTTAACAGCGACATCAAGCAGACATACTTCAACAAAGCCATAAATCCACACCAAAGACTTATGAGGGGTTTGGGATCAACGGGCTTCTTTAGAAAGTGTCAAAGGTATAGTTCAGGAATTTTAAAGTGAGGGTGTGTTAAAAGCTCACAGGCCGCTCCCACTTTACTTGTAACAGATAATGCTCTCTGTTTCATTTAGTAAAAATCTATATGATCATTGTTGTGCCCCATCAATAATCTTCCTATATTCTGTAGCAAGAAGATAAAATTGTAAAGTATTTCCAGTTATATTCAGTGTTAGAAAAGTAAAGAGTAGCTAAAATCAAAATATCAGTATTTTCTCTGGAGTCAAATGGGGTGGCCAGAAATTTTCCATCGGGAAGCCATGCCCCCTCCTGACCACTCCCTAGACGTGCCACTGGTTACCTTGATCTGAAATGCTTTACATGTTCTGTTCTTCATGCATGTTTCACACAGGATGATTTTTGGTGGCACCCCATCTCCTAACTGCAATTCCCATATAATCATAAAATCCAATGCAAATGTGACAAGAGCTATAAATGGCATTGCTTTAAAACCACTGTGATACTCTTGAGTTTGGAATATTTTTAAGACAGCAGAGGTGAGTTCTGGTTCGGCATAAAAATGTCCCACAAAATAGCCCAGGAGAACCTCGTGCATGACCTTTGTTCGCGTAAGCGAATAAAGAAATCTAATTGATTTCTTAGATTTTTTTCCATGTCCATGATCAATCCGCAGCATCGTCATGGGCAGTCAAGTAAGTTCTTGACCAGGTATTAAGATCTTATTGATCTGTGGCTCCGGAGCCACAAGTGGCTCTTTGGACTTTCCACAGTCGCTCTTTATAGCTTTGGATATAAACATTTAAAGAACCAAGCAGTTTGTTTTAATGCACAGATGCAGGTTTTGGCAGCTTTCTTAGTTTTTCATGCATGCAATTACAGTAATAAAGTAATTCCTAAAGTACAATAGTATATTTTTCTTGTGCTTTTTAAAAAGAAAATGAATCATCCTCTTTTCAAAGGGCATATGTGTTTTATTTTCACTGATTTAAAAAAAAAAATCATGTAACATTTTTGGCTCTAAATGAGTTTTATTTAGCAGGACATTGGGCAAAAATGACTCATTGGGTTGTAAAAGTTGCAGATCGTTGATTAAGTCAATTTTACTATCTCACCAGCTTTTCCCATCCATTAAATATTATTATATGATCGACTGGGTCAAACGCACAACTACAATCCAGAAAAAACAAGATCGTTTTTGTACCCTAGACGTTATGCATTTTAAAATGTTCACTTAATTTAAACGTTTACACTTTCTGTACCATGTGACGTGTGTTTTCAGTGCGAGAACATCCGCTGTGGGTCACGGTAAACTGATCTGTTCAAACTGCTGTTTTCAGTGGTTCCTCTATGATTCAGGTGAGGCCGTGCCTCAACGGGAAAACACTTGTCAGCATGACACCACTTGAGACATGTCTAATGGCATAACTGCCCATTTTAACATGAGCGTCATGCAGACGTACAGTCACAGCGCTCAAGGCGCTGCATGGCCCCCATGTGCAGACACTGAGTCCTCAGTGGGTTCAGTTGTTGGTTTGCATGTCTTCCCCTTGCCTCTTATTAAAGCTTTGGATTTTGACCAAAGCTTTAAAACTTACAAACAATAGCGTGTGTAAGTCTTAAACATCCTTCAATTTCCAGAGTATTTAAAATGCTCATCCCATGTAGCAGATAAATATGTATCTTCCTTGGAAAAATTTCTGTTCAAGTAAAATAAAAACATGTCAGGTATGTTTTTTTTGTTTTTTTTTACAGCTAATAACTGAGGTGCACATTTTCAAGTCTGTGTTTTCCTGGATGTTAGGCCATACAAAGCTGAGGAGGTATTCCAGGAATTTATTGAATATTTGTCGTCCAGCCAAATGCTGAATTGGATGAGCAGGAAGAGGAGCAACGGGGAGTTTATTCTGAGAAATCAAAGGAGGGATTCTGAACTCTTCATCCCAAGTTCATCACCCCACATTTCAATTATCCTAGAAATTCCTTTAGCAATGAAAAATGAAACAAACCTTGAATGTTTTTTTTGGGGTTTTTTTGCACATAAAGTATAGATAAGCTTCACTGACTTCTAATGAAAAGAAGTGATGTCATTCTGCAGCCATGCTTGTCACGGCTCAGGCCATGCATTGTCATCCAAACAAGGTGTCAAATTAACAAAAGTGCAGTAAAAAAGAATTTACTTTAGCTTATTTATGTCCTCTCTTGTCAAAGGTTACTTTAAACTATGTACCTTTTCAGTTTCATTTGCATCCACCTTTTAGATGTGTGAGACGGGAAGGATGATTTCTTTTTTTTTGTTTGTTTTTTCTCCACCACTGCTGAAAACCATGTGGTACCGTGTAGTCTGCCTTAATTTCCTGCCAGTTCCCTGGGGGGCAGGGGGAGAGAACTGAGTGGCTCCCAATTGAAAATAGTCATGGCCCTTTAAGGAGCTCCTCACAATGTAAAGCCAAAAAAAAAAAAGGGAGGAAGCGGGAAAAGAAGGCGATGAAGAAGAAGAGATACTGTGAGGGAAGAAAGGAGGTGGCTTGTGTACAAGTGTTCATTCATGCATTTTGGGAGTCAGGGTTTGGGAGCAGTGAGACATCCTGGGAGGCCCCAGATGAGCGGACGACTGGTGTGTCACTTTTGATCTCCAAATGAAAGGATGCTCCTCGACATATGAGCGATGAGAACTATAACGCAGCCGGCTGTCAAAGCTGGCTGCACATTTAAATGGGTTCATTCTGTGCTTCTTTACCTATAAGGTTGTGTTTGAGAGCAAAATGATGAAAGGACTTGTTTTTTTTTCATTAACACGTGTGTCATATTCCTCTGAAAACAATATAGGAGGATGGGTGAATAATCTGCTAAAAAGAAAACTGTAATTTCTTAAAACTTATGTTTGCTAAAACAGCCCTGATATTTGTCATAGCGCCAGATGTTAATAATATGCTGTGTTAAAATAAATATCCATTCTTTCTGCTGTTAAATATTGATAGTGGCCCCTGCTGAGACAAACTACACAGATGAGACGCCTGCTTTTGTATTACGCCGCTGTATGTTTGCGTTTACGTTGTGATTAAACCTGCGAATGCTTCGTCTCGGTTGCTCCCTCGGCGGAGCTCAGTTACAGCCAACGAGTGAAATCTGAAGACTGGGAACATGAAAGGCAGGGTTATCACATGGGCAAATCAAAGTCCAAGTACTTTTGTTTGAAGTAGCGAGAGCTCTGTAATGTTCACGCAAAGAGCAGATTGCTGAACCATAAATTGGGCTCCTGAAATCGTTTTATTATTATTTTTTTTTAAATTCTCCTTCACAGAGCTCATAGCCATAAGTGTCTGGTTTTGGAAACAACACTGCTAGGGTTTTAAACCGGATTCAGTTTTATGATTTCTTTTCCCACAAATATTATAATTTTCTACATGAATCCTCATACGCAAATCATTCCATTATCCAGAAAAAAAAAAAAGCTAAATTCTTTACCAAGAGGTCGCAGAAAAATCCATGCTTCTTTCTCTAAATGAATCATTCAGCAGCAGGAATTCTTTAACGTTTTGTCACGTTTAAGTTAATCTTAAAAAAGCAATGCAGCTGCTTTCTCCTCAACAGAAGTTAAATGTACATTTATAATCCCGGCTCCCTTGCTGTGCAGCTCCATTTACAGCATCCGTTTTGCTCCAGAGTGCACCTTGGCTCCACACAAACAGCTCCAGTGGGGGCTTTTATGCCCGCCACAATGTGGCTGGGCTGACACTTTGTCTGTGACAGGCCACCACAACCGTGCAGCACCGCTTCCATATTCTCAGGCCTCGGTCTGGCCACAAAAACACTGGGAAGGGAAGAAAAGGAAAAAAAGAAAAACAAGAAACATGATTGATGCCTTGCTTTGATCTTATTTTCTGCCATCCCAGAATGGATGATTGCAGACTACTTATGGCTGTCTGTCCAATTTAGGAATAATTGTTCCTTCTGTGCATACCTGATCGAGGACATATGCCTCAGCTGTCATTATGGGATGGATTTACAACACCCTGTCAGAAGACCAAATGTTTTTCTGTCTTCAAGAAGGCAGATGTAATTATTTTTGCAATGTTTGCTTAGGTTTTTCCGTATAGCAGAGCAGGAAAACCATCACTCTTACATAGCTCTTTTTTTAGGCAGCAAGACAGCAGAACATGCTATGTACACAACATATTACTATGGTAAAGTTGCAGCATATTTAGTCAGGATAAAAAAAAGGAAAAATATATAGTCAGGACGTACATAGTACCTAAAAGCAGGCTCAGAATAGATTTTATTTTGATTGAAGCAGACAGTTCTTCTGTCTGGGTTCAGAGTTGAACTCGCATGAACTCAGAAATTCAACCAGTGTTGCTGTGTAAAAGAAAAATGTGGCGATCTTTGTTCTAAAATGATCAACAGGAATTAAATGTATTCTATATTTACTCCAAATACATTTCAATTGTATACATATGTTTGTTTCTTTCTCTTCTTTAGCAAAATACCTTAAATGCAAGAAGTAGGTCATTCGTCCAGCTGGCTCCTGAAGACCGGAGGTCTGGTGCAGAGCACAGGCCAGCCCATCAGCCTGCAACGCTCCCCTGGGTGCAGGGCAGCAACGTACACAAGGATGGTCCTGGGGCTTTCCTCCTGGATCTGCATAACTTTCCGGACCTCTCCAAAGCCGATATCAATGGACAGAACCCCAACATCCAGGTGAACATGTGTGCCTGTGCACCTGCTGTTTGATGCACTTTGATGCTTTTCTTTACTTCAAGGGACACTCTAGGATTTTTGAAGTGAGGCTCTGTGAAATGGTGATAAGCAGTTAATGTCCTGCCTGCAGTAGATAACTCTCTTGGCGTCTTCGTTTAGCAATAAACGCAGAGGAGTTGGTCCCAGAGTCTTAAATCAGCAGCTAGTTCAAGAGGGACCAAGAAAAAACTGGACTACTACAACTCTAATCTAAAAAAAATGTCATAAAACAAAATACATTTTTAAAACAATTTGCATCTACTGCTTATTTACATAGAAACTGTTCACTACGTACACAGGAAATTGTGAGAGGAGTTGGTGCAACACCAACAATCTTCCCAAGTCAAACATAACGAGAGTAGAACATCCCTCAATCAGATTTTACTTTATATTTGTGTCTTTTTATACCAAGACTGCTCAGATTTTTTTTGTGGAAAACTAAAGCTAATGGCTAGACCAAAATACCTTAATAGCAGTTTATGCAACTTTAAGGTGTTTTCACATATTGGCGTTAGGTGACTAAAGTTAACACTTTACTACAATTTATATTTACAATGGTAGGAGGTTGTCCCCCACAATGATCATCATCCTGTTTGAAACATGTACTGTGGATGTAGCATATAAAGCATTGTGGGTCAATGAGACAAAAGTTTTCACTAACCACTAATATTTTTGTGAGGTTGTCCTAGAGGCTTACGTCCCGCTTATATGGTCTGAAATCAAAATGGACTTCAGAGACATTAAAACCATTACAGTCAAAAACCTTATGGTGATGCGTGGGGGTGCAATTTTTTTTAACCCTTTCAGCCATCATTGATTGTATTGGAGGGGTTTTTACACTAAAGCTGATGATTACAGGGAACTCTTAAGAAGGAGACAAAGCATCACCAAAGCGTGAAATGCATTCTAAGCACGGAACACGACCGGTATTCCAGTCAAAGTATCTACCTCGTAAAAAATTAAAGAAGGGTAAAAATCAATAAAGTTCACTTTAACTGCTACAAACAGACCAATTCACTTTGTTCCCAGAGGCCAAAGCTAACAGATTGTCCAGGCTGTTGCGAAACCAAAGCAGATTTTCTTCATCTCTAAAATGCTTAAAAACTTGGGAATCCTGTTTTAGGAACCTTAAAACCATCGCTACGTTTGTTATTAACACGTAATCTGTAAATAATTTACTCTGTGGTAGAGGTGGTAGACCACCAATGACAATTCCAATTTAAAGTGAGGTTGTGTAAAGGTCAATATAACAGTATTTACTCAAACCACTTTTATATTTTTAGAATTTACTTTATCCTGGTGAAGCCTTCTAAACTGTCATCATGTTTGCATTGGGCAGGTATTTACACAGAGGATCGATTGTTTACACAGGGAAGTGAGCTAGGATGTTGTGCCCCACTAATGATCTTCCTGTGTGAAAAAAAAAACACTCACAATCATGTACAGAACTTCAGATCAGAGAAACTATCTAAACAAAAGTAAAACAAAAAATATTGCAGCAGTCTATCACCACTGGTGGTGTACATTTCCTGTGTAAATAATCACTGGATTAATGCAAACAATAAAACAGCCCACAGACCACGTTGGTGTTGTACAGTAGACACCTGGGGGGTGCAGCCAATCAGTACCAGGGGAAATTAATCCCATGGGTTAGCTGCTTTGCAAATGGCAGCCAGTCCAGCATGTAAAGTAACGTAAGCATCTGAGCTCTTAAATATTTTTTTATTTGCTCTGTGAAAAGAATTGATGCATATGTCGATTTTCCATAAAAAAAAAATTGAAGCTGCGTTCCACCGGAAAGAAAGCTGTAAATGCTGAACTGCAAATATAGGCGATACACCTGATACGCCGCATTATGTATCAGATCATCTCATGAGCTCTGTGTTGCAGGTGGTGCTCTAAGACGGCATTAGTCCTTTTTAGTCTTGAGCCCTCTTGGATTACATATTAGCTTTAGCCACCAAGTCCAGCTAATTTGGATTTATGATATGAATTAGGGTAACAAGAAGATTATCTACTGCACGTAAGATGTTAACTCTTTATAACCTTTGAATTTAAAATTACCCCTTTAAGCTATGGCGACGCAACAATGAAGGAAAAGAGGTAACAGGAAGGAGAACAGTCTGGTGCACATCGTTGCACCCTCTTTCTTCCTCTTTCTCCATCCTTCTTCTCTACCCTTGCCCCTTTTCACACTTCCTGGATCCCAGTAAAGCGTAGGAGAGACTCCACGTCAATCATGCTGACAGCTGAAAGGCAGAGACTAACCAACAGAGCGTCACTGCTGCACTAACCCACGTGCAGGAAGATGGACGGTAGCCTTATGTAAATGTGTGGCAGGCCCTTGGTCATAAATCCCTCCGTGAAGCAGATGGTTGAATAACGGCTGCCATGTTTAAATCATTCTCCTGTCTAATCCACCAAAGGGGGCTCTTTGCATTTCTGAGGGCATCATTGCTAAATATGAGCATGAACAAAGTGTATTAACATCTCAAGATGTGGGAAGAGAGAAAGCAACCAATTGAGCAAGGGCGTGAGGCTGTGGGAGCAAGGCAGGAGGAGGAGGGGGTGTCTTTGATCCTGGGATTCATCTGGCTTTCATGGTCTGGAGGAGGCCGAGTAGCCCTTTGAACTCTGTGTTTAGGTGGAGAGAGCCGGAGAGGTGGGAGGGCAGGGGTGGTGTCCCCCCCCCTTCATATGGGAGGCACATGTGTCAGGACAGAAAGGGGGAGGGAGCGATGCTGTGTGCTGGGGCAACAGAAAGGGCCTCCTTATTGCATCCGATGTTATCATTCGTATCTTTAAGATGAATATATATCAATTTTAGACAACCCCTCCATAAAAATCTTAAACATTAAGCATAAATTAGTTGGCCTTTCTGGTAGTTTTTAAGCATCATTCTGAAACTCCCTTTACTGAAACGGAAAGAACCATTTAATTCACGGCCACTAAAACAAGAAAACACCCCAGTATGTGAGAATAATAGCACCTTCTTGAAGTATGTCACTGTATGGCTGGAGACATGAAACAAATTGTTTGCATGATCAGAACAACTTTGACTGAAATATGTAAGATGGATGGTTATTGGTGACAGTAAAAGGACATGACAAATGCTTTAGCCAAAATCACCAGTGAAAGAAAAAGTGGCTGAATCTCTAGAAGTAAACACACGGAAGGAAAACGTATAAATGTCTGCTGGAAACCCTTTTTGCCTTATGGGTATGAAACAGCTCAAATGGTAGTTGGGGGCACAATATTCCTCCAGGAAGATAATTGGGACTTGTGCTTGTTTTCTTTCTCAGTGGCTGAGCCAAATGAATGAAAGAACATTCGGCAGCAGATGCTCTCTCACCGTTTTGACTTTGCTTGCAACCACTGCAGGTGTTGCATTAACTTCAATTGACTTTTTAGGGACAAACAACTTGTTTTAAGAAAATCAAGAGTAGGTTGTGTGACAAATGGTGTCCTTGGAAATGTTTTGACGGCTTTGACATCATCATCACTTAACTTTTGGCTTCCCTGTGGTAACTTGTTTTTAATCTAATCTTCCAAGTTCATGGCATGGCAATGAATATAACTGTCATGAGCTATCATTTATCTCTACAGGTGACCATTGAAGTGGTGGATGGACTAGAGGGCCATGAACCTGAGAGAGGACTACGCAAGGAGAGCAAGCCCAACTGGGCCTCCCCCAACTGGAGAAACTGGTGGCCTCACACCTCCTCTTCGTCCTCTCATCAAACGGAGGAGCACGATCGCTCCTATGGGAGAAAAACGGAGGACAGCAACTTTCTCAGGCCGCCGTCAGACTGGGACAGGAGAGGAAGCAAAGCTCAAACCGAATACGGTGAGACTGACAGCAGGGTGTGGGTATTTGTTTGTGTTTGCGTGATATGGGGCTCTTATTTGAGCACTGCTTCCCAGATGGCCACGGTCTGATGCGGAATCTGTAATTTGCAGATTTACTGATTTAAGCTGTCAGAATAATAAGGGCAGTCATCCTAGGCAAGCCCCGATTGAAGCCCTTGCGCGTTTTTATGGGACAGATTTCGCTGTGGCGCAAAGCTAGCTGCGTCGTTGCATCAAAGTTAAGTCACAGTCAAGGAGCCGGAAGCACCATTAGGGCCTCTGAGGGACTCGAACCACGCTCTCCTAAAGCAAACCCCACAGATAAATCTGCCATGAAAGAATTTATGCTCACTGTCATACAGTGCGGCCCATGTTGAAGCATGCCCAAACCATCGCAGTCAAACAGGAATTTCTGTCGTTTTATTCACTTGCACTGGGGTGTTTGGAGGAAAGATGTTTGATATTTAGTAAACCATAACCCCTGTTAAATGCCTCTGGCTTATCGCTGCGGTCATCTCCATCATTCTTCCTGTATTTCACACCACAGTAATGGACATGAAATATTTTATCTGCATTACTGTCATAGTCTTAAAGTTAATGATGCACCGATGGGACAATCATTCATCTGACGTGTGGCCTGAGAATTTTCTTTTTCTTCCTGAATTCAGATTTTTGTCTTGACTGAATATGGCTAATGTGGTTTATATTACTGAAAAAATGCGTATGCTGAAGGGCAAATGGAGGATATATAGGGTGGTTTGAACGCCAGCCAGAAATGCTTGCATCCCAAAATGGCCACATTAATGTTTCTCTCTTATTAAATATGGCTTTTCAAACGTGGATCAATGTGTGTGGCAGAGTCACGGCGGTGGTGGCGGGACAAGGTGACCCTTATGTAACTGCTTCTCTGTTTGCATTTGCTGTCATTTCAATTTGAATTTTCAAATTAATGAGTTAAGCATACAGCAGCTATGAGGTGTTCAATGTGCACTAAAATTTGTCATTGAACCTTTGTTAGAAGGCTTTTGTGCATTTTCTCATACTACACCCACACATAGAAATATATTTTATTGGGATTTTATATGAAAAACATTCAGAAAATCTAAAAGGTTTTGCATATGTTTGGATGGAAATGATCAAAAATTTAACTGGCTATTTGAATCATTGAACAGGATCTGATTTAAACATATTTAGCTGGCTGTATCGTTACTATCCTTTGCCTACAGAAACAGTAAAACTTCCCTGTGTTTCTAAAGCTCCTAGCAGGTTTTCTTTGAGGACTGCTCTGATTTTTATCGCCATTTATCTTCCCATGAACTCTGACCAATTTAACTGCCCGTGGTGAGAAAATGCATTCCCAAGTTTTATCACGGGGATGGTGTCTAGTGTTGGTTTTCCACCGCACATACCATTTGGCATGAAGATTAAAAAAGTTTTGTTTGGTCTCATTTGCCAAGAGAACCTTCTTCTACGCATTTGCTGAGTTTGTCACGTGGCAAACTGTAAATGATAATACTTCTCACATTCCTTCAACAATGATTTGTACTCGCTACTCTTATATAAGGGTCAGTTTTGTGGAGTACATGGCTAGTGGTCTGATTTCCTTTGTACAAGCTACCATTGACCTCCTGCTTCTACCTACACCAGCCTAAGTTCATGCAGCCATGTCTTGATATATTTGCATTTTTTCAATTGACAAGAGCTTTTTGAGATGTCCAAAGTTTGGAATATTGTTTTTATGACCTAACCCAGCTTTAGGTTTCTCCACCTTATCTCTGACCTATGTCCTATGCTCCTTGGTCTTCACGATGCTGTCTCTTTAGCAATGTAGTGATGAAGGAAGGTTTTACTCTAGATTTTATTAAAGAATATTGAGGTTAAGAAGGAAGCAGAAAAATACATGCCATATGTAGTACTGTCCTTCTGCTACTTTATGTAAAATACATTGAAGTTTGCTTTTATAACATTACAAATTGTGAAAAATACATGCATGAACATTTTTGAACTGCACTGTAACTCTAGGATTTTGTCTGTATTTGTGCTAAAAAACCGTACTGTCTTTCCTTTCTCTGATCCAAGACTACATGGATGGTGAAGGAGACTGGAGCAGCTGGTCAGCATGCAGTGTCACCTGTGGAAACGGCAACCAGAAGAGAACCAGGTCCTGTGGGTATGCCTGTACGGCCACAGAGTCCCGGACTTGCGACATGCCCAACTGTCCAGGTAATCTCCTGTTTGTTTTTATCCTTATCAGGAGCAAAACAAAACCCACTCATTCTTCATTCCATCCTTGTCCCTTAAGGTTTTGAAGACGCCTTCAAGACGGCAGCTACTGAAGTGAGCCTGCTGGCTGGGAAAAATGAGTTCAACGCCACAGAGCTCTTTGGTGTTGGTAAGATTTTGTCCGTTTACTTTTTTTCCTCCACCCCATCCTTCTTATAGATGCGACTGCTTTATCGCAGAGAATGTTCCTCTGCACAGCTGGTATGCTTCCATTTAGCGCCATTACTGTGAAAGTGCTGCAGGGCATGAAGGTCACAGCTTTCATCTCTACCCACCTTTTATCCCAATGTTCCTAAAGTCTTCAGTAAAACCACACACTTGTGGAAAATGCTACTCCTGCTCACACTTCTGAATTTAAACTTTAATGCTGGCCACCAAACATTATCTCTTCCAGACACAGACAGCTGTGAGCGATGGATGAACTGCAAGAGTGAGTTCTTGAAGAAGTACATGACGAAAGTGGCCAACGACCTTCCCAGCTGTCCCTGCTCTTACCCGACCGAGGTGGCGTACAGCACGGCGGACGTGCACGACCCCCTCACACGGCGCGATTTCCGCTGGAAAGACGCCAGCGGGCCAAAAGAGAAGCTGGAGATCTACAAGCCCACGGCCCGTTACTGCATCCGCTCCATGCTGACCCTGGAGTCGACCACGCTGGCCGCGCAGCACTGTTGCTACGACGACGGCATGAAGCTCATCACCCGTGGCAAAGGGGCCGGCACGCCCAACCTCATCAGCACGGAGTTTTCCGCAGACCTGCACTACAAGGTGGACATCCTGCCCTGGATCATCTGCAAAGGAGACTGGAGCCGCTACAACCAGGCCAGGCCGCCAAACAATGGCCAGAAGTGTCCAGAAAATCCTCAGGATGAGGATTATTACAAACAGTTTGAAGAAGCGAGGGAGTTCTAGCCCACTGTGCAGCTCAAACTAGACTCAGAGACTCATGCATCCTCACAAGAAGCACACTTGTCATAAACCTGTCCGTTTTTTCTGCTTTGGTGACAAGTTCCGTTTTTAAAAGGTACTCCTCTATAATGTTGCTGCAAAATGTTACTCAGTTGGTCACAAAAAGGGAGAAATTTCTTCATTTTTTTTTTTTAAAGGGAAAGTTACTATTATAGAAACGTCAGTTTAGACTGTGTCCAAGTTTGTCTCTGTAGATGTTGCAGTGATAGAGTAATGAGACGCCCTCTCCCAGGAATGCGTTGGTCAGAAGGGTGCCAAAGGACAGAGCGGCTCAGTTTTAATAATTTTCTGTGCAGGTTTTATCCATGTAAGCTTGTGGGTATGAATATTTAGCATGCACATTTCTGTTTCGTTCATGTACCTCTGTAATATTCTGTCTGTGAGGCAGTTCATTGTAAAAAGCCTGCATTAGTTTTGTAAAGTATTTATTAAAGTGTAGCTGTGATTGTGGTGGGTGTCTGATTTTAGATTCTCTTTCACATAAAGGTTTTTTTTTTTCTTCTTTTTCCTCTCTTGCTAAAGCATTCACGCTCTGTGAGCATTTTTTTACACTTCTACTCTTACAAGCCCAAACTTCAAACTATTTTATTGGGATGTAATATTAAGGGCAAAAAAACGGCTTCAGTGCAGATTAAATATAGATTGTCTGCAATCACAGACTGGACTTTGACTAGTACATTCCAACAAACGAATATGCGTTGCTCCAACCCAACAGTGAACAAAGTCAGTCCTCAAGGGCCAGTATCCTGCATGTTTATCCTGCTGGAGAAAAAGGGTCCGCAACATGATTTTGTGCAGTGTTTAATTACACACAAGTAGACTCTGTTAAGTGACTTCTGAATGCAACTAGTTGTCTTTATTCATTAGTAGCTGACCAGGAAGAAAGGGAGTCTGAGAGGGGGAAGACATGACGTAAATGTATCGACTGAATCGAACCGGAGTCGTGTGCCGGCTCTACCGCTGAGACATGTGGAGCCCCAGGGGATTTTATTAAGCTGTATTAGAATAGAAGGGCCTAAATGTGGACACTTTCTAGGTGTTTATGTGTTTAAAAAAAACAAAAAAAAGAAACTGTGGATCCTTTTCCTGACATTTCCCCCTAATTATTCACTAATTTGTGTTGTTCTGCCACATAAAATCCCAATAAAACACGCTGAGGTTTGTGGTTCCAATGTGACAAAATGTGAAAAAGTTCCAGTGGTTTGAATACATTGAGACACAGACAAAGACTAAACCAGAGCTTCGTCTCTAATTCGTACCTCACCATCGCTCAAAGCATAGGATATAACTAACGGAGTGCGAAGAACGCGAGAAATAAACATGCAGAGAAACGATTGAATATGAAATGTCTAAAAAAAAAAAAAAGCCAACAAATATGCGAAGGTGTATTGTCATTTTCCCACATCTTCAAGGTTCATCAGCTGCTCCTAGATTTTTCTCCTGCTGTCAAACAAAAAAAAAAATCATCTCCAGGAACAGGAAAAAAAAAAAAAAACATCTCATCTAATCAATTACACTCCTCCACAGAGTTAAGCCAGTGCACAAGACTTCCATTAGTTCCATCCAGAGTGGCTGTCAGGACAGGCCTTTTGATGGGGCTGTGATATTTCTTCAGAGGGCGAGGAGAGTAAGGTTCCTTTGAATGCGACTCAGATTCTTTCTTTGGCATGTGTCCTCACATTCCTGAGTAATTTCTCAGTGTACACACACTCCCACACACACATTCACTGCTGCTTGTCCGTAGCAGAGAGTGTGCGTGCGTGTGTGTGTGTGTATGTGGGGTGGGGGTTTAGGGGTGGACCTCTGACCGTTCCCTCTCCGCTGAGTGCTGCAGTCATTGTCACACAGAGAAAGCCATTCATGGTGCCCTCATTCCTGCAGTCTCGTGTGCTGCACAGCTGGCCGGGTGCAGGGGCTTGTCTTTATAAAGCAGCAGGCCCCAGCACGTTTCACACCCCCGAGGCGCTCTCTGTGCAACCGCCTAGTTGTTTCTGTGTTCGTGGAAAACTCCACGGGCATCGTCCGACCCATTTATCCGCGACTCTGCTTTTTCTCAACGTGTCCACTGAAAAATTGAACAAGAAGTTTGCTTAATCCGCTGTCAGTCCCTCCCCCCGAGTTAAAGCGTGGTTTATTGCCGAGATTAAAGAGAGCAGCGTGGATCGTTGTCTTGGCGCGGCGTCTGCTGAGCAGGTTTAGAGATCAAAGCGAGGTGTTCACCTTTTATTTTGTAACATTAGCGCCAAGTTCAAATTGACGGCATACCTTCCACTCCGCCACGTCTCTCCCGCCCCCACCCAGACTCTCCCCTCCAGGCAGGCTCCCTCCTTGAGCAGGCGGTTACTCGCATGCACGCCGCACGCCGCTGCTGTTATTATTGCGCAAAGGTACCGATAGGAACACAGATAGAAGGCTGGAGAGGGCGGCTGGTGTGAAATTGCAGAGGAGGGCAGGGAAAGTCTACGCCCGCCAGAGGAAAGAAACCTCGCTGCTTGGACTGTTTGTGAGGCCTCGCTGCTGTGCTGCTATTTCCAGCACGGCGTTCTGGTTATGATTCAAAGGCTGCACATTAGTGGTGTATTGTCAAGGACCCGAAAGGGCTCATTAAGCATCACTACGATATGGGTTTTGGTATTTTGCCTCTATTTTTGTTATGAGAAAGGAATTATGTCCAATGTGCCGCTGACACGGCTTCAGATTGAGCTCGTCAGAGCTTCCCCTGGGTTTTCTCACCAGATCTACACACCAGAGCCACAGTGCGGCAGTCAACTAAATAATTCCATGGACTTTGACTTGCTTACACAAAAATGTAAAGGGTGCCTTGGATTTGTACTGGAATCCCTTTACTTTGAAATAATTAAATAAAATCCAGCGTCGAGTAATTTGTGCGTAATTTTGTCTCGGTCGTCTCAAAAGCGTTCATGGATCATGAAGATCAAGGAACGCAGCAGACAGGTCTGGAATCGGTTGTGGAGAAGTGTAAAGCAGAGTAAAGTTAGAAAGCTATTCCTCTGGAGGAGCTGCAGAAATTCACAGCTCAGACATGCGGAAGATCATCTGGCTCTGGTCAGATGAGGCCAAAGCTGAACTTTTTGGACCTACATGCAAAACACTGCGTGACAGAACACACCATCCTCATCCTCAACATGGAAGTGGCAGCATCACACGTTCTGGGGTGCTTTTCTTCATACACCCCAAAAAACGTTTTGGTGGGGGAAGCTGAATCCAAAACAAAACTGTCCGAAAGTTATATGCTGCAAAAGACTTGAGACTGGGGTGGAGGTACAGCCAGAGGATCACTGGATTAGTTAAGATCCATGTGTTTAAAATGCCCCTGTAGATTTAATACTCTTCAACTTAGATTCTTGTCAAACTCATGCATAAGTCTAATTTGGAGTATTCTTAAAGCTCTGCCTCATCATCTTACAAGCAGAAAAGCAAATGTTTGTTTTAGGATCTCAGTCTGAAGGCTCCTGTAGGTAAAGGGGCAGGGACATCTCTTTGTTTTGGGTGTGCTGCAGATGTGGCCGAGCCATTTTTAGTCTCACTTCCCTCACTTTCTTTCACTCGCTCCCTTACACTGCCGCTTTATGGGTGGTGTGGCACAATGCAGGAAGTGTCTGGGCCGCAATACCGCAGGGCCCTAACTTCATGGCAAACCTAATTAAAAGGTTTTTCTTTCGGCTTCTAATCTGAAAGGGCTGTCCTGGACCCGGACCTTGCTTATCTTTCATCCGCCCACCCCCAGTCGTCACCCCCGGCACTTTACTGACAAAAAAAAAAAAAAAAAAAAGCCATCGGCTCACATCTTTAGCACGGCAACACAGGGGAGGAGTAAGCTGTGGGGGTCGGGGGAGGGGGGGGGAGCAAATATGGGCATACAGCTGAGCAAACGGGACAAGTACAAGTGTAGGACCTGAGAGGGCACGGAAAGCGAAACAGAGCTCTGCTGCCACACAATGAAACGTAGAAAATGGCAAATCAAATTTCTTTGACTTGTTAGATGTTTGGGTTGGTTTTACAGGCACCTGCTGCTGGCAGGTCCCGTATAAAAGCAAGCACCTGCTTTCACTTACAGCTCCTTGCGGAAATACTCTCTCAACCAAAGATTTTCATCTCGTATACCAAAGTAGTTCCTAATTGTGAAGTGGGGAGGAGACTTTACTAACAGACAAATCTGAGAATTGTTATGTGCATCCCCCCTGGCGCTGAATATTTTGCACCACCTTTTTGATGCAAATGTTCAACTATCTTTCTCAGAAATGCTGCATTTATACACACAGGACGACACTTAAATATGCTAAGCGGCTTCTGAAGGCAAATGGTTGCATTTTGTTTAGTGGTTTCAGAGAAAATATGAGGTAAATACAGGTACAAAACACACTTTTCTGCTTTGCACGTCTGTATGTGGAAAATCTACAGGCCCGTTTTTGGTCTATCGCATAAAAAATCAAAAAGAAAAGTTTATGATTGTAATATGACAAATACTTAAAAAAAAAAAAAAAACTAGGCACAGGAATACTTTTGCAAGAAAATGTATACAATGTTTCAGGGTATAGATTAACTTTTTCGGGCTCAAAGGAAAAGGCATCGATTCCAGACCTTTTTTTGTTTGTAATAACCCATATGTCTTCTACACTGTGCAACGTCGGCTGCAGACATCTGGAAAAACATAAAACATGGTTTGATTTTAAATCTTGATTTTGACTGACTAACCAGGCTATCACAAAGGGCGGCTGGTATGACAATGCCGAGGCGGAATGGTGTCTTGGAGGTGGTGAAGGGGCAGCGAACATGAGGAACAAAAAGCTGCGCGGCCGTGACTCCGCGGTGACAGCACCGCTTGGCATGTTGAGGACAGCAGGGCAGACAGGCAAGGCTGCTTGCCTTTGATCTTTATTTGCTTCATGTCTGTTTTGCATTTATAGAGCTTTGCTGAACGCATGGCATTGGACACACGGAAAATGGCTCAGGACCGGTCCGCGTTTTAAAGAGCCGGGGTCTTTTTTCAAAGCTGACGGGATCCAGAGCGAAGACGAAAACTCCACGGTGAGTAGAGAGGAAGGTTCCCCAGTGGCACGGATTAGCCCTGATGAAAATCGCTCGCTCTCTCATAACACGCGGCTAATCATGTCGGTGGAAAGTTGTGAGGGTATGGGAGGGTTACTGTCAGCGGTTACGTCAGTCTCCCTTTAGATGGACCTTTAACATCAAACTGAGGACAGGTGGCTGCGGAACAACACACACAGCGTACTTTTCGCTAACATGCAACACTTATGACCTCCCAAATTCACTTTGCGCCTTAGTGACACCAAACAACTGTGACATGTTACACCTTAGGGGCAGACTGACTGCATATCATCACTATGTGGGCTGATCTCACAATCTGGCATAAGGCACCGACACTGACGCATTTCTACTTTCAAACGGTGAATTATGAATCTTTTCACAGTTCTGCTGCAAATACCTCTCAGACACCACAATGGCCACAATCCAGAGTCAGCAGCAGCTGGACAAAGTGTTGCTAGAAAGACTTCCCAGCCTGCAAAAAGGTTCAGAACGACAAGAAGAAAAGAGGAAAGGAAAAAGCACTGGAATATTACATTGATTTTAAAAAGAAAGCGAGCTGCTTCCTTACTGTTATTACATCACAAACACCTCAGCTACTTTGATGTTCGGCTCTTTTCTGGCATACTCTTTGGCTCTCAGAAGTAAAGAGCCCTGTTATATGTTAAATGCTAGATTTGTTTTCCCCAAATAAAGTGTCATTTAACCTGAACGATTCAGATTGGAGAAAAAAATCAGATCTGAAAATTTTGGGGCTTTCTGGCTTAATGTTTTAAAGGCATAGAGCCCAAAACTTTTGAATGAAACTACGGTAATACTTTGTTGAAGCATGTTTTTATTAAAATGTATAAATACTGTCTTCTTCAAGTACAGCAGATCTTTGTTCCAGATTAATCAGATTCACCAAAACTAATAGTGAAGAAAATAAAATGTAGAAATTACATCAAAAACTGTTCATCCAGCTAGTAGGTGCGCATTTATTCATGCCAGGTTATTGCACTTTTTTTTATTTACAATCCTTTTTACTGATTTGTTTTCCAGTTACATTGTAGGCCAATTGTCAGATCATGTTTTTTCATTGTGGTGAGCTCCACACTGACTGCTGTCCAAAAAGTAAACAATTTAGTTGCATCAGTTCTGAACTGATCTGCAGGACTTATCAATATTTAAAGCAGCTAATTATGTAGGGTTATTACATCACATAGCAGCTACTCAAACTCCTTTTTTCTTTAAAACGCCATATTTCATCATGTTTTAAAGCCAGAAAGCCCAAAAATCTTGAATGAAAACATAAATAAATCCCACTAAATATTTCTATTGGGTTTTAAATCAAGCAAGTAACTTTAAAACACACTTTACGTACAGAAAAAAACAGCCTTTTGCCCCTATGACCCGGCCCTGGATTAAGCGGGAAATGATTGATTGTTTGATGGACACAGTTGGAAAAACTCATTTCATATTGGGGTGTTAAAACACAGACAAAAGTGTAGCAAGGTAGATTTTATTCAGTTTCTCAGCACTGCAGATTTTTGCACATATATGGTTTGCAAAGCTTATACAATTCAATATAATTTCTATATAGAAATCAACAGGAGTTTTTTCATGTTACTAAGTAATAAAGTAAAATAAGCACATCAGCTAACCCCATTGTCCCCAATGTAGTTGGGGAAAAGGGTGACTGTTCAGACAGTCACCCTTTTCAAGTACAATTCAACAGCCCCATTTCATGGGCCTGACATAGACATTTGTTTTAGCTGGATTCTTCCAGCAGGAAAATACAGCCTCTTTGCCAGTGGGACTGCGGAAAAATAAAATGTGATTTATAAATGATAAGTAACAGTCGTCACTCTGGAAGTGCTCGGCTTCCTCCTTATAGATCGACTCTGTAACTACAGGGTAAGAGAAAGTAGCTCTCATTCTAGACATGCAGTATTTATGTATGCACATTTTATAAAGGAAGCAAAACATTCAATGCCTGAAATGATAGAAAATAAGCGTTATGCTACATTTTAAATAATGCTGGAGTCTTAACAGTACAGGTGGTTACATAACAAACTAATGCATTTTTTTTTACTATTGTTAAAAATCCAAGGCTCTAAATTATTGCAAGCAAAAATCTTGAGTAGCAGACAGTTCAAAAGGTGCACTTTTACATATTCCATACATTGTTGTTTGAAAACAAGCAAAAAATATCACAGATTTGAAATTCATAAAAAATGTGAAAATAGTCACATCTCTTCTGCAACACAATATAGCATCCACCCTGTTTCCCTAGATTATAGCTTTTGTACAAAATGCAGGGAGGTATTAATTAGCTGGGGGGAAACAAGAAGTATCAAAGAAAAGTAATGGTACATCAATGTAATGATGCATCAAGTTTATTCCAGGTGACACTGGAGAGCTTGGAGGGTAAACTGGCATAGAATGCATACTGGAGGCCGGCAACGGCAAAGGGAAGTCCTATAAGTGCACTAAGTAGTAGCTATCGCTCATCACTTCTTCCTGAACACCTGTTCAAACAATGAAAGCTTATTATCTCTGGCATCGCAAAGGTTGTGGGAAGTTGGGGGGTATGTGTGAGTGCCTGTATGTGCATTGTCTGAGTTCGTATAGGAGTATTGCTAAGGAAGCCCCGAAGAAGAGAGAGAGAGGAGGGAAAGCGGTTCAATCCACCATGCCCATCAGCCGACACACCCCTCCCTCGATGGCCAAAGACTGGCCAGGAACCGTTCCAGGAGGCAATCTGGATATGTGAGTCTGCAGGCAACAACAAATAAAAAAACACTTTTAAAAGCCCCAGTATATTTTAAGCACAAGTAAAAAAAAAAAAAAAAACATTAAAAAACAGAGTGACTCACACCAGGCTTCATTTCTAATTTGGTTGAACGTAAAGGTGCCAAACTCCAGCCCACGCGAGTGACTTTAGATGCCTCCTTTCTCCAACACACCTGAACCAAATGAATGGCTCATTAGCAGCCCTCTGCAGAGCTGAATGACCTGCTGATGAGGGAATTCAGTCATTTGGTTCAGGTGAGGTGGAAGGGTGAAGCCTCTAAAACACACCACTGGTAAAACCTATTCCAGTGATTGTTTTTGAGCCAACTTTCTCTGGAAACTCTTCAAATGGGTGAACAATCAGTAAATCACAACACACAAAAAGCAATGAGGCTCAAACATGGAAACTTCAACTCAAACACTGGGAGATATAAACATCTAGTCCACTGGTTCTGCTTGTCACTGTTTGCCACAGAGAAGTATGTTACCAGTTTGCTCCAACCATGTAAATCCATGAGCTTCAAGTAGGCAGTGTGTGTCCAAATCAAACTATGTGGCTGTCTTTAGCAGTGTTATGAGTAATTTAGCAGGTCATTGTCAGTTGTAAAAATTAAAAAATAAAATAAAAATTACATGTTAATTTTCCCAACAGTGAAGAGTTGTACTTAGCAACCTTATTTTACCAAGCTGGGCCAGAAAGAAACTGAGAAAATATATTACTAACAAAGACAATTATAGCAAATAATCATCTCATTTGGATAGTACTTGAAATTAAAAAAAAAAATCACACAGGAAAGAGAAAGATAATCACCTCAAAATGTGCACATTACAGAGACACACCGGTAGATTTAAAAAGCTATAACTACTTCATTTAACTGGTTAATTTAAAGAATTTTGGACTGTTTATTAATGTCCAGAGAATACAAATTTGCATTTATTTTATTTGTTGGAAGCGTTTCAGTAACTTGCCATGTGTGATTAGATCCCCTGAAGATATTCAGTCAGCATCATCATGTTTGTATTTTTTCAATTTGAACTGACCGAAAAGTTGTAAGAAAGTCGCAAACACAGCTGTGAAGGCATGAGTGATACTTCCATCTGGGGATCACAGGTCATCGACCCCCCCCCCCCCCCATGTGCCATTAATGGCTGTCATCCTCCTTCCTTTCTCTTGGCAGAAAGGCTAACGCTGACTCCTTTCCTCTTGGGGGAGGAGAAAATCCAACTGATGAGTCAGGCCACTGAGCTGGTCCCACATAACTCATCCAGATGCAAGAATCGACTGGTGCTGTTTGGTGTCGGCTCAGACTATTCCCCTGAGCAGCCCGAGGGCAACTGTCACTACAATGGGACAGCAGCCAGACAAGGTCAACCACACATGGCAATACTCTCAGGGGGCCATTATGCCTCGTACGCGCCTCTGAGTTCATCTTCTTCCCTTCATCTTGTGAAAATGAGGTTAAAGGAAGGTCTCATTTGAACTGTTCGATGGGGGGTGGGGGGTCCTCGAATGAGTCATGATCAACTTAAACTAAATGTTTTCCTTTTGATGTTTGTGACCAGTGCAAAACAGTTTTCACACCAAATACTCCACTGAAAATCCCCACAGGGCACAGTTAACTGGCTGCTTGAATTCATAAGGCTGACAAAGACAGTTTAAACCTATAATATATTTACACCAATACATGTGAGGCTTGTGTCCTGTTAAAAGCAACAGGGTCAAATAATGACGCTAGTCTGACGTAAACACCTCAAGATACAGAATCTGAAAATACAAGAAAAGAAGGGGGATGTTAATTTTATAAGATAGAAAGGGCAGCATTACTGAGCAGCAACAATCTGGAGTTTATAGCCAAACAAGTGAGGAAAACTGTTTTATACAAACATCCAATGAGGATAAAGGGGAGGCTTTACACTTCATAAAAGGAGATTAACATGTATGTCAAGCAAATATAAAATGCTTCTCTAATGGCTTGTTTTGGCTAGTAATACCCAAAATACTGATTTTTAGGGCTTTGTTCTTAGCTGGGGAAAAAAAATGCAGGAAATGTTGAGTAAATGTTGCACATTATGCATTTATACAGGCAGCACCGCTGCAACATGTCTGGGACAAGTCTGATTTTCATTTAAGCTCTGAAAACAGCTTCGAGCACAAAAATGCCTAAACAGACCAACTCTCTTGCTTTTACTTGCATTAAGGAGGGCATTTCAACACATATTAATATCACAAAACCTGCTTTAAAAAGCTCTGTCTGATACACTGCTAGCCTTTGGAAGCCAGCCTTGAAAATGGCACCACCGTATATAAAATGAGGGGTCACCTGGTACCGCAGAGTGCAAAGAAATTGGGAATACAACAAATGGATGTGCATGAAATGTTGATTTCATGGGAATCAAAAGCCCAAAATGACTTTAGGGCCAAATGACATGTCTGGAAAATAACTGTCGACAAACTTAAAAAGTCTGTGTAGCATACTTGAGGCTGTTGTATCATATCTGTCATAAACAACACGCTCAAGCCCCATTTAAAAAGGAGAAAGTGTAAATATGCTAGAATATGGTTTTTAGGATTGTCAGTGGTGCCAATGTTAACATTTCCTTCACGAGCCACCACTGCTATTGACCAACAGAGAATTTCTGTTTAAGAAACATGCAAAACTTCTGTATAAAAAAAAAAAAATAGCTTCAAAAAAGAAGCAAAATGAAGTAGGAAAGAAAGAAGGCATGCAAACCTGTTTACAACTTGTTACTCGGTGACCAAAGTAACCACATGACAGGGCAGCAGCTGTGTCAAAATATAGCATGAACAGGACAGCTCATTGTTCAAATGTTTAAGAAAAACAACATTCTTTGTTGACATAAATGTGTTTAAGAGTTACAGAAGCCACACATTAACACCACAGTGTACACGAAAGGATAAATGTAGCTCTATGACCAAGCTCTTGTTTTTTTGTTGTGGTTTTCAGATTTTTTCCCTCTTAGAATAACTACAAAGACAATCATATGCTATTTTAACTTTTAACTCATTGAAAGATGAATAATAAAAAAAAAAAGTTTTTTTTTTGTTTTTTTTTTTTAAAGATATAAAATAAATAATATCCAGAAAAGCGTGCATGCTTTTTTGATTTTCTCTGGCTTTACACAATTGAAGAAGAAAATCTTTATAGTGGTTAAGATGTAAAAGAGGAGAAAACAAAGCTCTGTGTGAGGTTTTACTGTTGTCATTCTTTGTCTTTATTCAACCGAGGTGATCAGAAAACAAAATTCAGTCTAAACCAATGGTTTGTAGATTTGCAAAACATCATTTGATTGAATTCAGGGTAAATTCAGGTGAATATTTGAATAAAACCAGATGCTCTTCCTCATGAAAACACTCGTTATTCCACAGTGAAAAGTGGAGAGACAAGAGAACGACTAAATGTTTAACAGATATCTGATATAAATGGGAAAAATATAACACGACCGTACAAGTGTCTGACAATCCATGCTAAATCAACATTCTTAGCAGAGATGTTGAGAAAATATGCACCAGATTGGCCTTGACCAGAAAATGTTTGGTCAGAAACCAAAACGTTCACTCTTTTGTCCTACCAGTAAACCCACCATATTAAGTGTTTAAAGACTACATTGAAAACACTCTTTAGTGTGAAGTCTGTTACTAAAAGAAGAGTCAAATTTAGCCTTTTTTTTTATTTTGTTAGTCATGGTAAAATATCTGTTCAATCACAACTGGCTAGTGGTATTTTTCAGGTCAGAAATGCCCCCTATATACAGTGTTGTTTTGTCTGGTTTTCTACAAACACTAAGCTATCTGAAGAAAAACAATTCAAAAGACACCAGAAACCCAGTGACCTCTTTACCAAATACTCACGCTGCTGTGTAAAAGCACCTTTCATGTTTTATCACATTTAATCAGAGAAAGATGAACTCTGGCTGGGCAGAAATGGTCAGCTAATAGGAATGGAAGGAATGTTTGAAGATTCACAGCCAAGGCAGTGAATATCTGAGCTCAGAAAACTGTGCATGAAAACATGGTGTGAGAAATACATGTTTTGCAAGAGTTTTGTTATTTTAAACTTCATTTTGTTTTAAACAAGGACTTAGCACAACACTGGCACCCTTTGTTCCAAACTACTTCTGCTTCTCCTCTTCTCCAAGTTTGAAGATTCCCACAGATTTACCATCAAGGTCATGGCCATGCAGGTGGCACTTCGTGGGCCTCTATAGCAGACCACAGCAGCTGGGACTGCAGTCTGAACGCTTTAAAGTTCCTATCTCTTGCTATTTGAACTTCATCTGACGGGAGAGAGAAAACAGATGCTGTTCACCATGGTACCCCTTTAATGAACGTATGTAGGCACTGAGCAGAAAACATCTCTGGTCCCAGCTGGGGTTCAGCGAGGGAAATCTTGTTTTGCACCCGATGAAGGAGCATGACGGACAGAAAAGCCAGCTGCTCTGGTGTGCAGATGGCATAACACAAGAGGCACAGCTCGAATCCCACAGTCGCCCTCCAGCAGAGGCAGTGTGAGGTTTGGTGGAGCAGCTGTGATCCTGGCTGCGCTCTCCAATATCAAAATCACCACTGGTCCCTGAAGAGGAAGTGGACACCCGGGCCCCAGGAGATTCAGAGATGGCTGACTCCTAAAGCTGCACTTTACGCAAGTAACTTTTTACTGCTGAATGTGAATAGTTTGGAGGCTACTCAAATGCAAATCATGAATTTATAATGAAATAAGCGTGCTTTATTTTTTTTAAAGTACCTTGTTTGATGTATTGTGATTCTGAAGAAGCCTGCTTGTTCACTCAGACAAATATATTAGGCATCATGCACATTTATAGAGATTTGCAGGAAATTACACTGATGGATGAGTTTCAGTAACCTTTAGGATACGTTCAAACCCTAAAGGCTGTGATCAGAGAAAGTCAAACCACGAGGAAGAGAAAGGTACAGCTGAGGAAGGCGGGACAGCACACAGAAAGCAAACACTTAGAAATATGATCCAGACTGTGATACAGAGATCATGCAGAAGACTGTATCAGAAAGCCCTAATGCTCTTAGAAGCCATAAAATTTTGCTAAAATGTCTATAAGCAATAAAACTTTAAGTTTAATGGTACTATTCAGTGAATGCATGTATCAGTTTTAAGGTACTGTTTTCTGTTAAGCAGATTGTGGAGCTATGACTCCACTATCACATACTGAGAGTGACGTTACCTCCTACTATAAATAACTGACCACCCTTCACTGAAAGCAGGCTAAAGAGACAAGCATGGTGGCTGTAGTTTTTAAAGCAAAATCTGAATAAATTAAAATCAGTATCAGAAATCTGCCACAAAACTTTAATTGGTGCATCCCTACTAGTAACAAAACACTTGGGTGAGGATGAAGGTTTTCCGAAGATATTACTAAGTTGCAGCATAAAGTTCACATATAATGAAGGAAAGAATAAGAGCATGTCAGGAATATTAACAAACACAGCTTGCACTACAGAATAATTGAGGAGTTTGTCTGTTTTTTCTTTTACATTAACAAATTGTAACACAGGAGTTATTTGGCTTTTATAATGTAATATTACTGACATAAAGCTATTTTTTTAAATATTTTTTTTCTAATCTGTAAAATTCTGATGTAGGACAAGTGTTGTTAAATATATTACTCTATATACTAATATTAATATATTTTACATTATCAGGCAATTCAAAAGCTCACCTTTGCTTTGCTGTCCTGGGCAGACATGTAGCCAACACACATGCTCTCTGTGGTGTGACTCCACAGGAACTCCACTGTGGAGTGAACAATAAAAACATAAAACAGGGCTAAGTTTATCCAGAATAAATAACATAAGGCATCTTTTAGCATACAAAATGTACGTAATCTAAAAGCCCTACAACATGTCACACAAAGACACAGAAGTTTAGAAGCAAATCTGTGATAATGGACCATTTTACCGTTCTAATGTGAAGAACGTGACATGCTGTTAATTCCTACGTCAACAGTTATGAAGTCAACCAATCAAGTTTATTTATAGAGCACATTTCAGCAACAAGGCAGTTCAAAGTGCGTTATATAATAAAAACACAAAAATAAACAGCCATAAAAGACACCACGCAGTCAACAATGGAGAAAACCAGTAAACATTACATTTTGCCAAGTGCCAAAGTAGTGAGAAATGGTCACAACTTTGGAAACATTTCAGCCTGATTTTGATCTTACAATCTCAGCCCAGCAGAAAGAGACGATTCTGTCTCAAAGCTGCAGGTAGAGAAACCGGATCCACGAACACAAACAGTCAAACTGAGCAGTTCTCAGAAGGAGCCACTTGTGCAAAGATTAGCAGTTGATTCCAAAGTGGGAGGTCTGAGTTTGAATCTGAGATGAAGGGGGTGAAACCAGAGCCTGACTGCACAAGTTAAACCCCAGACCACCAGCGAGGAAAGCCGCGGCATCTCCTCCCACTTTTACTCATTCAACCAATCGTTAATTTATATATATATATATATATATATATACAGTCAGAACTGGTGTTAGAGGAACGGATCTGTGCACAGAGATGCAAATATTAATGCTTTACCCATTGCGGCTTGAATATTTGGAGATGGCTGTGCTTCCACACATCTGCAGCATCTCAAGACAATAACTCCACCCAGAACACGATCTTCACTGGCCAGAAACGGTGAGCCTAAAAACGTAAAGGGCCAGAACATTTATCTGTGACCACAGGGCATCTCTTTCAATCAAAATAATTTAGAAAGACATACACAAACAAAGAAACAAACAAACAAAAAAAAAAAAGGATACAAGACAATAGCAGATTGATCTAATGCCTAAACTGTGCAGTGGGTATATAATTGATGTATAATAACACAAACAGTCTCGATGGCCAGCAGCCAGTTTGATTTCCTCAAATATTAAAACGTAAATATGCGTCACCACTTTTTGTTGCTTAGTTTAATTTCTGTAGAGGATTTCAAGACCCTATACTTGTTGACCAGAAGTAGGGTCCTGACTGCAACGTTGGGTATCAGTGATCTAATCAACTGAAAGTAAAGAGACTTACCAGTTTTATTGTGTTCTATTTTCACAGAAAACCCTTTATTCTGGAACGGTTTGAAGATATCAGTAAGTTTCAGTGCATAAACGACTTTATGTGGCTGCTAGTAGTAAACGTAGTAAAAAAGCTATTAACCAGACAAATCATAGGCTGACATTGATACGTTAAGCGGCTCTCGTGTTCAGAAAGGACTCGCTTTTATTAAATCATAACTACCACAAAATGTAAATAAGCTTTAAACTTGAAAAGATTTCCTTGAACCATCAGTCCTAAATGTGCCCCTAGCATTGGGTTAAATCCAGGAGTATTGAACTTCAGAGGCATATTTTTTCTGCCTGACTTTTTGAAACAATTATTGAAAGCTTGGTGTGGACTACACATACCCCAGTCCCTTTAATCAAATGAAAGGGATTTATTGAAAACCTTTCTTCCCCGTTGAGTTATTTGCTGTTTTTTTTTTTTTTTTTAGCCAAGTTAAACAACTGGAAATGATTATTCTCTTCTGATGCAATTATCCTCTTTAGCAGTCTGCTAAATAAAAATATTTCACTGCCTTCATGTGGCCAAAATGAAAGGGATAATGACAGGTAATATGCGCGATAATAACAACAAAATTAACAGGGAAAATAGTTATCCCACCTCACATTAAAAAACAAATAGGAAAAAAGAAGCACCTAATTTGTTGCATGATGAAACTGCAAATCTGAATGAGTTGTGCTGATCTTGGTGTGGTGCAAATAAATTCAAAAAAGCCTGGTGTGTAAAAGGAACAGACTACAAACAACTGCTGCATAACTTGACATGTCTTAAAACAGGAGCAAGAAAAGTAAAAAAAAGAAAAAAGAAAAAAAAAAAAAAAAAAACAGGGCCAAATGTTTTATTTGATGAAAATATTTTGTCTGCTCTTCAGTGCTCTTTTTGTGTCTTTCAAAAACGTTTGTCTCCTTCTTATGATGTTCCCTTGGCTCTAAAGTCTCAGTTTGGGCTGGGAAACAGAATGCTGGTATGTGTTTGTCACTTCTACTTGCTAAACAATGGCTCAGTAATTTTCGGTTTTGGTCGCAGGGCACACAAACACCCAGAATTTACCTTGTAAGAGTTGTCTTCAAAGTAACAGCAGTGTGTTTAAAAAAAAATGAGCAAAGCTCAAAAAGGGTTATTTTAACATATAAATGCACTGGGAGAACTGCCGACTCTGATTTGATCCAAGATCTGGAGACAACTTCACATTCTCCTTCTACAGGTGATACTCTTGCCTTTTAGTGTTTAACCTTTTTCTCCTAGACAAAGCTATTGACTGTGACCAACTACATGTGCTTTTGTTCATGCTAAGATCTATCAAATCGCATTAGATGTGATTCTCTCCTAAAAGGAGCTCCTGGTGCCATTAAGTCCTTACTTTTCTCTGAAATAGAAAGTACTCATGGGTCAGGGCTTCTGTTTGATAACTAGTATCAATTGGAATGAATGCAATTATTGTGGGACCTGTCTGTATGGTTCTTTGACAGTCACAAAGAATAAACAGAAGAACTGATGTACTTTCCATGTTAGTGAAAAGTGAAAAGTTGATAGAGGCAGAGCCAGGGTGAACCGTCTTTCCGGACTGAATTCCTCCCTACCTTCCAAACTTTCCAAACTGTAGAGAGAGAGAAAAAAGGCTAATTATGGCCCTAATAATTAGTGAAACAAGTTTGACATTTTTACTGTCTTAACATATAAAATCTGATGTATATGGCTTCAAAGACGTTTAGTCGATTTTAGCCCATCACGTAGCTTTGATTAAGTCGCACTGCCATAAAGATTTATGGAGCTGTGTTTAAACCTGATGTGAATTGAGACAGAAACATGAAATAACTTCAAACTGACCTCAGTGTTGGAAAACAAATACATCACAGAGCCAGACATAGATGGACTTTCAGAGGCCAGAACAAGGCTGAAACCACCACATGTATCCACTTGTGTTTTCTTTGTTTCCTCTGTTCTAGCACAGACTGGTCATTCACTGCACAGCAAACACACTTAACGAGGATCTCTAAAACTGGCCACCTCAGGGAACTCAGCAAAATTACACCTTCAAATAAGCACGCAACAAAACGTGCATGTCTTCTTAAATCTTCTGCGGCCGTCGTCTGTGATGTGTGGGACATCAGTTTACTATTTAACAATAAAACGTTAAAAGTTGTCTCTTTTGATTCTTTTTTTAAACGTTTCTGGTGGTTCACTCATTCTTCACGGGGAGGAACATCTGCTTGTTTAATTCCCTCAATGCGTTTGTCAAAAACGCAGCATTGTCTTGCAGAAAATGTGTGTGTGTGCGTGTGTATGTGTGTGTTTGGAAAATAGTGGTCATCAAGGCACAAGCGGGTGACTCACTGATGAACTTGTTTTGCATAGCCTCCAGCAGCGCTTGGTGGGCATCTTCAGATTGCATGGCAGCGGAGCATTCCCGAGCCAGCATGGTGCGAATCAGATGCTCGCCACACCCTGACAAAACACACACAGCGAAAACCAAACGTGGTTAACACTTTGAGTTGTCACAGATTTAGACTACAGTCTTCTTTAAAAAATTTTTTGAATATATATATACTGATGAGTCTCGTTTGTCAGATTAAAAATAGCTTTTGAAATTAAGCAAGTGTTAAGCATACTTTTCATTAAGTCCACATTTCCGTTTTTAAAAACAGTTTTTATGCTGGTCTAATCTTATTAGCGGTTAGCAAAAAATCATCACAATGAAGAGAAATAAGGGTGCTAAAACATCAGTCTTTGTCTAATTACTCCATATAATGAGTTATACTTGGTGATGGAGTTACTAAAGTATTTCAACAAAATTCTAACATATGGAATAGGTATATGGCTTTTAAGTCAAATTAACTCTGAGGCTTTAAGGTTAGGTTTGAATTTCCAAGTGCAGCAATTAGAAATCAAACACAATTCTCCACATTCTTTATCTCAATATTGTAGCCTTTTTCAGACTTCTAATTTCTTGTATTTTTTTATGTGCATAAAGGATTTATTTGGCTCTAGTGGCTTTTTTATTTGATCATGAAGCTACAGGAAAGCAGGTCGTGAGAGGCGGGGAAGATATGGGTTGTGCGGTCTTCACCTGAACCGCAGGCGTGCTCTCTTGTAGTTTTCATAATTCGAAATATGAACCTCGAAATCTCTAGAATGGCAACTGGTTCTTAAATTTGAAATCTTTCACAAATAATTAAACACAATAACTCTTTTAGCTGTGAAAAAGTATCCAAAGCTGCATTGGGGTACCTTAAAATGTTTCTGAACATTGGCACCATTGTTTAGATTTTTTTATTTTAATCCAGAAAGCTGCAGTCTTGGTGCTTGGTTTATCATTTTCATTCCAATTGAAGGTTAAGTTCAGTTCAACTAGAATTCAATGTTGTCCAGTGACCAAACAGATAGCGAATGGGCTCTTTTAGGATTGAGAGTAGTTTACCATAAAGTCAGCTAACCTAACTCTAATTTTGCCAAAAGGAGCAGTCCAGTCAAAATTACGCCAAAAGGTTGGCACAACAAAAAAATTCTAAAAATCAAACAAACAAACAAAAAAAACACTTTTTTGACATTTTCAAGTTGAAGACCTATTGTGATAAATTGTCATGTGGTGTCTGTACATTATCTAGCCATTAAAATCATCCCTGGTTAAAAATCTGAGCATTATGCAAAGTCACAGCATTTTTCTATTTGTTTTCCAGTTGGTCTAATTAGGGATGGGAGAGTCGGATTGCAACCTAAAGTCAATCTCCAGAGCATCCAAAAGATTTTTCAATGGGATCATTGTCTGGAGTCTGTGGTACACTAGTCATGCACTTAAATACTGTCTCGTCTTCCCTTAACCACTTAAAAAAAAAAGACAGAAAAGCAAAACGAATCTTGGCATCGTCATCCTGGAATATGTCTCTGCCATCATCACACTGATGAAAGAAACAGGCTATTCAACAGATCCTGGCAGTCAACTCAACAAAAGTTTTAAGACACATAAAGTTGTTGAATACAAATATTTTCTACCATAGTCATCCCAGATTATTCTATTGTCCCCCAAAGCTTTCCAAAGTAGACATGATGAGTGAACTATTTACTTCATTTTTACAATGGTACATCACTTGAGTAACCGAAAAACAAAACGGACCAAGCAGACCGCAAGCTAATGTATTACTGAAACTTTTAAATATTTCTTAATATATATTGTTGAAGAAGTAATATTTTTGCTTTTCTCGTATGCAAAAAATGTTTTTTCATTCAGCCAGCTGGTTTGCTGTTTGAACCAATATGTGAGGAATGGGCATAACTTTCTACCATAGAACCAGAAAAAAAAATCCGGTCACTCTCGCACTTACTTTAATATCTAGCTGGAAATAATTTTAATTAAAGACTTAAGATGAAAGAACCGTTGTAGGGCTAAGCAGGAAATATATAAAGCATGTAGTGAGCTGCACAATCACTACTACTAAATCTTTTTTTTTTTTTCAATTTAATGTTATTAACCAACAACAAGTGATGTGTTAAGGGAAAATTAAGACATTTTTGACTCCATCACTGAAAATCTGTGAAAAGTAAAGCATATGATTACAACAGAAAAATGAACAGGAATCTGAAAGTTAAAATAAAACCCATTTGACGACAGAGCGCTTGTGAAAACTCATATAAAGGCTGAGGAATAATACAGCCTCATTGTTTCTGTAAATACGAATTAAAGCTCCCATAAACCTCCAGGTAACTACAACAGAACAAAATGCAGGTTAGTAACTATGCAGGCCAAGTGCCTGGAGGGATTTCCAGCTCTTGCTAAAGCAAGGGAGAGGGCTTCTCTCGCCATCGACTCTGCAGCTTACCAAAGAGCCTCGCAGAGGAAAGGAACCAGAGATTATCAATGTGGCACGAAGAGCTGGATATAAAATTGAGACTTGCAACACAAAAATAAATAAATAAATAAATGAATGAGCTAGTAATTGCAGATGAAATCTGTTTCTAAGCTGATGCCTCAGTGACCACAGCAAAGCCAAGACCAGATGAAGTAATAAAACTATGACCCAGATGAGCCACATATTACAAATCTGACTAAATCGGAAAAAGGGAAGAGGGGGAGTAGGAAGAGGTGGTGGTGGAGGGAGAATTGCGTGTGGCTCTTTGTGAAGTGAAAAAAAGGGGTGACATGAAGGGTAAGGTTCACGCTCCTTGTGTCAAATTAAAAAATATTGTTTTTCTGTTTCTTTTGATGGAAACGGCTTTCAAGTTAGGAAATGAAAAACAGGTGTTGAGCTGGAACCCACATTGTGCTTTTCAAACCCGTAAGACTGGCTTTGTGTTGGTTACATCAAAGCAAAGAAGCCACAATATAGTAAGACAGGGTGAAGCGAAAATACACACAGGGAGGAGGCATACGCACTTGATCTGCTGAGATAACAGACCAACCTTTACTAACAGCCTGCTCAGATGCAACAGGTACACGGCAATCAGCTGAAATGCATAGAAAACTACCACCTCTAACCTGCAGGTAGAGAGCATCTGTCATCCTGTTTGATCACTTCGAGAGTAATATACCAACCATATTTAAGAAAATGACCATGATCTGCCAGCAAGTTTGGAGAGATTCTTGTTTATTACTTTAAAACAACCAAATAATTGCAGTGGATCACACCATCAAGTCAGCTCTGTGCATAATTCAGGACGTATTAGAGGTTCAAGTACACAGAGCTCAAGCTGAAGCCTGTCTGATCAACTCAGCTCATCTGCACTGAGACGCATTAGGCTACAGATCCACATCAAAAGGCTTCTAATGTTCCCCAGAAGCTATGCTGGAGACATCTACACATCTTAAAAGAATACAGCCTTAATTTAAAACCAGATTGCATTGACTTGGTTTCTAAGACTAAAAGGAAAGCAGACTTTCAGCTGCTCAAAATGCAATAATCTACTCAAAAGAAGGAAGATTGTTCTCTGGATGGTGGATTTTTCTTGACTGGAGAGGACCTATTTAGATAAAAAGCTGTTACCTTAAGCCAAAGAGAGGCAGGGCTTAGTTTACAGAGATTCAATGCAACGTTTGCCCCATTTTGTCATTTTATCACCACAAATAAAACCTGCATTTTATTTAAATTCCGTCTGATAAACGAAACAAAATAGCACATATTTCTGAAGTGGAAGGTAAATTATGTGTAAGTTACAGTCCCCTTGAGTCAACACCTTGTAAAACCACTTTTCTCTGCAATTCCCTAAAACTTAGCAGGGTCTCTCTCTACCGGCTTTGCACATCTAAGGACAGAGTTGTTCAATATCACGAAATAGTTCAAGCGTAATCAGACCAGAGAGAGTGGCTGTGAACATCAGATTTTAGGTTTTTCCATCAATGATTAACAAGATTTATGTCTGGAAATTAACTAAGTCTTTCAAACACATCTGCCCGTTTCATTGTACCTCAAGCTAGAGTCACTGTCCCGTTGAAAGACTGAGTAGCATACTGAATGGTTTTGATTGGATCTCTTGAAGGCTGTATTTGGTTTCATGTTTTGCGAAAAAGACACACAGCTTTGTTTATTAGTTTGTTTACTCTACTGTATCCAACAATGCAATGCATAGCTGGTCTGCTGTGTTTACATCTGCACAAATCAACCGCTCCAAGGGGAGAAAGGGCTATGCCTTCACCATGCTGAGTACAAGTTTCAGATTAGGACCATTAATGATACCTACTTAATATATTTTGCAGACATATGCAAATAGCCATATGTGGTAAATAGCCACTTTAATAGATAAAGACCTATATGTGGGTCATATTAAAATAAAATGACATGATTTTTCACATAAACAGAAATTTAAGCCCCAATAAAAATATCCCACATGAAGGTTAAGTCAAATATGATCATTTAAATGTAGACAACTATTCTTAGCGAGTTTCCCATTATTGTATTTGATTCGCACCAGTTCTCCTAGTATATCTACAGCAGGTGTCCCATGTCAAATGTCACTAAAAATCCACACAGCTATGCAATGCACCTGGCATGCAGCTGGCTAACTATGGGTGGAGTATGTTGACTCAATCAGCTCAGGAAGTGACTGATGTGAATCTCTCAACAGGAAAATTTAGAGGTCATCGGAAAGCACTGTCTATTCATTCACATCCTGGCCAAAACAAAAAAGACGGGCCAGTGGTAAACAACAGAGCCACTGCACTGTTGCATGTTTTAGCACAAACGCCTAAGGAAATGCAAAGTTGTGTGGAACAAGAGGTTATACCTGAGGTACTCACTGCTGTAGAGTAAGAGTTCATGTTACAGGCGTTTTCAGCCCAGCAGCCACATCCATAATGAGCAGCCTAGAATAAAAACAGGGAGAAATGAGACTGAAAATTAAGAAAGGGTTTGCTGAATTAGCTTTAATGGAAAACTATTACAAACTCTTAAATGCTACCTCTGGCATTAAAACAAGAAAGGAAAGCTGCAGTAATTATTTCAACCTAATTAGCGGACCCAAGACTCAGGGCTGAATATGAGCGTAAAGTTTGCTAATTAGTTTGAGGCAAACAACTCTACTAACTTTATCCATTCAAGTTTCATGTTGTAGCCATTTTTCAGTTGTCCTACATTAAGAAAAGCAAAAGCCAGGACTACTTTCAACTGGCTCAAAGTAAAACATTTACTGTACACACGTTTGCAATCATGTTAAACAAAGACATTTAGTGTGCTGGTAAGTTAATTTGTAGTAGGAACTCTCATTAATTTAGGCAATATCCATTAGGAACCAGAAGTTTATTTGGGTTATTACATCAGGCTGAGGCAGCGCCAGACTAACATAGCAAAGGGAGAAAAAAAGGTGAACAGAAAGCTGTAAGACTTCAGCGGTAATGTCATGATGTGCGGTGGTTGGAGGTGAGAAAGACGCCGGTGAGCCCAGGTAGTCATGATAAAAATGATCATTTTAATAAAGAATCGGGAGCAAACTCATAAATACAGGTAGCACTGGAAACAGACGGAAGGACAATAGACGAGGACCGACAAGGGACAAAGACAACAGGTGGACTTAAATACACGAGGGTAATCAGGAAACTTGACACAGCTGGGATCAATCAACAGGGAGGACAGGACAGAGACTCACAGGGAAACAGGACTAACACAGAAAATCTCAAAATAACTACACAGAAAAACACAGATCACAACAGGTAACAGCTGTCTGCTGAAATATCCAAGCTGCTGTGTTTCAGCTTTCCAAAGGCGCATTGATCAGTAAAATTTTGGTAACTGTGGAACATAAAAAATATACTAGATGTCTGCCAGGAGGAAATCTTGTTTGAGAATTAGAGATACAGCAACAAGCAATTAGTGTATCCTTGCATTCTTTTATGCTGTGACCTCACAGTCAGAAGCTAAACATAATCTTTTATGAGGTTATAGAAATCTAGATTGATTGCTGTTACCCATAGATCTTGAAAGAAAATGAGAATAGGTTAAAATATATATTGGGAGATCAGAGTTTTATGAAATTGGAGAAAGAAAATGGGTCACAAAGGTCTGATCGTTGCATCTCTGCTAGCCAAAAAAAAAAAAAAAAACAATAGAGAAGGCCATCATATCGAGTTAAATGGTCATACTGGAGGAAATGTTCTGCTTTGCTGCCCCAGAGGCCATGGATGTCATATTCAACTATGAATTGTCCATTATACCAAAAGCAGCAATGAATCCAAATGTTTCAGTTGAAGCAGAAGATACTGGTTATGATCATCACCAAAAGATTACAAAAACTTAGGTACGGAGAGTCATGAAAGTCTAGATCTGTAAGAAAAGCCAACATCAAACTAGGGAAAAATATATTATATCTGTTTACTTACATATATTTTGAAATGGACAAGTGGATTTTACTTATATAAAGAAAAAATAAAGTCGAATTAAGGGTTTTGGATTTCAATTTTGTGTGCTTACTTTTGATAACAGAAACAAGTGTATATATTAAAAAACAAGCCACTATGAGAATAAATGTATCATCACGATAGAAGAGGGTGATCCTACCTGGCCAACCCTTCCAGGATGTTTCATAGCTAGGCCTCCACTGGACACAGCTGCAGCCACGTTCCCCTCCGAGTCCACCACAACAGCTCCGACTGTGTCGAGGCACCCTGAGCCGTTTTCCTACATCACACCAGGAAAGAAAAACTATTCGGGTGGATGGAATAACATGAACACAAATGACAATTCCTTAAAAATTTGGGCAACAAAAAATAAATAACGAATCATTCAGAGCCCACAAAAGACAAAACTTTGAATATTTACAAAATAGGCAAGGACAGCATGCATTCCTGAATCCTCTTCCTCCCCTTTTGTCTTTAATAAAAATGTTATGCTCTAATTTAAATTGGCTCTTTCTTTCCCTGATTACGGTTTGTGTCGGAAGTGATTTGTTTGCGATCAGTCCATAGTGGATGATGAATTAAATTCTGGATGTGAAACGTGCAAATCGGCATCCTAACACGTGATCACAATTTCACGTTCACCAGAACCTAAATACCCTGACTAAACCTTGGAATAAAAAGGAAAGAAACAAGAAAAGAAAACAGTGCGAGGCTTTTTCTCTTCCATCATCTGCTCTCTTGAATCAGTCATCTCTCTGGGGTTGTAAGACCAAAACGAGGCCAGAGCCAGCAGTTTCAAAATTAAAAACCATTGTGCAATACAGCATCCATGCCTTTCACGGATGGCTGTAAATGATGGCTCCAAAACATGGGGAAATAAAAATTATGTCAATATGTTTTAGACTCCTTGGACATTTTTAACTATACACCATCAGTACACAGGTGTTTCTTGTGCCATGAATTAAAATGAGGAAAAGAGGAAAGATTTTATTGCTTGGCAACGAGTCAGGAAGGCATAAAAAGAACATTGTGCACAAAATTAAAAACAGGCAGCCCAGGCCATGTTTCTAATAAGTTGTTACATTAAACCTGGTAATTTCCTTTTAAATGTCAACTGCAAATTTAAAACCAAGAATAATTTCTTCACTGCATCAAATAGTCACATATTAATCTTCCAATAGGTCACGCGTTTGGAAAAGAAAAACAAACACTTCCTTTGGAATAACAGCCATCTGACAGAAAGATTCATCATTGAATCATTGGTCACTTGAACAAACAAGCAGCCCATAAAAGCTATTTGTTTTCTTTTGCATTGAACATTTTGTGAGTGAACTATGATGTGGGTTTACTAAACCAAAATACGATTAAAAAGTAATTCCGATGAAGTTTGCATGCTACATGTTTATTTACGTTGCACAAGATTCACATGTGAACCAAGATAAACGTTCCCACCCTTTTCTATCGCCGCTTCTAGTGGCAGGGAGTTCATATGAGAATGAACGTTTTAAATGATTCAGTAAATACTGACAGGCTACCAAACTTTACACCAGGTAGTGTAACATCCATAAAACAGAACTAAGTAACATAAAACAAAACAACAAGAACTGGAATAAAATGAAAGAATAGAGGCAGATATTATTTTCTGTCGTTTAAATCCTGTTAATTCCACAACAGTAAAATGTGCGGTGTGCGAGAATTTATTGAAATGAACCATTTTACTTTACAATTGTTAAACTGTTCAATAAAGAGAACATCAGGGTACAGTGTTGCCTTTCTGCTCAGCTGTGTCTTCACTACAACAGACCAGAGCAGCGCTCACATCACTCACCACTCTACCCATTGATCTCTTGCTCCGTTTTTTCCTAATTTCCCTTCAAATTACCAGTCACTAAAGTCAAATTATACACATTTGATTCTTTTTAGTGCAGCCATTTGAAATCTATGGGCTTTTAACATGAAAGTTGTTTCTTTCTGTACTCCTTCCTGAAAGACCTGGCAACATACAAGTAAATTGCTAGATTTACACATCTTACAGTTGTGATGCTAAATGCAGCTTAAAGTCAAATGTAGTCATACTCCTGGCAGATTGGGATTTAAATTATTTTCACTCAACAAATAAGTTCATTTCTGGAGTGGAAATGAGACTTTAGGAGACAGTTTTAGAACTTGCTAGACTTTCATAGACATCCTCAAGCTTCTTCACCGCAAATAAACATTTCTCCTTGAGTTTTTTGATGACTGGATAAATGGTTGAGTTGTGTGGACACTCACTTCTAGTCAAATGTTCCCTTTTGTCTTTGATAAGAAAAAAAACTCACGTTTTCACTTGATTGTCGTCTTTTCTTTGCCTGGTTTTGTCCTGTGTCCATTTTCTCTGCTAGCTCCATCTTTCGCTTGTTCCTCTTGTATGCAGATAAACTGAACTCTGGATGTGACAAAATAATGTGGCCCCAATTGCATCCGTATAAAGTAGAGCAAGTCTTCTAATTTCGTTTAAGGTGTGTTGGTTTATTCACTGTCGAATACAAATTCTCACATTTTTTAAAAATGTTTATAAATAATTCAACAATACTCACTTGTTGCCATTTTCTCCGAAGGGCAAGGAGGTATTCCATGTCCCACTGCCCAGTCATGTGCTCCTCGCCCCACCAAAAAGCTACAGAAAGACAGCAGAATTAACAAGAGGGAAACGCTAACGTTCCGATCTTTGATCATGAGGCTTGATAGTCACCAGGGTGGTATTCTGCCTGCTGAGAGCTTCCCTTTCTGTGCTTCAGTCAAGAGGCAGCTTGCAACTAAGACAGGGTTTTTTATACCTGAGGAGAAGAAAAAAACAAATGAAGTCATTCATTTAAGCAGAGCATTACAGTGTAATGAATCCATTGAGATACATGCCTTACAAAACATTTAAACCCCCTTTACCAGAGTTTGTTGCAATACAAGCATAAACTTTAAAGTACTTTTTATGACAAACTAACAAAACAGTGACGGACGATGATGGTCGCACATCTCCCTGAACAAACCCCTCAGTGATACATGGTGACGATGGCAGCGTCATGTTGTGGAGATGTTTTTGTTGAACAGAAATTAGAGAGTAGATCTAGTCAGAGTTGATGGGAAGATGGATGGAGCTAAATACAAGAGCAGACCTACAGAAACCCTGTTACTTCAGACCCAGGTGAAAACTCTTTTTCCACAAGGACAACAACCCTAAATATGCAGCCGAGGCTACAATTGAATAGTTCAGAACAGAATATATGCATGTTTTTGAATGACCTAGTCAAAATCTAAAGGTAAATTCAATAGAGAATATCTTTCAGATTCTCTTCACCCATTCAGATTAAACTATTTTCGGAAGAATTGAAACTTGACCATAAAATCATTGTAAAAATGCAATAAAGTTTGTGCATGGAAAATAATAAAAAAGGGAAGATGTCTAGAGATGTGAATAGTCATGTAAGGAAGTAAAAGTCAGTAAGAGAACATGCATAAAAACGATGCAGTAAAGATGCTGCAAGTGTACAAGTGAGTTTAAATCTAAGGGAAATCAAGATGTGGAAATACAGATTTATGAACTGCAAAATAATGTACTAGTTGTTTTCAAGATGCAAAAATTACTGTATAAATGCTGTTGCATGAACGGCTGCAGTTGTTGTGAGAGACTGGAGAGGATATCAAAACACATATAGATATGTTAAGCGTAGAAACTAACCACTGATGGCTCCGACTGCGCCAAAATGAAGCGACTTCCCGTCCATGATGCTTGCATCACATTCAATTTCCCCAGACAGATTAAGGTTGGAGCCCATGCCAGCATTTGTAAAAGGAGAGTCCTGACAGCAATTAAACCGAGGGGAAAGTAAACAAAAAACAATATCTAGAGCAGAAAAATCATTTAAAGAAAGGAATGTCACTAACTATTTAAGATAATACCCCAACAGAGTTTGCTCATTTATAATCTGCTTCTAAAAATGAAATTGTCAAAATATCCTTTTTGTCAGCTAGCATGCAAGATAATATCTTTTGTTAAGGTATTTTCTAGTGTTTATTTTGATAAAAGCAATGATTAAGAAAAAAAAGTATCTACAATATCCTTGCAGTCGTTTTAAATAACTATATGTCACTTACTGCATGTCAAAGTCATACAAACCAGCTCGTTTATATTATGAAATGATTTTTATTCAACCAACCTCTAGTTCAACCAGGGCAGCAGTCACAGCTTCCACTGCAAGTGCACCTGCTCTCAATTGGTCTACAGCCTGGAAAAAATAATGACTGAATTAAAACAATGAACAAATCATGGTGAATGGGTGCAATGCATTCTATTATTCTATAAATGTAGGTTAAACACAATGCATCGAATTCAGAGAAACATAAACGTACCCTGTGTCTAAAGCACCCCATTCTGAAGCAGCACACAAATGTTAAACAGTGCTAAAGAAAATGATCCACAAAGAAAGCTTTTTAGGAATACTATAAACTACTTATTTACAGTTGCGAAAATACATCGTCTACGTCACAAAATAAAACTGTGAAACTTGGCTCCTTGTCTGTATTGTGAATAGATGGTATGTAAATCAGTCTAAACAGAAGTGGATTCTTGAAAACTATCTTGAAATGACAGAGAATAACAACTCTTGTGAGAACACCACAACCGTCTCAACAGAACAGCCAACACAAATGTTGGAATTGTGCTGAAAATATGTTGCATTTGTGGTTGAGTTTGAAGAAATATATTTAGTACCATCAAACAAATAAAGAAGGATTTATTACTTCGGAATCACTGACAACTGATTTCTTCATTCACAAAGGCTGCCTTTAGACTTGTAAAGCTCTTTGCAACCTGGAACGTAGCTTGATAATTGCAAATTTGGAAAAACATTCTTCTGTTTGAAAATAATAACTGTGCTGCTACAGTTTTAATATCAACTGAATAAGTCTGCGATATGCAACAGATATAGTATTCTACACATTGTATTTGTTAACGTTGCCTTTCAATAAGAATTCTACTATATTCTCTGCCATTTCACCAATCTCCTGACAGATTCTTTTTGTTCCAAGTGAGTCTTTATCCAGTGTAGGAACATAAGACTTACAAAGTAAACTTACCCGCTGGCAGGCTCTTTTACACACATGCTTATATTCCTTTGCCTTAGATTCAGAGTGGTAACCTGCTCCTGAAAGCAAGTGATTAAAAAATTACACAACTACCTGTGATATACTTGAGATGTTGTGTTGCATAAAAGAAAAATCTAAATTTATCAATTTGCAAATATCCTAAACCCAATGCTATTTGTTGATAAAAAAAACAACTATTTTTTGGTTGTATTTCTTTGCATATTTAAATTGAATTCATCTAACAGGAGAGAAAATAGCTAGATTAGAAACATTGTGAAGTGTATCATACATATGTGGCCAACTCCTAACAACTTTAAAATATGAGAAAACATATGAAGAAATGAATGGTGTGTCAGGATACTTGCAGAATTTTATGTTTATTTGGAGGGTGATTGCCTGGTAAATAAAGGCTTCACAAGGAAAGGATTTCTGTGACATAATTCATTAAGCAAGAGGTTTTATAAGTATAGGATTACAAGAAGGTTTAACTAACTGTAGTAGTCTAAACCAGTAGATATTCTATAATCTCTAAATAGTCTCCCCCCCCCCCCCCTTGTCTCATTTTAGCTTTACGTTTTCTTTCCCGTCGTCTAATTGGTTGTGTGAATGTGTGATGGCTGAAACTACTTGTTGCAAATGAAATGCCTTATGGGAACTTAATTAAGTAAAGTGGAGGTGTGGTTTAAAAACACATATTTTAGTGTTTTCCAGACTAACCTGCATGCACAAGGACAAATCCACCAGCACATTTTGCCTTTTGACTCCTGCATGCTTCCTGATTGTACCAGGAGTTGGTCATCACAGAAGAAGGCTGCTGTTCTTCAGTACAATTAATTAAACTTTCCATACCCTCAGCATAACTTCACAAGCTTATCGTTGCCTGTCACGCAGCCTTAACAAAATCATTTTCATAGCGTACCTGCGAGAGGACCAGAAATGTACACATTAACATCGAAATTTAAAAGTGGAATTATTTGACTGGTTAAATAAACAGTAAGAACTTCTTGCAAAGCAATGTATACAGCACTGTATCAGTGAAGCCACAAAGCAACAGGCAGGTATTTATAATTCTACTTAGAATAAATCATTGTAATAAACAATCAGTGGTCTTTTAACAACCAAAAGCAGTTTTAAATCTGCATTTGATGAGTCGCGTGCAATTTATTGTCATGATTTGTATGGATAATATCTGAAAAACATTATTTTTTTACGTATAAATGTACATTATTCGTAAGTTTTTGAGCAACGAACAATATTTTCCAGACATACACAATTTGCCTTATCATACTGCCATTCGTTTTTGTGTGTTATGTGTCTGTTATACGGATAAAAATACACAATGAACAAATAAGTTATTAAAACTTTAACAAGTTGTTTTCTTTAGCGTGTTAACCAAAAGCTTGCTAACACAAGAAATTGTTCCGACTTACAGTTCTCCCTCCTCTCATATCAGCGACAGAACTGGCTCTTAACCTTCAAATTAGCAGACAAGGGTATAAAACATCTGAACAGTAACTGTCCTCATACTTTTAATCATAATAAACTTTGTTTTTACTCTTTCGTGCCCCAGAACAGCCCATGGCTAGTTAGCTGAAGCACACGGAAGCACTTCCGGGTTCAGACTCTCGTTGCTAAGGAAGTGCGGTCTCCAAATATTGGCTCACGTGGACGAAAGGGCGCAAAACACCCAGAATTCATGGAGACGGATGAACGTTAGACCTTAGACATGTACGTGCGACACTGTACGCGATACAAAAAAAAAATAAAAAAAATAAAATAAATCACACATTCGGTATATTACAAAGCGATATCAACATAATGAAACATAAATATTCACGCTTGTTTCAAACAAAATCAATCTATTTATAAAAAAAAAAAAAAAACACACTGGCAAGCATACATCAATCTTCAAAACTATCATAAAACACAATATTTCCAATGTTGGTAGAAGTTTGATATATTAAGCATCATGACATTAAAAAAGAAGCCATATTCATAGTTTGCATGAATACTGAAACACTGAAATATTGGATGTTAGTAGATTAAACTGTGTTAGAACATTCATGAACAACAAATACCTACTGTCGTTTAATATACCTCATTTTTTGAGAGTTAATGGATTTAAGTGTCTTCATTTGTTTGTTGTTTAATTTTTCTTTTAATCATGTAAATCACTTTGAACTGCCATCTTACTAAAAATGTGCTAGACAGGTAAAATTGTCTTGCCTTATAGTATAGAAAATTGTCACCTACTCACAATTTTGCACTGCAAAATATACTTCATAATACAATATGTGTTTTTTCCAGTCAAGAATGGATCAGCATGAAGCAGTTATGTCGCTTGTGGGTTTGGGCTGGGAAGCACATAATTTGCAAGCATAAGTTGAGGAGCATAGGAAATTCTTCTGATTTTATGATTGTTATTTTAAATATGAAAAAGATCTAACCAAATTTAAATTCCTGCTGCTATTTCTGACCCTGAAGAACATTGTATGTCAGTTAATATTTAAAAATAATAAATAGTTGGCTTCTTTTATGTTTACTGTTTTTCAAAGAGAACATAACATAGCAAAAATATTCACTGTCAAAACGTGGCATTAATGTACTAATTGTTGTACTACTTTTGGTAAAAATAAAATAAAAAGATAAAAACACTCCTATCGAATGATGGTGAGTTAGGTTTTTTTTTCCCTTCATATAAAAGGTCCTTGCAATCAGACACCCACACCTCGTGAAAAAAACATAAGTCACAGAAACAGAAATGTTATATTTAACAGTTGAACTTCCAGATTTTGTGCCTGGATTTTATTCATGAAACTCTAACTGAATCTCCAGTTGAAAGAAAGATCTTTAAGGAGTTGTTTCATCTGGCCAACTGGCTTTGACAATAGAGTTGTCAACTGAAGCTGTGGAAATAACTTTAAAGTTCCCTCTAAGAAGTAAATCAACACTGAATGTTCCAAAATGATTCTGTCTGCACCCAATCAGCTGTGTCTGGAGTTCAGAAAAAGAAAGAAAAAAAAATCTGAGAAGGGAAACACACTAAGACCGAGGAAGACTTCAAAGCGCTACGACTGAAAAACTCAAGCAATATGCACAATAACAGAAATGAAAGACAAATGTACAGAAGCAGCAGTCTATAAGAACTCAGCTGAGGGACAGATAAAGCAAGCATAAACAATTTTGAACAATTAAAATAGAAGAAAAGATGGTAACATTGAAAGAAACAAAGATTGACGGTGGATGATTGAATGAAAATGGCATTCAGCGATGAATTATGGATCTCCAAGTACAATCAAGTACAAGTACATTGGATCAAGTACATTGGTCAAGTAGATGAAATGATGTAAGAGCCTTCTCTCAGGGTTTTGCAGCACTTATGCTACAAATCAGAAGTGCTTCACAGCACTTGCTTTGTAGCATGAGTGCTGATATGTTTCATCAGGAAACAAAAGCCAACTTAATGACAAACATCTCGGATCTCAATACAATTTAACATTTTGCCTTGAAATGAAAAAAAAAGGAAAATGACACGGGTCCATCATGCCAAGCTGGTCTTTCAAAACCAAATAAAAACGTTTTCAAGAGTCAGTGACCTATAAAACCATTCATGACCCTTGAAGACAACATGAAAAAAATGAAAAAGCTCAACAGGGACAAATACTTTTCAAGTCACTGGATTTTTCTCCTAAATCAGAATGCTAAAATTGGTAGCTTTTTTTCTGAAATGTTTGATATGTTTTGGAGGTTTTTTTTTTTTTTTTTGCAACAAAGTCAAATATTTTCCATATTTTCCATATAAAATTTCACAGCTTCACAGAAAAATGTATATTTATTGTAGATATGTTTAATTGCAACAATTTTTCTGCACATATTGGAGCTCTATATTTGTATATTTCATAAACGACGGAGCAAGTAGTTGTGATAATCCTAAGGTACGCTTCCTAAATCGACCAAGAATGTCATTGCTGTCAATAATTTATTTTGCTACAAAGATAAAGAGATTCAGGTTTTGTCATTGCTTCTGCTTCTCTTATACAAGGACATTTTCTTGGTAAATGCAGGCTTTTATTTGTCACTTTTCTATATGTACACCATCTCCTAAACTTGGGTTAACCTTGTTTATATCTGGTAGATGACATATTTTCTTCTTTTTTATGTTCTCCCTTTATATCATATTACTTATGGGCTCACTCTGCAATTGCGTATGCAACATTCACAACCCAGTGGGTCACTTTATGCTCTCAGTTCAACTACATAAAACTCATTTAGAGTCACAAACATTATATGACCTTTAAAAAGATTGGTTTACATTCTTTATAAATGTCTATTATTGGAACTTGTCATTTTTAAATAATCTCTATTTTATTTCTATTTGTAGGATTTGCAACAAAGAAAAGAAAAGAACATTTTTGCAAAAAGTTATGATGATGGATTTACTTTCTTCTTCCATGCTGAGATTTGTGGAAAACATGTTTAAATAAACCAATTTCAGATGGGGCATAATCTTGCCCCAAAAGGGGCCTTGTGCTCCATGTTCTTTCTGAGAGACATGTTAAGCCTCAGGAGGGAAAGGCTAGACAACATTAGAAATCTATTGCTTCTGTCATAATGTGTAGTGTTTGCTTTGGATCAAGTCAACAGCGATGAAAGGGCAATGTTCACCAGTTAACGCAAAGAGGGCTGAGGCTGAGGGTGCAGTGCGCTGAGGAGGGCCAATGAGCCTTCAGGGGACAGCGTCAACATTGCATACCACAATGTCTCTGTGGAAACTTCTTCAAGCTGTTGTTAATGGTGTGCAGAGGATCACTATCCAGTTTTATTTGATGTGATCTCTGTCACGACCTCACAAGCTGCAGACACATATCAGCGAAGGATGCTTTAAATGTAAGAAAAACAACAACAAAGATTAAAACTCCATATTTACTGGAGAAATTTTTAAAGAGGAGTTTCTACTTTGTTATAAAAACAAGTATGATTACAGTGAGACCATACGACTTATAAATACTGTAATACCTCTCTGACAGCAATTTGAATTCTGAAATAAATGTTTGGATGATAAATCTGGTGATGGGGATATCTTGTAATTTACCCTCATCTGTAATATTTAGCTGACATCTGACATATGAAAATTCTAGCTTGGCTCAGTGACTCTGGCAGTGACTCAAATAGCGAGAGTTCTTTGTATTTTTGCCTCTGTAGCGTAATCAGAAACATAATACATGACCAAGGTTTCCAGGTCTGTAAGCTTAGTTGGACCGAAAAACTACATGTAAGATTAAAGATATTTATTGTATAAAGAATAATCTTCAGTAGTCCTGTAGATGCCAAGGGACAAAGCAAGAGCGTAGGAATTAATCTGAAGAGAAGAAGAGCAGGTTCAATGATTTCCAATGTGAGACGATAGACTGGAAATGTTGAGCCTTTATTTATTTAGTGAAAGTTACCAGTGATGGGGCAAGAAGCTGGAGGTCCTGAGTGGTTGGTAAAGGGCACAAAAGGGTAGAATGAGGTAACGCTTGATTTAAAGTTTTCCTGCTGGGAAGTGAACCTTCGCCCCTCTCTCAACCGTTTTGCTGCCCTGCGTTTGTTGTGATTCTTGGATGTTTCAGTTTTGGTTTTCATAAACACATGTGTTTTGATCACTATGAGATCTTTATTATTGCTCAAAGGTCTTTCCGTATTCAATTAATGTACCTATGTTCAACATTGCTGGTTAGTAAGTTGTAGCCATATTAGTTAATTCTTTGTATAGTTTCTTATTTTATTCTTGTGTCTTTTTGTGTATATGGATTTATTTCTCTTAGATCTTTGCTAGTCTTTTCCACATGGTTTGTCTTTTCTTTGTGTTTCGCTAAGCTTTTTCTGTGCTGTTATTCGTCTTCACTCAGCCTGCCGGTTTGTTCTGCTCCACAGCTGTTGCTGATCCCATGATTACCTCACCTGCATTCAGTGTCGCTTTCCACACAGTATATAAGATCACTGGTTTTTGATTTTTGTTTTCATTGTTCTTTGCTGATTCATCTGTTCAACCCTGCTTTGTTTGTCCTGTAACTTGTGCCTTCAATCATCCCTGTGTTCTTGAGGTTTTTTTTTTTACACTTATTTAGTTTAGTTTCACTACTTTCAGTTTAAGTTTTGAGGTTTTGGGATCTTGGTCAATTTTTTTTATAAATTACCTTTTGCATCACTATTTTTTTTTTTTTTTGTTCCATCTCTGCCTCTCTTTTGCTTGTGTCTGACTCCTCTTTTGTGACAGTATGTAACTCCATTCATTTTCCTATTGACTCACTTGTTGCTGTTGAAGGGGGTTAGTTATGTGTGTTTAGACTGAAATGGAGTGTTGCTTTTCATCTACAAAGAGTTTTGCATGTAGGTCAAAAACTTTTGTTCTGACAAAATACATTGCGATTTTTTTGTTTGTAAATTGACAATGTGAAAAAGGGTGAGGGATATTTATGTTTACATAAAGCATTGTAGATAGTTTTTCTTCTGGTGTGGTAGTTTGAGGAATTTAGGAACATCTTCGAAGGAGTATTGAGGAGTTCCTCAGGAAAGTAGTTCATGTCCATAAAGAGACGTATGGTTTGAGGAGGTGCAAAGAAAGTGTCACAAAGTGAGAGCTGGATTACCTATGAGCAATTCTATGGACAATCAGGTGCTGAATGAGCATCCTGCTGTTTCTTTCAAACAAAAAGGTGGAAGAGGTGACTGAAATAAGTTGGCAGCCTTCATTGAGACCAGTAACTACTCATGGGAGTGGAGGGGGGAAAAAAACAATCACTGGCCACAATAACTGATCATTTATCCCATGTCATTTCACCTATGTGGTTTTGGAAACTTTGCACCAGATTTCATATGACTATGCATGAGCTCATTTCCCAGGGAGAAGTTTCACAATTGCCTTATGCTGACAGTTTATTTCCTCATTCAGCAAATAATGTCTAGTAACAGAAATTCACTTGGTTGCAGGTCGTACTTTGTAGGAATCAACTGGTCTAAACACACATAAGTTTAAAACAGGGTGTGATAGACTTTAGAGAAAATGCACAGTTCAATAATATAAAAAAGGAATACAGTTGAATTATTAAAATGTTTATCTCCATGTATTAATTTGCTCAACTACAACAAAATATAAACCTAATTTGAGTCGTTTAGGTAAAGAGGTAGAAAACAATTTGTTTAGGGCTGTAATATTGGGAGGAAGATGGAATATATGAACCAGAAATGGGAATACAACTTAAACTATCCAAGGGACAAGCTGACCTGGAGTCACCATGACACAGTGAGTTTGAGGCTAAAAGATGAATGAATATATAAGCAATAAAATGAAGTATTAGAATCAAACCAAATAAAAGCATGTGTGTTTGTTTTTTTTTGTGAGTATAAAAGCAGACAGAAATTAGGCAGAATCGTTCTGGAAATGAGTTAATGTCAAAAGCAAATTTTCAAAAATGCACGGGGACAGGCAAAGGAACCGGAATAAAACAAGAACAACATGACCTGCACAAAGAGTCAGGACAGCCTGAAAGAGAAGTACTGAATAAAGGAGTGTAAATACAGGATCATTACTGGGAGACTTTTCTGGTGAGTCTGATTAACTGCTGCATGGAAGCTTGGAGAGGACATGAGCCAGGACACTGAGGGGAAAATACTACAGGGAAGCACACATATGAATAAAATGATCACACAAGAGAATGCATGTAAAGCAGGAATGCACATCAAAACAAATCACTGGAATACAAAACTCAAAACTAGAAGCGTAAATTATAGAAGTCAATTTTCAACGGACCATGAAAATAAATCAATTACCTTGCGGGATAAAGCCCAAAACATGCTGTCTCTGCTGCAAATGAGAGCCAGCTACTAAAGCAGTAATGCACTTAAAATGTACAGCATGGGGAGACTTCCAGTTTCATTTCTAAAATGTCTTCATTTCTTTTATGACATAAATAAATGAAGACACATAAATTTCAAAGTTCAAAACACAGCAGGGCAAAAGTGCTGTTGCTTCGGGAGGAAAGGTAATGTAAAACTGCAGGCCAACTTCGCACAAACATAAAACCTTAAACAGTCGGGACCCATTTCACAGCGTGCATGCTTTGAACAATCAATCCGCACTCAGTCCATTCAACTCGAGTTCACCCTGCGATCAAGAAGAAAATTCCCGCTGCTCTTAGCCGGCAGAGAGCAGGCACGCTCTGCTGTGAGGAGACATGCTGGATGGGGGTTTTATTAAATGAAGTAAAATAAACAGAGGGAGTAGTTGCTACATATTTTTGCCAAAGCTGGAACCCACAAGAATTTTAAAGGAAAAGAATCCTCACAGCATGGTGCTTTTTTAATCCGACCTCAAACCCATTCTGAGCACATAGACTAAACAAAGTACCACTCAGTAACCCAACGTACTCGCATGTATGCAGCCTCATGACAAATTCATCCTACAACTGCATAAGTGAATTAAAAATAAAAGCGCCCCAACAAGAAACGCTGACGTGAACGATGAAGAAAGTTCAGTCAAAACAGCTGTAAAAGTGGGAAATAAAACGTCTTCCGAGATCAAACGCTCTCAAGAGGTTTAGTAAAGGAGAGTGTGAACACTTAAACAAGCATACTGATTGCAGATGTGTGTCAGATTAAGTCTTCGCATACACAATATGACACGCACACAGAAAAATGACTAGTTCATGACCAATTCAGACTATTTCTGTTCGAGTTGCTGTTCACATCTGTGAGACAGATGAGCGTAATGCATGGCATGTCTCACTGAAGAGTGATGCACAGTGAAATGTTTGATTTAGAGGGATGGAGAAAAACAAAAAATCAGCACTCTATGTTGAGCTTTCATGGTTGGACAGAGTGGCGCTATCACAAAACTCTTCTAACTGTAGAGCAAGGGACTTGGAAGCACTGCCTGTTGTAATCTTAGAGTCTGTGGTCTTTTGAAACTCCAGGTACCCAGAGTTCCCCAGATCATGCATAATGTCTCTTGCTTCTACTGAAGTGAGCAGTGCAGTGTGTTCCCATTAGATTTTAAAGCTAGAGAGAAAAGAGGGAATAAGAAAGATAACCTGAAATATAAAAGGAAATTGAACCGAAAGAAAAAAAAAACAGATGAAGTAGAAATAGAAATTGAATGCACCATTGCACTTGGTAATGAAACGATGTTTTCCACACACATTTTGTGGGAAGTATTTTTAATTTTAAATGTGATTATGTGGAATAGGAATCTGAAGATTCACAGAAAAAAAAAAACCTGTAGATGATTGTGAATATTTCCTCTAAACTTACTGTTACCATATAGGAAGCAAATAAATACTTATACTGTAAGAAGTGCTTTGTGACAAATAAAATTAAAACAGTAAATGCTCAAAGGGTTTGCTACTAAGAAATACAACTTTTTGCATTTTAAAATCTAAGTTTTGTGAAAAAGTATTAGACTGTGAAGATTTTATGTTTTTTTTTTCCTAATAATACCACCACATTAGTGAAAGTGAAACCCTGTTCTGTTTCACTAGCCACACTTTCAGGCCGGTAGAATAAGGTGATTTCTTAAAGACATGACTACATGAAGCAAGTTTTAAGAGCTCAAAACGAACAACATCATGCCTCGATCTGATCTACAATGGATGAGAAACGCCAGAAATGGCATGAACCAGTGAACCACAGTCAGAGCAAATTTCCACATATGGAGAAAATGTGGTGAACCATCCCAACGGTGGTCAGCCTACAAAAACTAACACCGAGAGCACGCCAATGACTCAACCAGGAGGTCACAAAAGGACCCAAAGCAACATCGAATGTACTATTTGTGATACTTGCCTCAACTTGAGCTGCAAAAGCAAAGGAAAACAATCTTTTATCCACCTTTAACTGGCTAAAAAGATCAAATGGATGTTTTGGAAAGTAGGCCAAACATTTTCCTCAATAATATAAATCAAGACATTACAAAATTTAGATTTCAGTAGTTTCCTGCAAGGGGGGACACAGCCATTTGTTTTGGTGGCTCACTTTTACACAAACGAAGAGGTTAATTTGGATAGCTTCTTACATTTCATAATTCAAATAATTTGAAAACAGTCTTTTTTTTTTATTTAGCCAGATTGTCTTGGTCTGATGTTAAAATTTGTTTATTGTGAAACATGCAACTGTGGAAAAAAAGCAAATCTTTCACATCTGTACACTTTCACGGTACTGAGCGTTAGACAATGAAAACCTCAGTACATAAAACCTATTGTTAAACCTCATCAAGTCTAGAGGGAGAAAGATTTCCTGTCTCCATTTATTTGTCCTTAGCGAGATTATGTAAACATGATACAAATGAAGGCCGCTGCATTAAAACCTTCGAAACCCACTGAAGCCCACTGTTGGCACTGGCAGGGTGAGCTACGTCAAGGAAAGCAGAAATTGCTGTTGAAAATAGTTTTGCGTTAAAGCCTTGACTTTGTAAGAGACATGATTATGATGTAATCCCTTTGCAGAAAACAAGCCAAACTGTACAAAAAGACCTAAATTGCCCTGTGATTATTGACATAAGGACACAGAGATTTGCTCAGTTTCATACCTACCATTCCTGTAGCCTCAGGGCACCATTTAGGTGGGCGATAATTGTGAGTATTTTCCTTGAGATAATTGCTTTATGTTGCAATTTCCCAAAGTGGAGAAATGACAGACATGCATATCAAAACAACAACAGCTCACAAGGAGGCAATGTTCTTCCAAGTGACTTGTAGGTGCAGTCAGTGCCTTTAATCCTCTTGTATCCATGACAATAACAACAGCCTACACAAACTTACACAAATAGATCCTCCTCTGTTAGGAGTATGCAAACTGCCCTTCAGACAGAAGCGCTGACTGGAGGGAAGCGGCTAAGTTTCAGCCTTTAATTGTTTGTTCTTTTGGTTAAACTTAAGAGGCTTTACTCTGAAATAATTTCATCTCATGAATCTGAAAGTACTTCAGTTGACATTAAGCTTTCATCAATACATAGACAAGCATCAAGATGAGTTAATTTTGATTGAAAGGCCATACAGCTAGTTTCACAGTTTTACACACACACACAAAAATCATAAGACCACTAAAACTAAAAAAAAAAGAAAAAGAAAAACCCCAGAAATGTTATGTTATGTTGTACATAGTACACAGGAAAGACTCCTGACCATCACTGACACCTTCCACAGGGTAAGTGTGAAAGTATAATTTCTAAAAAAAAAAAACCCTGTCTTTTTACAGAGTGCTGTATATGAGAATTATGTTGAAATCTTGAGTGGCAGAAAAAGCTCTGTTAGAAAAAAGTTGAGTAATTTGTGGAGGACATGTTTGGCATTGAATTATAGGAAGCAAATGATTGGTTGGTTGTAAAAAGATGTTTTCGTCATGCGGTAAGACAAAAGCCTTCAGCTTTGGTAGCAAAATTAGCTTAGCTAAATCATCAGATTTCACAGTTAGTCACCAGTCAAACGTTTTGAACAAACTTATAGCATTTATTTTATAGTAGGTTAACATGAAGATGGGCTGTAAGAGAGGAGAGAAGACATGTGGGAAAGGTCAACATCGATGACTGAGTCCTCCATACATGGGTCGCATGCTGTGACCCCAGCCTGCCACCATGACACCCATTTTGGAAAAGAAAATCATGATCCCTTTCAGGTTTAAGCTATTTTTGATCATTTCTTTATTGTATTTTTCTCTTGCCTTGTTTGTCAGTTTAGTTTATCTCTCAGTTTAGTTTATCTACCCAGAACCAGAACCAAACGAGGAGAAGCAGCATTCAGTTTCTATGCACCACGTATTTGGAACAAACTTCCAGAAAACTGTAAAACAGCTGAAACACTGGGTGCCTTTAAATCTCAACTTAAAACCCACCTGTTTAGAGTTGCTTATGGTTAAATTAGGATTAGAGTGTGGGTTTTGATGTCTTCAATGTATTTGATGTTTTTTTTTTATGTTTTTATCTTTTCTTTTTATCTTTTTATTACTTTCTTTTTATTTCTCTTTCTCACTGTTTGCGTCACATGCTGTTTTTATTTTAATTATGTAAAGCACTTTGAAATGCCTTGATGCTGAAATGTGCTATACAAATAAAATTTGATTGATTGATTGATTGATTGTTTCAGTTCAGTTTAATTTGTGTTTTGATTTTGCTCATTTAGATTTATGTTTCTTTCTATTACAGTTTCATTGCTTTCAGAGTTCTTTTCCTCTCACATTTTCCTGGACTGGTTTATTTTCTCCCCTCACTCCTCCATTCTTCACCAGAGCCCAGCTACTAATCACTGCCTTATTCTTCTCCACTATTCTTCCCACCTGCATCTGGTTACCTGTAATTAGTTCTCCTGGTCGTTTCCACTCTTCCCTCTGTTTATATTTGCTCTGTTTGCTTTTGTTCTCCACTAGTTTCTTCCGTTCCTGTCATCTCCTTGGCCCTCTGTTGTTCCTTGCAACGCCTTGCTGCTCCTGTTTTGTAAGTCTGCTCTTTTGTTTGAATTAAACTTTCATCATATTAACCCATAACTCCGGTGTTATTCACTCACAACCCAGTCTGCATGTCGGCCCTACCACAAAATCTCATCATAGGACACCAATGCCTGATTCATAAAAAGATGGCTCTTAATGTGCAAAAAAATAAATCAAAGAACTAAATTTCCAGCTAGGAAAGAAGCTTTCCCAGCTGAGAATCGACACCGTATTCAGGCTGGAACGCTGGTGAAGAGTCACTGTGCTGTCATTTCTTGGTATACAGACTTTTCACGTTTGAAAAAAATAAATTACAGACAGGTCTAAAGAATTAATTGGTGTAATGCTCAAATTACATAAAACATACATACTTTAACTCTTATTTCAATAAATTACATTGGTTAACACTAGAAAAATGCACAATACACCTCAAAATACTATTCACTATTAAAATAATCACATATATACTTTGCAAAAATGATTTTTCTATTGGTCTTATGTAATATAATTTTATCAAACATTTAATCATCACAATTAAATCCATAAATATTTTGAACCAAATTACTGAAATGAGCAATTTTCAATAAAGTTCCAACATCTTGAGGTTAAAAGCAGTATTACACTCTAAGGATTGGGGTGTTTTGAATAACAGCAGCAGACTCTCTGACCATTGTGAGAAAGATCATTCATGCCCTTTCTCTCAGTTTAAGCTGATGCAAGATTGACATCTAGTGGTTTGAAGTAAAAAGCACACAACTGCAGAACATTTCACATGCAATTCTGACTTTGTTTTTATGTTAAATTGATTATTTGATAATGGGTTCTATTCAGAGAAGCTGACAAAAAGGAATTAATACAGCGTTACGTAATTTTATACTTCTGTATTAGTCGAAGTGGGAACAAATGAGATGAGAAGTAGAGGAAATTTCTGTTCCTGGAAATGCGAATTAGTTACTTTCTGTTTATAACTGCTCAGTGTGACAGATACTTTTAATTTGCATAAACTGGGTGGTTGCTGAGGAAGATTAGGTCACGCAAATTTAAGATACAATGATTCCCAACAAGTCAAGAGCTTTTGTTCCATCTGTAAAGTCTGTTTTTATGTACGGCTACTGTTCTGTCCTTCAATGGCCTGCTTAAAACCTGAATACATTTCAGTGTGAGATCTGGACAGAATTCAGACCAGCTACAATCTAGATGACAGAAATTTTCCATCCTCAGATATAGTGTCAGTGGTTTCGGGAGCAGATGGGTCTGGACCAGAGCAGTGCTAGCACAACAGATGACAGACGGTGGTCTCTGGAACCAGCCTCTCACATGTAACAGTCCAACTTACTGGTCTAATCTGATCTCTCCTGTGAGAAACAGCCCTGTGCTTTACAGGAAAGACAGAAATGCCATCAACACATTAATTTAAATAATAAACATAAACAATGATCACAATGAATGACATAAATGTTCTCAAGTAAAACTGTATTGCGTGAGCTTTGCTTGGATTGTTCAAATCGAAATGCTGTAAAATTTGGAGTCCATAGTCACATGGAATTGAAACTAAATTCACTTCGGATTCAATTCAAATTCAGTCCAATTAAAACATACTTCATTAATCCCAAATGGAAATTAAATCATGTTACAAGTCATATTTTCAATTTTCTTCAAAGAGTAGTTGTACATTGTGCTATTATTATATAACAATCTGATGAAAATGATACTCAGGGTTGCCTGTTATGCTTTTATATGTAAGCCTTTGAAATGTCCAGGGATCCCTAAAGGTTATCTATAACCTTTACAATGTCATCTTTGGAGGATGCCTAAACGCTACCCTCAACTTTCACAGGACTATATTAGAGCATGTTCAGAAAACATTTTCTAAAAGGTCCCTAAATAACTACTACTTTAATAGGTTTAAGAGAACCTTTAGGTATATATATCTCTCATAGTTCACATAAATTGTGTTGTCTATGTTAAAAGCAATTTTATGAGAAAATGCAATGTAGAAGCTGTTCTCTCCAAGCTCCCTGAAGGTTGATAGCAACTTTTATGTATTTTAAATGTTCAATTTTAAAGATAACATTGAAAGCGGAAGCCAATAGCACAGTAAAGTGAAAACAAGTTCTCAAATTTCGACTATCAATTAATAATCTCAGAGTTAGCGTGACAGTAATCGTTATTTGGAATAATTTAACGTATATTGCACTTTTACACGCTGTGGTCAGTGTTGTGCCGAAAAAAACCCACCCTTCCATAAAAAGAACCCTTCGTTTCAGGAAGAAAATCTGAAAGCACTTAATGAATTGGGTACATTAGCAAGCTATAAATTAATTCATAAGAGCCACAATTGACTTGATAATTTCGTTAATTTATGTTGCCTATGTAAGCTGGGTTCTTTTCAAAGCGAGCTAAACTACCTGGGTACATTTTTCAGCAGAACACCGGCGCAAGTCTCCAACCAGCTCACACGCTGGAGGGACGAACCACCGGAAACAACCTACCCTCACTCCACTCCGAACGTTGGCACACCGTGATGGACTGCTCCAACAGACCAATCACAGGCCGACTTTCTTATTCCTCTGAGCCAATCGTGTGGCCAGAATTCCCACACATAATTTACGGAGCCATCACGATAGGTTGACGTTACTAAGGGGTCCATAGAAATTTGACAGCTTCACAGGTGAGACAACCGTCCAGAGGCTGTTTCACTTTACGTTTCTATTTTCTTTTACCCCCCGGAACTCCACTCACTGTGAGCCTGGGGTTGTCACAATCAAAAAGCAGCCTTTCGAAGTCTTATCACTCCGGCAGCATGAGCAAAAAGAAAAAGGACTGGAAGACTGAAAAAGGTAAGGGTTGTTTTGGAGGTGGGTAATGTGGCTATCATTTCAGCGGCAGACTGCATGAATTATAACCGGGACACTGACAGATCCTCTGCCTTTAATAACTTATTTTCTAGACTATTCTGTCAACGCCAGACGGAGGCTGCACAGATGTTACTGTTGCGCCTCTGCTTGTCTGCTTTATAATGCATGCTTGACATTCGCAGCAGCACCATTCACTGCTTCTGATCTCTTTATTAGCTTGCATTATGGGCGCTCAGATATATTTTCGACACGTTTCTGGACTTTAATGAAAGCCACTAACTAGTATTTCCTGTTTTCCACCTGTGTCGTGCTCCAGCATTAGCTCAGTGAGGTGCAAGCAGCCAATTCTGGGTGTATAAATGCCCTTGTAACCACAAACGGCTTTCCACCTCTCAATTACAAACAACACTAGTGTTGCAATGAAACACTTCAGTTGCTTTAATCTGCAGTAGCAATAGAAAAAAAAAACAATATTTCCTGTATTTAAATGCAACGAAAAGTGTTTTATGGAGTGCTTGTTTGAGTGCAAAAACTCTTGGACCTGTTGAGTATCAAAAAGAAAATCAAACCTGGTCGATATTTACTTATTAACCTATTCACATTGGAGCTTTTTTATTGCATATCTCTTCCTGAGGTCCAACATAGCTGCAGTTCACTAGTTTGCATTATGCCACTTCTGTCCTTGTCACCATGTGAGCATTGCTTTGGAATTATTAAACACATTATAGAATGCATCCATAACTAAAGTAAGAAGAAAACTTCATGATGATCTCCGTTTTTCACCTCTTGCTGCTATTAAAGCTGCAAGTGTTTTTTGGTATGTGCCTACCACCTTTGCACATGTAGAGACTTTTACCATTTTTCTTTGGAAACGGCCTAAGTCCAGTCATATTTAGTATTTTTCAAGTCTTACCTGGAAAAATACCGGGCAGGTGTAACATATGAATGCACGTTTAAGTGGTTCACCATCATGTCTTTGTAAGTTTGGGTTTATGTCATCCTTTATATTTCCAAATGACAGATTGAGCAGAGCTCTGTGAGAGGTCCAAAACTTGGACAAAAAAACCAACAACCTTGCTTTAAGCTTTTCCACACAACCTACAACAGAATATTTATTGCAATATTTATTTACGTCACTGAACTAATACATTTTTGTAAATATTACCATGAAACTTTTCAGTATTTAAAATATTAAACATTTTCAGATGGAATAACGTCATGTTTTTGCCTAAGAATAATTATTTTCACATTTGAACTAAAAATGCTGCTAAGTAAATATTTTATTGATTTAAATAATTTTATGGATGCCATGTTTGGGACAGAAATGCAAGTGCTTACATCCAAATCAGTTGATTGTATAATCTGAAGAATGATCAACAGCCTGCTAAATTTAAGTGGAGGAAAAGAAACATCTATTTCGTAAGTGCATTAATTCGTACCAAAATGTTGGGTTAACTGAATGTTAAACTTTAAATGAATTATCTTGTTGTGCATTCTGTTTGTACTCTAAGACAGAATGCCCACAAACTTGAGTCTCACTGATGTGATTCCTGACTCCTATTCAATATGGCTGCTGTGCATTTATAAAACTTGTGAAAGTTGTGGGAATAAATAATTTAGTTGCTCTTCTGTCACACATAGAACTTTACCATTGCTGTTTGCTTGCATGTTTCTTTTGGGTTTTAAGGCATGGAATAGAGAAACTTTATTCATGCTTTTGTTGTTAATGGTAAACAACCAGGTCACAGGTCACAAAACCCTGTGACCACTGGTTTTCTGACTTGGGACCAGAACATCTTTTGGACTCCAAGAAATATGGTAAATCAGATCTAATGCCACCGTCAGTCTCAGTTCCATTATCATATTTCACCATACTGTGTTGTTCAGAGATGTCTGGGAAATGATGGGGGCCGACTCCTGCATTCACAACTATGGCACAGCAAATCTTAGCAGGTCTATATGCTGTATAAAATAGATTTAGAGACAGTTACCTGTCAGGGTAGCTAAGCTTTGGAATTTGTCAGTGTTGAATTGTTCAACCTTGTGACTGAGTGTTTTATTATAGTCCAAAAAGCTTTGCTGTGTTCAGCTGCCTTTTTATTCATCCATGTAGAATAAAAGCAGCTGTGGAAATAAGAAAAGTAGGCGATGGGGAAAGATGGTACATTAGGATTAAAACAGATTCCCTGCACTGCAGTAATACTTTAAATGTATGACTGGCTGACTGTGAGGTCTCGCCAAAGGGATATACTGAAAAAGGTTATTTTTCTCCATATTTAGGGTCTTCCTCAGTATTTCTTCCAATAAAAGGTTCCATTTCACAGTGACATTATTCCCTTATTACTAGAGATGTGCCGATCAAGTTTTTTCCTGTCAATACCGATACCGATCACCCATGAGGGCCGATCACCGATACCGATCACATAATTATTATTTATTTATTTTTTATCATAAACCCTACCAGTTACATTATGTGGAAAAAGGAACCATGAATTCACCTTAATTTAGACAAAAACTTGTTTTCAATAACTTTTTCCAAGAAGAAAACTAAACAAAACAGGCATTGTGCAAATTGTACGGCTATTGATAATACTATCTTTAACAGACTGATAACATATGAAGGCTCTGAAGAGGCTAAATAATACAAAGAGCCAAAATAAAACCTCTCAACATTGCCAAGAAGTTCAAGTATAAAACATTCAAAGGCAAAAACAGGTTCCATTACAATAAACAATCCAGAGTTACTGAATGAAAACTTCCTGATAGCATGGCGGCTAGCTGATTACTGCTAGCTCTGATTGGCTGTTTCTGACTGAGCGGAGTAATTATACAGAACAGGGAGGAGATCGATTATTTTTTCAGAGATTATCTGTCTCATGTTAGGACAGCGAAAGTTTTAATACGTATGTAAAATGTATTTTTTTTTTTAGGTTAGATGCTGCAGCTTTAAGCAGAGGTTCGGTGTGAGAGTCACTACCAGGTGGAGCAGAAGCGAAGCTCCGTCTGTGAAATATTACTACCTGTAGCGTAGCAGCGGTTCAACAGCGAGAGCAGAACCAGCGTCTTACATCGCAGCTCGAAGACTTAAATAATTTTCCAGGTTATTTGTTTAGCTTTCTGACCATCATGCTAATCCGGGTGAGTGTTTGTAGCTGTGCGCTGCTTTACCTGCTATCTGATCCTCCGTATGTCTTTTTTACTGCAGTGAGCCTCGATGTAGCCAAACTCCGTCAAGTATGGCATTGTTTTTATGTCGTATTAGATTCGTTGTGTTGATGCATTTTGACCTGCTTCACCCCATGTGCTTTAATTTTCCGCCGCAACACGCAAACTTCCCCATTCACTCAGTGCGATATAGTTCCGCAACGCTTAGGATTTGTTGCTGCGCGTTTGCGCAGTGTGAAGGAAAAAGGAGACCAGCTGCACAGGCAGGCTGCGAAATGAGAAGCAGGTGATCGGTATCGGCAACAAGAGCCAATGATCGCCTATCACCGATCATGCACTTTTTCACGGAAATCTGCACGATTGTGATCGGTGACCGATCGATCGGCACATCTCTACTTATTACTATGACCAATGAGTAGATGTAAATTGTTGATATTAACCATCCTCAGCTCTTTTACAGTGCTTTGCTAATGTATTTACAACCTCTTGTACTCTTTCAAATGACCCTACTAGAATTTTATATGATAGTGTAATTCAAATTTGTGCCTAAATTGTAAGGATTTCTTTATACAAATTAAAAATTTGGAATTGTGGCAGGAATTTATTTTCAGCTGCCTTTCTAACAACCAAAAACAAAGAAACAAAAAAGTTACAAATTGTCTTTACCTGATTATTAACTGGAGTTCACCTGTGTGACATAGGGGTGTTTGTTAGAGAACTCAGGTGAACAAACATGTAAACCAGTGCATATGAGGAAGTTGTGGAGAGATTTAAAGCTGGGTTGCAACATCAGAGCTCTACAAACTTCACAGAGCACCGTTCAGTTCATCATTTAGAAAACAAAAAAGCCATGGCACAACTGCAAACCTACAAAGACAAAGCCGCCCACCTAAACTGAAAGGCTCGGCAAACAGGGCATTAATCAGCAACCGAACAGGAGAGAGGCTTATGGTAAACTCTTCAGAAGTTACAGATGGTAGAATGTCTTGACAGGACATCTATAAGTTGTCTGCTCCATAAATCTAGTGTCTTATGGAAGACTGAGATTAAGAAAGCCAGAAGAAGTCCTGCTTACTGTCTGGCACAGGAGATATAGCAGAGGTGGGGCAAAAGATGCTTTGGTTAGATGAGACCAACATTTTGATTTTTTCTACAATAGACGAAGAAACATTACACATCGCACGGATACTTCGCTATGATAAAACACGGTAGTGACAGAATCATGTGATGGGGATGCTTTTCTTCAAAAGGGGCAAGGAAAGTAGTCAGAGTTCCTAGGAAGATGGATGGACCTAAACACAGGGCAATCTTAAAAAACATCTTGTTAAAGGTTTCAAAGCACTTTAGCCATTTTTCAGCTAAACTATAGCCTTAAATATACAAATAGAGGCTTGAGTGAATAGCTTAGATCAGTGGTTCTCAACCGGTGAACCACTGACCAAAGTAAAGGAAACATTTCTGTCAGTTTTTTAAATCTTAGTCAGTTATTCATGCATTATTCATAAGACTAAAATGATAATTGGAGCAATCACCAACAGTCATCTTAACAGGCTTTACTTGCATATTTCATAAAATAAACATCTCCCAACCCTTAGAAGTATTTTCACTTAAACTATAATCAGCAATAGACTAAAGGTAAAAAAAAAAAAAAGTCACTTTCTTCAGTTACTGTTTTTATTGCACACATTTTTTGCTCCTGATGAGAGCCTCGGAGTCTGGAGATATAGCACACAATCCAACTATGAGGTTAAACTCAATATCCAGTCTGTTTCTGTTGTTTTTCTTCAGCTGAACCAGAGCTGAAAAGTCACTCTCATAGAGACAGGTGCTGAACGGCTGGAGCTCGAGTGGCAAGGGAAGGTTGCTGCTGTATTACAGTACAGCAGCAGAACTGAGGAAAGCTTACCCTAGCAAATTTTGTATTGCAATTACATGATGGCCTGCCCGACTGACTTTTAGTTATGATTTCCATGCTTATTTCACAGGTGTTGCACATATAATCACTCCTTTGTTTCTCAGGAAACTAGTCTTACAAAGTTGGAACCTTTCGCTGTGATTGATTAGCATAGATTAATACATTTACGTCTTCTTCTGTGGTGTGAAACAAATAAATGCCAACTCTCATTACAAGGAATCATGACCACCTTCTGTAGAATTTATCAACAATCCACTATTGTTTATTTCCTCATCATTTTCTGTCCATGCAATTGCTCACAACTAATTGGAAATGGATTTATGACCCATCTTTGGGTCAGGACTCGCCACTTGAGAATTGCTGGTGCAGATCCAAGAATATTAATGTTAGTTATAGCCCAGTTAACGTCAGACGTAAATCCAGTTAAGACTTTCAGTCTAATCTCACAAAGTTTAAGAGGCATATCTCAAAATGACTCGCTATTTTTTTTCTTCCCCCTAACAAAATGTATCACAGTTTGTGATTGTAAAGTGGCAAAGTATTCAAGAATAGAGGTGAACAAGAGGATTATCTCATCAGGATGGAAAAAGGGCGTATAAACGGGGCAATCAAAAGTTTTGTAATGTCAGTTATTTATAATCGAGGTTATTTTCAAATCTAAAAGATTATGTAGAAAAAAAATTGGGAGTGGATTGGTCTATGGTAGAGGTGGAATACCAAATCATATTTTTGGAAGAAGAGGAGTTTGTCACAGAACTTTTTGTTTGTTTTTTGTTCACAGAACGACTCCTTCAACTAGATCGAGAGGACAGGCGCAAGGAGTATCGTAAAGGTTTTACACAACTGGACGACATTCCAACTTGGAGAGAGGAAAACAGATGTGAGACTTTTTATTCATTATTTAAAGTGCTGAATGCCAAGTTGGTGGAAAGTGGTAGTTTTTTTTTTTTTTTTACTTCTCATTTTGCATCATCAAAACTTTCCCACCACATTTTTTGTAAGCTTAGGATTTGTGCATCAAGAGTAGTAAAACTCTAAATATATTTGCATGCAGTTTAATGAATATTCCTTTAAAGGTAGCAACCCATCATGTATTGCATCAAAGCAGATTTTTGTAACTGCGATTTTAAAAACACTGATACTGAAATGATTGCAGTTTGAAATACTGCATACAGCTACTTGTGAGAGTTCATGCCACCTTGAGCTCTTCAAATAACAGGACAACTTCAATAAGAATCTGGTGGTCGACAGGAAAATTAGAAATGGGTCACTGGGTGATTTTAACATGATATCGATCCAAAATGCATGGGCAAATTTACTCTGAATTGGTTCGTCAGGTGGAAAACCTGTGGGAGCTGAGTGGGAAAGAAGACATGAAGGCAAGAGAGAGAGCCAAGGATGATTTAGAAAGGAAAAGCCAAAAATCCCTCTTCCTGAATGCTCCAACCTCGATGAATGTCATCAGGCTTTCATGCTGTCCTTTTGGCAAAAGGGCTTGGTAGAAAAATATTGACAGCCAGTAATTGTGCAACCAGTGATTTTAGTTACAAATAATTCTGTCTTCAAATAGAATTTTATTTTGCCAACTTAACCTTCCTTAATTTAAAGGTTTGGTTTTTACTGTGTGGCTTACGCTAGTGCTATAAAAGATTAATTTATTTAAGACTTTTTACATGTCTTTACCAACACCTTTTTCTGCATTATCCAAAAAGAGTAAGTGCTTATGTCACATCAAGTTTTTAAGATTGCATTCAGTGTTGGAAGGAAACAAAAATTATTTTACTAAAGCTCATCAACATGCTTTATATCTTATTTGTGAATGGAGGTAAAGTTATTAATTCTTTGAAATTTCTTTTTCTGTCCTGTCAGCTTATTTCATGATTAAACATTTCTGAGCTTTACATTTGTTTTGGAGTTTTGCTACTCTAGGAAATGTTGCTGTTTGATATGAAACCAATTGTTTATGATCTACACACTAAAGTGTACTTTAATGCCTTTTTGAGCACATCTGCAAGCTCTTTTCAGATATCCAGCTGATATCTAACTCCATTACATGCTTGGTGGCATGTTTCTTTTTGTTACTTCAGCCAGGAACAAAGAAGATGATGAGAAGGAGCTCCCAGGTGGAGGAGGCCTCGGTGATAAAGTATCTCTCTACAAGGGTGATATTACTGTCCTGGAGGTGGATGCCATAGTCAATGCTGGTAGGAGCTCTGCTCTCTATCCTTTTTAAGCTGCTGGTTTTTTGTCTGGAGTTCAGCTTTAAGTTGTGTTTTGCTGCCCTCTGCTGGTGAACATAAAGAATAACTGTTAAGGCAAGTTAAGTAAGTATGCTTGGTCTTGCTTGCCATAATTGAAATTGTATGGCGGTTTCCTTCTTTTCTTGTCTTCTGTTAGGTCACACGTAATTTCTGTTTGATTCTGAAAGATTTTTCTGGTACAGCTTTCTGTAATGCTTTAGTCCTCTGCCTCCTCCACCTGTTGTTCGAACCCGATCTTTGCTACAGATATTCCCCTCCCCGCTCTCCCTATTCCTTTTTCTCCCCCTTTCCCGTGCAATGCAAATAAAAGCCACTTAAACTTAAAAAAAAACAAAAAAAAACATTGAATTTGATGAGGTTAATCAAATCTTTTGGATTACATTTAATAAGGACTGAAGAACACTGCTCATACATCAACATAGTATTACAGACAAACTTGGAACATTTAAAAATACCGGAGACATTTAAATGTCATGGAAGTTGTTTTGTATGATCGGCATTTTGACCTTTTAACACAACGCGTTGAAGAGCTCAACGAGCGTGGTGTTTTGTTTGAGTATTGTAATAACATGAAAACCAAATGTCTGCTGTATAATTACTGTAAATATGGATAACAAGCCTAAAATATTCACCTTGGTGAACCATTTGTCTCTTGATTCTACTTGATGTTACTATGTCGTAGATACTTGGTGGTTCCATGATCCTACTCTTTTCTTTGACGAGTGAACTTTTATGATTTTTAAACCTCTCTAAATCCTCCTTGCCGTGCATGATGACAAGACAGACGAGATTTCTCACTGAATCTTATTCATCCTAATTGTAGTTGTGGTAAACTTTTTATCCTGTCTCTAATTGTAGACAGGAAGTGGCAACAAGAAAAACAGCTATTCATCTATAAACTCCTCATGACTCAATATGATAAACACACATTTGGCCGAGTTGAATAGCATGTTGCTAAAAGAAATGATATAGAAACAGGATTACTAATATGGAAATCTTAAAGATGATCTGATTAACTTTGGGTAAAATCTTTTAAAGAATTGAGAGTGGATTTTTTTTTTTTAAAAGCCAGTGTTAGACAGTTCTAGTTCAATAAAATAGATTTTTTTAAAGCAACTTTATGGATATGTACTGTGGGCTCCAGTAAATGTAGAAAATGCCATATTAGGTCATTTATAAACCTTAAATTTTGTTATTTGGTTGTTTTAAATAGAGATGTAGTAAAACTTTAGAATAAGTTCCTATTTCTCCCTGTCTTTGTTATGAAATACATGTTGCATTTGGTAATTGGGAGGTAAAGAGCATTACTATGGCCTGTAATGTCAGGGTTACAGTCTCAGAGTAAATATCAGGGTTTTTTTTTCTGCAACAGTTGAATTTTTCATTCTGTGCAGGCAGGTTAGCTCATCAGTTAATGCTGCCAAACATTCAGGCTGTGATTAAGCTCCATTGTGGCCTAGAGGCAATCCGTTCTGTTTAGCGGACCATCACGAGGTCTGAAAGGTTCAAAGGGCTTTCTGTGGGCTTTTATGATTTTTGAGAATTTGTCTCCCTGATTCTCTATTCTCTCTGGTGGTCTGGTTGCTTTTTGCACAGGTGGCAGGACTGATAGGAATATAAAGTGCTAAACTTTGCTGTCCAGAGTTACTTGCCGTCTCTGTGAGCCTTGCACTGCAGTGTTGGTTGAAATATAATTTGCATGTGAATGCAATGTTCTGTGCAATTTTTTTTTTTCGTTGACAAAAGTTATTTATTCTAACTAAAGTCACTGAGTTATATAAATGATGCACATACTGACATATTGTTGTAGCCCTTTTTCAAATATTTAGGAATAGATTTGTGGGGGGAAAAAAAAACATTGGACAACTTGCCTGACTTTTTTACTTCCATCTGTTATTTTGCCTGCTGTATTTTCATTTTGAATTGCTGTTTTTTATTTAGACTTCACATCAGTTAAACGCCTAACATATTGTCAGCATGAATTACAGTTGAAATTGTTTTTTGAAGTGTTGAGTGTTAAATTTGACCAATGTGTCTGTTGAAAGATCCACAATTTACAGTTTTCTCGCAAAACCCACAGTTTTATTTTTAAAGTTTAAAATATTCAGGTTTTTCCAAAAGTTCATGATGGCTTTGTGGTTTAACACATATTGCAGGGCTTTCTGAAATAAAAGCCCTGCAATATTGCAGTACAGATCCTGGACTGTACTGGAAAGTGGGAATTAAATGCTTTCCATTGTTTCATGGCAAACTCACTTTTGGTATTTCTTTCTAAAAAAAAATAAAATAAATAAAAATAAAAAAAGTACCTTAGTCTAATTTGACAGAAGTACACAGTCCTAGTAGTACCTAGAGTATCTAGCAAATTCTAAATGTTTGTCTGGACAGAAAATCTCTTCTTTTGTCCTTGAATCAAGAGGACAAGAGACAAGAGAGTAGATGTCATGCCAGCATGTAGATGTTGTCCACAACAATCCAGCTGTTGTTGTGGACACCTGGTGACCCCAAGAGGCCACTCGTTTGCTGTAGTTATTGAACAGAGAGCTTTCGGTTGTGGGAGTCCTGAACCAGCCCAGGGATCGGCGGCAAAAAAAAAAAAAAAAGCCATCATATTTAACTTGTAAACTAAGAATATAAAAATGGTTATGTTTTTTTTTTTTTTTTATTGGGTTTGTTGGTGGAAATAATGATTTTGCCACTTGTTACTTTAAAAAAAAAATTCTTGACTTCTGTTTTTTTTTTTTTTTGCTACTGCATAATGGAAATGAAATATGATTTTCTTCATGTATATTTGAGTATAACATTTTGCCACTGCAATAAAAGACTAGGGCTTTTAACACTTCTATATGTTTTATAAATGTGGCCCTAATATAGACACATTTCTGAAAGCATTGCTGATGTAGTGTAGGGTTGTAGAAGCAGCATATTCAAAAGCACACAGAAAGGAAGTTATAACATTTATGCGATGTGAAGGATTTTGGATTTTTCTCTTGATAAATTTTCCCACGATGACACAATGAATGCGTGGGTTGCTAAGGAGGAAAGGAGTTTCCTCCCTGATTGTGTTGCAGATATGGCTTCTGCCTATAGCTGTAAGTGGTTGTCAGGCTGCTTTATGTCCACCATTAAAATTTAATTACCAGGCTCATTGAGTTTTTAACTCTTCCTTAATTTTGTTTAGCTGGCAGTGACACAAGAGGAGCTCGCACTGTCACCTGTGTGAGAGCATGAAGAAAGCAGAACAGCTGATAAACTGCAGGGCAGTACGCTTACTGTGCCTGTACTGTCCTTTTTCAGCGTGTATACAGCAAGGCTCCAACAATGACTAACTTGTTTTTGTGTGTGTGCGTGTGCGTGCGTGTGCGTGCGTGTCTTTCTAAAAGAAAATAATCAGCGTCAATATTTCTCATTTCTAAAAAAATGTTTAACAAACCTTTTAGTTTGAGTTTTGATTTAGCAGATTTTTTTTTAGTAAACCAAAAAAAAAAAAGAATCCAATGCAATATTTGCCCATGTGTTCAAAATAATTTAATTACTGCTTACAAAGTTTGTGTTGTGAAATCCTCTGCACCATGTGTGACATTCAACAAAGCAGTCAAACAGAACTGAAACTTTCGTTGACAAAATACTCACTTTTCCAGTTTTGTAAAAAGAAAATGCGCACAACTCTACAGACAAAACAAAATTAAACTTGCAGTCACTCCCTTTCTAATTAATCAATAAGATAATGTTTTGCTTTGCTGTCTGAGTTCTCTAGCTGTGGCTCTGAGACATCTACACGTAGAATGTATGTCATTAAATCCTATACTTCAGCAGATTTCTTACAATTTCCTCATAGATTATTTTATGTGTGGTAAACAAAGCGCTTTAATCATTGAGTGTCCCTTAATTTTAGGCTCTGTACCTACTCCTTTGACCACAAAAGGCTCTTTTAAAGATTGCAATAAATGTGTTCTATATCCTCCTTTTCTATATAAATGGATGTCATAATTTCAGTACTTCACAGGCATATTGAATCATGAAGTTGTCAAAATAATTTTTTTTATATTATTTGTTTTTATTCATATATGTAAATAAGTAGAGTGGACTGAAGAACCAGAAAAATCACATGCTGAATGGATTTTACCACCAGGAAATGTGGAGGAAAAATAAAAATGCAAATCATGTTGTGAGATTAAGCATATTGTGTGAGTCAGTGACACTAAACATTTCAATGGGATGCAGATTTTTTTATTTAAAAAAAAAAAAAGCCTTTAATGTGAATTTTTTTTGCGACTTTCACAAGGATAAAGAACATTGATGGATTAAAGAATGATATCTGAGCATAAGTCTGCCATATATATGCAAAATACAGATTATGATATTGTCCTGCATTATGTTGAAGCCAACCATGGATTTATAGAATATTTAGAGGGAAATAAAAAGAAAAAAAAAGTCCCGTTTTCTTTTTGGCTGAAATTGATCAGTTTTGCAAGAAGTGGGAAGAATGAGCTAAAGGAATTAAAAAGCAGCTTGATCATCGTGAGTTTACAGATTAAATCATTGTTTCTGCAGCTGTCAAATATTAGATGAAACTTTTTGTTAAAAATATAGTATGTATGTACGGTGTGCATAGTTAGAGCAACTATTTTCCTTTTGAGTAAAAAAATGCTCCTCTGTGTACATTTTTGATTAGTGATGACTAGAAGGAGGAGATCAAAGTTAATTGAGTGTGAAAAAAAACCAACTAATTTATACTAGAATAACTCCTACTAAAGTAGGTTTTGCTGTCAGATGGTGTGCATTGTATTTAATTTTAGTTATCCTACATGTCTTTAACCCAGTTCTTTAAAATGTAGTGCTTAGAATTTGACTCGGCATTCTCATTTGGAAGGGAGGTGGAGAAGATGTGCTATTATTATGACTGTGATAATTATGCAGGGTTTGAATCCTAACCTTTTATCTACTGTAAACCCTTCCTATCTTTCTTTATTAGATCATTTATTCAGGAACCAATTTTAATTGCACAGAAGTGGCTATGAGTGCTATAAAGAACCTTTAGGGTTAGAGATAAGTACAAGAAATTCAATTGGTTCTGAGTTGAGTAGAGCCCCTTCTGTTGTGGTGATTATTGACCCTCAGACAGTATTAATGCTGCTATGGATTATAAATACAACAATAAGCCCTTTTGTCTGGGATAGTAATTTTGCTTTAATGAATGCATGTTCCATGTTTTTTTTTTTCTTTTTTTTAGTAATGTAACCTATAAAACAGGAAAATATTGCTGCATAGAAACAGAGAAATTTTAAAACTAACAGAAAGACTACCCCCTGTAAAAACAAAAAGCTGCTTAGCCAAGTCTAGGAAGGTCTTGCGTCTGAAGTTAACTCCCCTAATTCTGCCTCTCAACCCCACATTGCCCCAGATTTGGAAATGTTACTAGAGAGTGGTGAATTGACCATCGATTAATAATGCAAGACATTTTATTACAGTGTCATCATATTGGTAGTCATTTTCATGCATTTTCTGGGGAAATCTCAACAGAACTGTTGTGGCGTTTTCCACCATTTGATGGAAATTTCATCGCATTTGTCTGACACCCAAATATCTACTATTTTCTCTTGCATGTGAATCACAAATGGTTTGCGGAAAAATACATTATACCGAGAAACTCTCCAAATCACCGAGTCCAGGTGTTCCAATCACTTTAAGTGGCCACATGTGTTTAAAATAAAGCACCTATGCGTGCAGATTGCTTTTATAAGAATTCATAAAAGACTGGGTTGGTCTCAGGAGCTCAGGGAATTTAATCATGGTGCTGAGATGCCACCTGTTCACTAAGTCCATTTGTGAAATTTACTCGGCAACTATTTGGTATCATAACAAAGTGGAGGCAGTTGGGATTAAAAGCAACTCCAAGGCCATGAAAAAAAGAGTCTCTCAGGAACTGCACAAGCTAATGCACACAGAGCCCAGAAGTCGGCAACTGTTTGCACAGTAAATGGCTACAGACCTCTAAACTTTGTGTGGACTTCAGTTAAGCTCTTGGTTTGTGTGCTGACGGTTTCTGTTGCCTAGCAGCTGCAGCCAAACTTTAAGTCTCTAAATGCAATGCAAAGCGTAAGATGCAGTGATTTAATGCATACAGGCAAAGTACTCTAAAAAATGGAGATGTTTTCTGAAGTGAAGGATCAAGCCTCAATGTATTGGAATAGTGGTTTAGTGGGGGTTGAGGCTTGGCACAAGTTCAAGTCTTAATGTTGTAGCATATGAAGACATCTGGGAAATTGTTATTCTTCTGGGGAATGGCCCCTTCTTGTACCAATGTGACAATCAGAGTGTCCACATGAGCCCTTTAGAGGATCTAAAGAGAAAATTATTAGGCCTCCTTGTCAAACATTAATACCTGACCTCACACATGCTCTCCTGGAAGACTTGTCAAATGTTCCCATAAACAGTCGTAAAACGTTTCATCCCAGAGGAAATGAAGCTGCTATAGCTGTAAAGATTGGCCAATGTAATAATAAAGTCTATGCAGAGTTCACCAGTTTGTGTCTAAAAGCTAATAAGCCAATATTGGATGCATTTGTTTGTATCTAACTTCAGTTTTCTGTGAGAACAGATTTTTTTTATTCTTTAAATGGTGGGTAAATTGTTCGCCTGTCTCAGTCCTACTTGTATGTTTTTGTTATACTCTAGTTTTGTAAATGCAACATGAGTGTATGCTGAATAATAAGTGCTGCATTATTTATTGGGGAATATCTTCTTTCCTCCATACGTGAAGGAGGAGAAGACGCAGCACTAAAACCAAACAGACTCGCACATTAAAACTGCCATCACATTTTCAATAAAACAAAAAAAAAAACAAAAAAAACTTCAGTTCTCCATTTATTTTGTTGATAAAACACCACTTTGAAAGCTTCTCTGAAAGGATCGTGTCACCACAGACTCTACTTTAGGTTTTCTGTCCAGCCATGAACATGCTGCTCCACATGCTCAGCCCCTGGGGAGTCTGGCTCAATGTGCCCATCATTCTTTCTGGAGATTCACACCTTGTGCCATAACCTCCTTGCTCCCAGCTATGTGCAATTTACTCTCTCCCTCTTCTCTTTATTTCTTTCATTCTGTCGGCTAGTGGTGTAAAGATGGAATTACTGTTGTGCACACAGGAACACACACGGCTGTCTTTTCATCACTTTGGGAGACTTAAATTCATTTTCTGAGAACAGACCTTTTACTCTAACCACAATCACCACTAACCCTACCCTAACCTTACTTGGAACCCATCTTTGGATTAGTTTTCCTCAGGTGGGATGGGGCCTGTGTTTTGCTTTGGGTGTGTGGTGTAGCCAGTGATAATCCTGGTTGGTTATTCAGGCCAGGATTGCATAAAGATTACAGCAGACCTCCAATATTCATGGAGGATAAAAACCATGACCACCTGCAGATGGCTAAATTTCTTGAATACTTGAGATCCCCTCTAAACTTGCTTATTAATGTTTATTTTAATTGCATTAATACTCACAGAAGAAACTGCAGAAGCTGATGACTTCTGTCTTTCTCATCGGCAGTCTCTTGTGGGCTCAACCAGTCGGCGCCAAGGAAAATGTTTGGCAGTTTTGCAAATATCAAACATCAGCATGTTGAGTAGCACTGCATTTGGTATTTCAGCTAGAGCTGAATTTAAAAAAAAAAAAAAACAATATGTTGGGTATGCTCTATAAGAAGTCTGAGAATAGGTGGATTTTCCACAAATCTTTTGGAACTACATTTGACAGAAAAAACTGCAAATAGGCAGGGGTTCACTGTACATATGAATGCAAATAAATTAGAGGGATAACATTGTAATTTGATCTTGGTATTTTATTTTTTTTCCTGCTATTTATTTCTGCCATGTTTTACCATTATGTTTGGTCATGTTTTCTTAGATTAACTACTTATGGCCATGGAAGATGTAATAGAAAACTAACATTTCTTTTCATTTTATCTATTGTGTTATATGTGATTCTGGACTAAAATAAGCCAACTTCAGTGAAATACTGTCATAGATCTTTACACTGAGTTTCCTGAAGCTGTTTCTTCATTTTGGTTGCAACGTTCCCATGTCTCTGTCAGAGGAAGGCTCCACTGATGGAACCACAGAAGCCATAACAAGGGCCTGGCAACTTCTTCAACAAACTTGTGATTGTTACGCTATCATACTGAGGAGGACAATCAATGCCTGTACCTGAGAGAACTTGCTGCTCTGATGAACAGTGAAATGACTCCGGTTAGTGGGTTACGTTGGGTCCTGCACTTAGTGCTCCCGTTAATCGGATCACATTTGAGAGAGGTTCAGAATGAGGACAGGGTTCTTCCCTGCAATCTCTTTGGAAATCTGAACTCAGGTGCTAAACCGATTGATGAGTTATCCTCTCCTCTGATTTCATCTAGGTTTCTTCTCTAGATTTTTTAAAATCTTTTTTTTTTAGTTGAACTTTTTCTGCGATTGAGAAAATGCTAGCCTGAATCTCAAGGATGGTATTCATCTATTCATCTTTGAGTACCAGCCTAACCTCTGCACCTAAATGCACACAGTGCAAACTGAGTTTGTGTATATACTGGTGGTTTGGATTGCTGTATTGCAACAGTAGCAAAAGCCAAAACATTCTCCAAATCATGATGATACATTTAATAATAAAAAAAAAAAATATTTTTCAAATTTTTTTTTCTGTTTCTATTTTTAATTGCAGAAGATGTAATTAATATGCAAAAATCAGGATAGAAGTTTTTTAAATCTTGTGGGTTATGTGCAAACCCAGTCCATTTGGTCGCTTGTTACAATTCCAGGTTACAAAAAAAAAGTGGGTATCAATGGTAAACTGGATTAGAGTCTGAAATGACCATATTTATGTTAATATCCAACTTTATGCTGCCTTTATTTCCATGGAGGGTGAATAGACCAGTGTTTGATTTGCCTTCTGCTCCTTAACTCGACCAATGTCTGCTCACAACAGAGTTTTTCATTTCCACTGTCGCCACATTCTTGCTCGTTACAAAGGATTCTTATAAAGATAACGTTTTGTAGGTCTGTATGATTTTATTGTCCTGGTGTATGAATGATCTATTTTGTCCATCTGTACTGACGGAAGATAATTACTCCTGTTAGTCTTTATGAAGTACATTTCTGTAAAATTCATTGTGAACCGACTATAAAAATAAATGGAACGGTTGTCTGGCAGGTAAATGGGGATCTATCCTATTTACATGCAGCTGTCATTTTTGTCCCATCCGGTGTTGTTTAAACTATTATCTACAGACATTATTTCTATAGTATATGGAGCAAAATATACAATTTTAGTCATTTTAAATATGTCACTTGTAGCAGTTTATTAAAAATATTTCTGAAAATACATACCACTTTACCTGCTCTTCTTCATATTCCTCATAGTTTCTGTTAGATTTGAATTCACACAGAAGGATGCAGTGATACAAGTAGTGGAAAGTAGATGCATCTCTAGTTAAATCAGTTCATTTAACAATAAATGCATGTCTATGAAGAAATTTACTCATTGACCTGTAGGGGGCAATGTGACTCCAGCTAAGTATCAATGATTTGTTTGCTAAGTGGCAGAGGTGGGAAGCTTCTGCTGGTGCAGCTTTTCAAATGGATAAATACCCTTTTTTATGGCTTTTTCTTCACAGATGTTCCTTTACAAAACTTATTGGTGACAAGTGGAAATTCCAAAGCTTCCTCTAGATTTTCAAACACTTTTTTTCAAACACATTCTTTTTCTGGGGCCAATACTTTTTTTTTTTTTTTAAAGTGCTTTTTCTTGGTAAACTATTTTAGCACCAAATTCAGAGCAAGATTTCAGCTTTTAAACCACATAACTGAAAAACTTGGAGAATAGCTACACCTGCACACCTCTTCTGGTGGTCTTCTGGTGTGCAGTGTAGTGGTGGCGGTTAGGATGTGTCAGGTGAATAGTTTTGTGCATGAAAGGAAGTGATTGCTCCGGTTCTAAAAGAGGGAGACTTTTTTTCTGGTTCTGTTTGGATTGAAATCAACTCTGAATCTCTGACTGTTTCCACACTATCCTCAGGCAGTCTGCTCTGAATTGTTGTGAGTCAGCGATTCACTGGTCGTTGCACAGCAACCTTTTGACTTTCAGGTCATCTTTCCAACTTTCTGTTCTGGTTTTACTCAGTTCCTCTAATTTGAGCTTTAGTCCGTCTCGGTTCCGAGAAATGTTGTAAACTCTGAACATAGCCATCCTCTAAAAGTGTGCACCTTAGCAGAAATATTAATGAGCTCCTTGGTTACGTGCTTGCAGTGGCAAGGTTTTCTATAATGGAAAGGTAATGGTAATGGTCCAGTTAATGAGCAACATAACATTACTAGTGGAGAAATATAATTTTTGGCAAGGAATGTTCTTTTCTTTCTCCAGAGACTCTATCTGATCATTTCTTGCTTTAGTGTCGCATTACTGTTTTTATAAACGCTTTTAAGCATAGAAAATATGGCTCTATTGTTGCATGAATATAATAATACGGTGCATCGTTACTGTGACTAAGTCTCTGTCAAAATTCAGCAGAGAACATTAGCTTTCTTACAGAGATACAAAATGTCCTCTTCGCTTTTTCCCCCCTCCTTTCTCTTTGCTATACAGAAAAATGGCTCTTTACAAAAGAGCCTCTGAGCAACTGGAATGAAGGACTGTGATGTTTTTTGTCAGTAGCTTTAAATGAGAATGCAATTCCTATAACCCTGGGCAGTTCGTTCAGTATTGCACAAGTTTCTCTAAGGAAACCAGGGGCCATGTTCATAAAGGGAGCTCTCAGATGGCCATTTTAATGCTTTTAAGAATCACAGTTACCACTAAATCTCTGAAGGATGTGGCTGTTAGATTTCCAGCGGCTAATTCTTATAAGATATGTAGGCCAAACTAAATTTTTTTTTTTTCAAAATAAAAAGTAACCCTATATCACATTCTGCAAATATTTCACTTCTACGTGGCTATAAATGTAAAAATAAGAAATATAAGTTGATGTTGAATTTGCATTTCAAAGTCCTTTTTTTTTTCTTCATGCCAATTTTTTTTAACAACAGAACTGAAGTACCAAGCAGTGCATCATTTAACATGTTCAGCTAAAGTATTTAAGAAACAGTTTTATTTTTGGCAGTACAGGGAGAAATTCTAATGTCAGTTTTGTTTAGGTAAACGGTTATCTATACAAATATGTAAAATGTTTTTACATTGTTACAGATTGAAACAAAATGTGTAACATAATCCAAGTACTCAACAATCACTCCCACATGTGTTATTGCAATTCAACAATAAAATATATAAGTAAATTTTGCAGTAGCTTATGCTAATTGCACAGATTAATGCAACCTTTTGATGTTCTGATATAGCAACACTGGTACGAGAAGCCGACATTAGCTGGTTATGAGTATAGCCATCTGCTTTGTAGCCTGCCTGCGATCAGCTGCAGTCAACGGACATGCTGCTAATACTTTCCTCACTGTAATTTACAAGCGGAGGTGATAAGAGGGATGAGGAAGCATGCAGTTCCCATGCCATGACTATTTCTGCTTTTTTGTTCAAATTTATCCGTTTTCAGCAAGGCGGTGATATTTTTTGAGCCAGCAGCTGACAGTCGGTGTGCAGCAGTAGGTGGTCAAAGGGCAGTGCTGCATTCTTATACGAGCGTTGCAGCTTTAAAAACCTTAGATTATTTTATTTGTAGACTGGAAAGGGAAAACAAAATGCACAAAACAATCAAAACTGCTGCCAGAGCCCAACAACATAATACTACTAATTAAAAAGTTTTCTCTATATGACATATTAAAAAATTTTCAACACAATGCGTATATCACAAGTCAAGTAGTGGCCCATAATTATAATCTCTGCCAAATATAGCATAAACCAAAAAATTGAGCCAAAAAATGTATCAGTTTCTGCATTCTTCATAATCTGTAATTATTTATTTTCTTACTGTTGATTGTATAGAAATTTTAGCATTGTCATATTTATATTTTGAAATATTTGGTAATATTTTTTCCTTCCTGCTAGATTTTAAAGTTCCTTATTGCTTTTATTTGAACTGAAACTTTCATTTCCTTTTTTTGTGACATCGGTCTGCTGATCATCAGCAGGAAGGATTCAAATACAACAAATGAGCTGCAGTTAATTTTGTTGGCTGCACCTGTAAAGTACAGAAATTGCAGACATGACACTATTTTAAAGAATAATTTCTGGATCTTCTATATATTGCTAAACTGTTTTGTTTCTCCAATTCTTTAGATTAAAACACTACTTCACCTTTCGAAAGTTTCTAAACCGAAGCCACAATCTTTTTATAGATAAGTGCTAATTTTTCCACTTATAAGAACAAAACAGCCTTTCCTAAATCATGAGGGCAGATAGAAAACTCTTATCATTTTTAACAATGTCATGATGAGCATTACAAATAAACAGTACCTTTTCTTGATGTTTTCCATTTTGTAAAATATCGGGAATGCAATGTTAGAAAAAGAAGTTTTGCTTTTCTTTCACTCATGAGCATTTTCTTTTAAACTGAATATGTCTATCAACTGTAGCTTACAGTGAAATTCTGCTAATACTCTTCACTCTAGTGATCAGCAGCTGCTCTCAGGGACCACATGGCTGCACAGTTGTTGCCCCTGTGTATGGTAATGAAACACTGACTGGACGTCCTGATGAAATGGATTTCCCTTGTGTTGACATAAGTGATTGTGTGGTTACTGCGGGGCTTAGAGAATGTGGACTCATTATATACAAAGACCTTTGTTTAGTGAAACGGCAATAGAAAAACCAGCCTAGGTTCTGTTGACGCATAATAAATGATGAGCCATGTATAAAATGTCCGAGTGACATGATTTTCATTTGGTATTATTGAGTTAATCGTTTAAAGGGCTTACAACGCAAGTTGGTGTTTAATGTAACAACTCTGGAAACAAGCCGAAGTAATGAACTCCATTTGTTTTCTAAAACTGGGACCCATTTGGCCCAGACGTGCCAAAATGTTATTTATTGCACAACATAAGATTTCACAGCTTCTTGAAGGATATTTTTTTTATGTTCTGCTGTTCATTTAAGAGGGTTGTTATGTCGATAACTTCCTATGCATACATACTTTTTAGTCATATGCTTGAATTGTCATGCCAACTCTAAAAGAGCAGACATTTTAATTTTGATAGAAGATGAGGTTGGATTTCACTTTCACAATAGAGCTGCATGCCAAAGAATCTCTGTTAAAAGCAGTGATCTCTGTTAAAAGCCTCCTTGTGCCTTAAGTAGTCTTACAGTGCAGAGGTGGTTAATGCAGCAGGGTTCAAAGGGGATGCATATATAGAGTAGTTATAGACAAGGTGATGATTTGTTGTGATGTACTGGAGAGAGAACAGTGAAACCTGACTTGGAAGCAAGGCAACCTCAAACAAACTGCATTTGTTTAACCTCGCTCAGCTGTGGAGCTATAATGGGATGATGGCTTCTGCCATTAGCATGATGAAATGGACAAATAAGTGACTTTAGTGAAACCCACTCAAGTAAGGGTTGTAATTTCACTGGCCCTTGATGTATCATTTGGCTATGGCAACTATTTTATCTCTTTAATAGAATCTCAGTCCCTGTTCCATGCACAAACAAAGCAGATTAGAGCTTCCAAGAGACACTGTTGATGCAGCTGACCTCCCAGTTCTGTGGGTGGGATTGTGTTGTTTTTAGCTACTGTGGATAACCACTCTAAAAGACTTCTCTGAATAAAATACTGATATTTCAGTTCTTTTTTTGCTGTACATGTTATTTAGTTAAGCAGAATTGGATACCAAGATTAGTTTTGTTATTCTACATCTGACCAGGGAGATAAAAGTGTTGGACAAATGGAAAAATGATATGTTTAAGAGTGGAAATCTTGAGTAATTCTATGTGCACGTAATTATAAAAGAGTTTAGTTTTGAGAACGTAAGATAGATGTTTATGGTACTTATACATTTCTGGCAGATGCCTAAATAAAGTTATATTGGAACATTTCATACCAGTTGTCAGTTCAAGGCACTTTACAAACTGATCCAGTTTATATACGGAAATATTCAAGACAGTTTCAATAGTAACGTAGTAACAGACTTATTAATATGGTATAAGGGTGGGGAACTTATATTGGTCATGAGCCATAACATTGACACTAACTAGGTGACATTTTGTATAATAGATTTTTTTGATTCTTATAGCATGTTATGTTATTTCATCATCAAAGACATACCTTGAGTATTTTTTTGATTACTTAATGCATGTTTGAGAAATTTCAAGCTGATAATTTACAAAGTTTCTTTAAAGTCATCTTTGATACATGCAGCATTTTTATAATAACTGAAGGAAACCTAGTTACTTGATTGTGCTACAAAGTGGTGTTATGTGCCTGGAAAGTGCATCATACCGGCCCTTTAATATTGACTATTTCATATAGGTGTACCGACTGCTGGTGAAGGAATGCATTCCCACAGCATGACTTGTTCAGGGTGATGGCAAACCTGAACATATGATTAAAACAAAACGTATTCATATCTCAGGTTTTTTTTAGATCGAAAAGAATCTTTTAATTTTACTAGCATGTTTCGTCTCCTTGGAAGTCATATTAATGCTTCAGAGCAGCCCTGTCCAGTAGTGATAGTTGTGTAGAGATAAACAGAATAGAATAGAAATATCATTTATTGTCCCTCGGGGCAGGAATTCGGGTAATTCCGGCAGATGTGTAGCGATAAATGTGTGGATGGAGATGAAGATGAATCTCTAGTTATCTAGCAATGCAGTGTGCATCCTGTATGTCAGAAGCACTTAAGGCTGTCAGGTGTGGGAATAAAATGGTAAACAGGAATTAGAAGGATGTTGGGGAAGACGGGAGACTCACAGGAGGGATGCCGTGTACTCGAAACAGATTTAATTTTTCATGTTCCCCAGATAATCACGCACCACATGGCCATCTTCCAGGCAATAGTCTCTCAGGGGGCTTTGCCATATTGTTAATGAAATGCATTACATTGCAGCAGATAACGGTAATTTTATTATGTTTTAGAAGATGTTTTGACAACAGACGCTGAATATAGAGCAGTTTCTTTATTCAACCACACAGATGTTTGGGTTTAGACAATGCAATGGGCTATGTGATATGCAGACACATACAATAAAGCTGTTTATTTTGGAATTTACAGGAAAAAAATTAATCTGGGCTTTGCAGATGCTGGGTAACATCCTGTACACATACAGAGATGCAATTTTGGTGAAAGGAGTTAATAATATTTGAAAAAGGTTCAAGTATTTCTAGACTTGCACTTCAGTATGAAACATAACACAACTTGCAAAGTTCATAGTTTAAATCTTCATCTTTCCTACTATGGTAAAGTGGAAAAAATGACACATGAAAACCAATATTAAAAAAATGAATATGGCTAGAAAATATGTCAAATGCAATAACAAAGACAAGACAAAGCAATGTTATAACTATATAGTTTATTTTTATTTCAAATTCTCCTTTAAACTTTGCTATTAAACCTTTGCTGAGTAATTAAAATTATTTTAAAAAGGTTGCTTCAGCATTTTTAATTTCTAGAAAATTAAATACTTGAATTGAGTCTGAGTGCATAGGAACAATTCAGCAATATAAAGAAATGCTGCTACTTAATTTTCCTTTTTTTTTTTTTTTTGCAAAAACAGATGGAATGTGTGCATAATTAGACCAATAAACATTACTACAGTCACAGTCTGTTCTACCCCAACATGTAATCCTCTGATAACCTAATAAATAAGCCATCTTTACAGTTCTGACTATGAAAGTACATCATAATCCTTTGAAAACAATACTGTGTGATAAGATCAAAATTATATTCCTTCACCTTGCATTTGAATATTCTTGTGTTGTCTCGGTTAATCTGACTAATTGTCATCATGCAGTCCTTGTTGAATAATTCATGAATTGCAAATTAATGTATTATGGTTAAATGATATTCAGGAAGGGTGAAACATTCTATCTTTTCACGTTTTGAAAAATAATTTTCTACATCTTCTGAAACAAAGTGTACAGATGGTTCAAAATCAAACAATGCAGTACAAAAACATTAACTCTTTCATTGTTCTTATTGTTGGCCTTTTCCCACATTCACACTCTTGTTTGATGGTTCACTTTTAAGGTTTATTGTTCGGCCCTGTATAAAATTAGAATAATTTGGCTTTTCTTGTACAATGGCATTCAGTTTGCATCAACTTTCTCTTGTAAGGAAAACATAAGGGCAGCAAGTATTTATTTTTAAAAGACAACTTAATTAAATATTGGTCAATTAACACTTACTAGCACACATTATTAATGAGGAGGCATGTTGGTGCAGGTCAGGATGGGCAAAGAGGCAAACGTTTAGGTGTTATTTGGACGCCATTCAACTGATGTATCTCAGAAATAAACTGAAAAATATAATGATGAATAATCTTAACCCCATATAGAGTATTACCAGCACACAATAGCTCTGCTCAGACATGTTTTATTCAAAAAGACATGCATGCAATAAAATGCAAACCGTAATGTGCAAAGCTTTTGAAAAGTGCAAATTGATAGACTGGTAAATATTAACGTTGTAAGAAAGCATTTCGTATACAGTGGACCCCTGCCTATTCAGGCTCAGTATTCACAAATGTTTCTGTGGAATGTAACTCCAAATTATTTGCAGAAATTTGCCAATCTACTCACTTTTTTTCAAAGAGCACTTCCAGAATATTCAAAAGGAAATGCAGCTGGGAAGCTGCAATATCTAGGCACAATGATTCTTGACAGGCTAGTGGCTGGCTTTGGTAGGCACCCAGTTCAGGAGCACCATTTCTTTCTTTTGCCACTGATTGGCTGTAACTCAAAGAGAGAGAAGGAAGAGGATGGATGTTAGCTTCTTCAGTATTTCTAAGATGTTTTCTATGGTTTATTGGCACATTTTAAGGTATATTTGGTATTTAATTTTTCTCTCTCCTATGGATTACTGTTGAAAGGTGTAACAACCAGATGCATAAGAGAAAAAGATTATATTTTGGGAAACAACAAGGTATGCAGTGTTGCCAGTTTACAGAAAATTTATTTGAATTTGTACCTACGGTATCCCAAAATCTGTCTACCATATGATGTTGAGCTAAAAAAATCTGTAGTCCTTTTGCTGAAGACAGTTAAGTGTTAGCTGGATGACTGATGTGACAGATAACAATATGTTAAGTCTATTGCTGCTGTTTTAGGTCAGTATGACCTAGATTTAAAATTTGTGTCAGAATCGGGAATTTGGTTGATGGCACATACCTCAATAAATCTTTCGAGTCTGGAGCAAATGTAGCACTCTATGATGGCTACAAAAAATATTTAGTTCAGGTGGTTTTATTCTACCCTGCTCATCATCCTGGTAAAGCACATAAAAGACAATGTGTAACACAGAGATGGTGAAAAAAATGTTTACCAAACCTAGCATAATTTGGCTTTTAAGATAAAAGTTATTGATTTAGCTTTACACGTCCAGGTTGGCTTCAGATTTTTAGTTTGTTCAGCAGAGCCTCCTGCAAGCTGTGCAAACACACAGAGTGCTACTTTGGTGAAGCAACTTGGGAGATGTTATATTTGTCCCAAAAATTAATGTGTGTTTCAGGTTTGGATGTGTTAAGAAGCCAAGTAAGGCAACATGCCTTGAGGAGTGCCTCCCTCTGTGAATTTCATTATGGTAAACTAGGTTTAGGCTTTCACTCCAAACACCAGCTGGTGCTTCAATCACAACCGTCTGTTGTGTTGTGTCAACATATGTAGATGCTAACACTTTGGGGGTTTTTATGGCAGTTCTTTGCCTGGTATGTGGATAAAATATATAAAATAAATGCCTCTGTGGGAAATTAAATTCAGACAAGGTTGCAATTATTTTGGATTCGTATTGTCGTCTTGTTGCACAACATTCTTTTTTTTCCCTAGCAGGATATTGCAGGTGATTGTTAGTGAAGAAGAAATGTTTTCTCTGATTGTTGGAGTTTTTCTATTTACTCGATATTCACTGAGGAGATTTTTTTTTCTTCTAGATAGCTGGGGGGGGTTTAAGGACTGACCTAGTAGTAAGGAACATAATGCAACTCAGACGTCGTAGCTTTGAATTCAAATGAAACTAAAGAAATCTGAAGATTATCACAACTTATGCATCAAGCACTTCTAAGATTTTTGTTGAACTCAAAGTGCAGCAAAGTACGTGTCGTTGAGTGATGCATTTATGAAATGCATACATTTCAGTTTTAAATTATTGAAAAAGTTTTTTCCTTACTTAATCTACTGATCACCAGTCACCTCTGATCAAGGAGAATCAGAATTAGTTTTATTGGCCAAGATTATATTCACACAAAAAAAAATGTGTGTGTGTGTGTATATATATATATATATATATATATATATATATATATATATATATATATATATATATATATATATATATATATATATATAATAGAACAAATATGAACTTTAGATTGATTAAAGTGAGGATAAAATAACTATATGTATTTGCAGGCATTTTTTGTAAAGAGGATAAAAGGTTGGTGACTGTGCAAATTTCCTAATTCTTTTTCACAAAGTTGCTGACTACTCTAGCTTTTCCTTCTGTTCATGAGAGAAAAAGCCTGGGGAACAAAGTGTTTCTGTGGTGCCTGGTTTTTGCCAATGTCACTGTGTATCACCAACCCCAAGGTAAAAGTTTCAACAGCTCGAGAACAGGATGTGTGGAGTCTACAGAGACATTGACTGTTTTTGATCCTAGCACTGAACTGGTCTATTCAAATCTCATCAGTTAATTAGTGTATCTCTTCCCCATTTACAGTATCACCAATGTTTTACACACCCTGATCTGATTAATCATTCCCCTACTACTTTTTACACACAAACAGCAACAACAACAACAACAAAAACTGCAGTATAATCAAAATGTATTCCTACGTGCAACAACAAGTCTGGACTCTTCATTTAAGCTATTCAAGTGATCACCATGAGATGAGAAAGAAGTAATTTGTTATTGGTGGTTCAGCTTTCATTAGACTTGAAATTCCACATTATTATATGACCCAGCTTTTTCCTTTAAATGTTCATGTTATTTGTATGTAGAAATACTATAGAATTGATTTCTATTCTTATTGATAATCACAATTATTAAGAACAGATCTTATTTTTCATCTAAGCTATTGACTTGCATATCTTGTGCTGACTTTACCTGCCTAAAAGGTTTTCATATACGGGCTGCGTAGGTAGGCTTTTTTTTCCATCTCGCTGCTCCAAAGTGTGCTCTTAAAAGCTTCTCCCTAGAGAAACATGTTCTTTCATGTTATTGTGTTGAGAATTAGGAGGATACATGTTCACAGACTGCTTTTTGGCCTTGTTCTTGTGTTTTTGTACCCACAGAGTTGATGGAAAAGTCTTAAAATTGTGCAGATTAATCTTCATAAAAGAAAATGGGGCTGTGCTTTATGCTGCCAAATGGTGCATGAGAGAGCCCACAGTTCCTGCGTAAATTTGTTGACTGCGTGTTTCATTCATGTCATTCCCCTTTCTTAGTAAAACATTTGAGGCAGCTTTTTTGGGTTTAACATCAAGCCAATATTCTACTGCAATATATTCATTAGCAGAGAAATAGAACAACATTATGTAGACAGTTTTTGCACATTGAATGTTCCTGTGACCTCTTAGTGTTTAATTAGGCACCTATTGTTGAAAGGCTGGCAACAAAGTAGCATGTTTAACATGATTTAAATTTTATCATGTGCACAGATGCCTAAAACCAGGCGACTTCAAAAAACAAATGTTGCAGCACAGTATGAGTTAACCCAAATGAAAACCTCCCATATAATAAAAATGACCATTTTTGTGGCATTCTGTTACACATGACACAGTTTCCAGGATGAAGGTAAATCAAAGTGTTAGACACACACATTAAAAACGGTTAAACTTTCCCATAAAAGTTGAAGTAGCAGTTCTTTAACAAGAAAGCTTAAACAGAAAGTTTCCCAAAACATCAGAAATACTGCAAGTCTATTAATTTCATTCAACCCACATTCTCTTTGCTTTGGTTTCCATCATCATAATACCACCATCACTGACCGACAGTTTTAGCAGCTACACATTAAAAATCCACCTTTCAAGCTTATACAAGCAAGAGACCTCTTTCAGTCAGTTTCTCTGCTTTTTTTTTTTTTTTTAGCACTATGGATTACTCATATTTATTTTTTCTGCTTGTAAGAGGAACAAAGCTGGGTTTTTGACAAAGCAATGACATGGAGACTTCAGAAGCAACACCATCACTCCTTCTATTAATGATGCTAAGCTTTATAATTGCAGTTCGCAAGTCAAGAGTTGCACTTCAGTGAAACTGCTTGCTCTCTCTGAGTCTGACCAATTAACCAGCAAAAATCAGCATGTCCGACTCCCATTATTTCTCTAAAAGGCATGAGGGCCAAAAGGTACAATAGTCCATCCAATAAGCCTGTTTTCTAAAGAGTTCTACTAAATTTAGTGAACTTTTACTGACTTCTGTTAAGCAGTATTTGGTTACCGTTAAGATGTGAATACAATGGAACAGAAAAAAAAAAAGTTTTATTGTCCTTAAGTGGGGAAATTCAGGTGTACTAGTAGCAAAATGATAGCAGGCAAGTTGAAGCATGTCCTTTTACACAAAAATAAACTCTGCAGAGAATAAACTGTACAGCAAGGGGGAAATGTATTGCATACAAAAATATTAAGTTATTAAAGATATGAAAGGTACTCCAATACTCCAGTTCAAAGAAATGCACAACTAAGATAACTTAAAAGTTCGAATTTCATTTGTATGTGTGCATAAAAACAACATCAGAGTATTTACTAGTCAACAAAACTGCATACATAGTGGGCATCTTCTTGTGGTAGTTCCCATGCCTTGTAAACGAGTCAAATGTGATTCTTTAAAACACATTTACTCATGTTAATAGGAGGGGGACAAAAAGAGAAAAATGCTTAATTTTTAATTTGTTCCCTAAACATTACTAAAATCCCTTGTTACGTCAGTCTCATGAACTCAGTATTGTGTTATTAGGGATATCGTTTTTGAAGGTTATCACTGATTTCCTAAAAAAAGAAAATTAAATTTACACAAGTGCTCTCCATCTGGCATGAACATTTTATGGCAGATCTGTCAGTTTTCTGTTATATAATCTTTCAGTGGGAAGGAATCAGTGAGATGTTTGATATTCTCCTATCTGTATAAGGCAGTGTGCAAAGCTGGAAACACCATTAGTTGACGACAGGATTTCCATCTTTTATTGGTACATTTATGACAGTAAGACAGCATTCTCTCTGTCAAGTTCACAGCAAGAGGCCGGCAGGCGGGAGGTGCGTATTAGATAGAGACACCCCAAACATCACTAAATGAGCAAACTGGCACTTTACAGATACATCTCAAAGTAACCTGCATGTTTTATAGATGACAAGAATCTCAATAACTGTCAGGGAATGAAAGCAGCTCTGAGGATGTTACTGTAATAGCCTCTCAGTAAAATGAGACGCATCATAACGAATGTTTAGCATTGCACATTTCACCAACTTTTATTTTTACAGGCCAGGGGGGAGAAGGCGGCAAAGCCTGCGAGAATGTTGAAGCTTTTATTTCATTAGTCAAATTGATCAGAGAAGACGAGAAATGTGTCATTGCTTTGATTCAGCCAGCAATTAAAGTGAAAGCACTTCTTTTAAGGAAGAAGGGGTAAAAAAAAAAGATCAAGGAAATAACTAATATCATTTTAACTGCAGCATTTGAATGTTACGCTTGTCTTATGTGTTGTTTACATGTGTTTGATGGTGAGCCTCGATGCCCTTTTTCTAAAACTGTTTATCAACTCTCTCAGATCGCAGCTTGTATTTGCATCCAACAGTGAGAAGCAATAATATTGGTTTTTAAGCATTTCTCTTTATGTAGTTTTATTGAACCTAATGTGGCCCCAAATTAGACCTGTTGTTTCAAATCCTTTTAATGTTATGTTTTCTTGTTTGCAATGCTAATTTTGTATGCTATTTTTTCTCACCTGGCATATAAATTATATAATACACCTGTCAATCAAAGTCAAGAAGGGCAAGACTGCATGAAATCACTATTTTGTAAAGCCGGGTAATCTGCCGATATTTGTGATTAGTCAACCAGGATCTCTGCACTTTCTGTTCTCAGTTCATGTACATGTTTGACTGCTCTTACGTCTTTAAACCAGTTTGAAAGTCACCTTGAATACCTCTTTATTATCATTTAACAGTGAATTTTAAAAATGACTTGAAGTGGAATTTTTTGGGCGACGGTTCATGCAGTAACAATGCAAATTTGGATCTACCATTTTTTTTTGTTGTGGACGATGTAAGCTTTTCCTTCTTTATTGAAATGGATCTAAAGTATAATTAATTTTCACTTGCTAAGCCTTACTGAGGACTCATGTGTCATGTTCTCTGTGACAATACATGATGCAAGTTTTTTTCTGGCATCACAAGAGCAAAATGTAGGAATTTCTTTACTCTTGGAGATCATCATCAGCACTTTGTATGCTTGACAACTTCTGAAATAACTTTTAGTGGACATAAATGGAGACTTGCAAGGAATTGCCAATCAGGCAGTACAAAAAAAGCTCACTTGGAAGTTGGAGCTCATCAGTTTTTTGAACAAGTTGCCACTTGAAGATGACACGCCAACAAGACTCCGGCAATGATTATTTTATTGCTTTAAATGGAAATGATAGTAATATCTTTATTATAGTATTGGGTTTTTTGGTGCAATAAAAGTACGATCAGTAATGAGTTAAACACATCAATCTACTCCTTCTGTTTTTGCACATTATTGTTGGGATTTAACACTTTGCAACCTCATAGTTAAGCCCGGACCATTTTTTAGTGAGTGGCAATGGATCATGTGAAGACTGATGGTTGCAACAGCATCAAGTCCTTAACTGTTGTTCTACAGTCAGGTGTGAGAGGGCAGGTGTCACACGCTGGTGATTCAGAACAGGCTCCGCTGGGAGAAAGACGAGAGCTGCTGGCCAGATTATTGCCTTTATAAATGCCTTAGGGACCTGGGTAAACATGGACCTCAGCCCTTCCTATCAGAGTAACTCAATAGCTCTGTCCACAACACCCTTCAACGTCTTAACACCTTTCCTGGGTTGAAAAATATCTCCCAGACCAGTTAGCTCCTGAGGATGTTGACCCAGCAGTGCAGGTCATCTCTTTGAGACAAAGAGATTTTTATCAGCCGAGCCAGCCTCTCCTCACTCACCCCCATCCACTGCCCTCCACACGGTGAGCGATGACTTCTCTGAAACTTAATATCAGTGATATCATCAAGGTGCTTCTTTGCCCCTCTCTTAGGATTCAGCGGAGTGTTGTGAAAAAATACCATCAGGCACTTGGCTGACAGAGGACTCCTCCAGGGATTGTCGGTTAGTTTGGTGCCATTAAGTGGTGTGTAATACAAGACAGAGAGACTAACAGAAAACCAGAGAGAGGAAGAGGTGTGGGGACAACTGTGGATGCAGAGGTTAATGCTCCATAAACCATTTTCCTCTTTTCTCCACCCATGAATTAAGTAGTTGAGGGAAATTGGAAGCTGCTCTCTTGGCTAATCCATTGCTTTCGTCCTTGAAGCCATTTTGCATCTACTGTCATTTTTAGTACTTATCCTAAACAAAAAAATTATATATAATTTGTATGTACTCTTTATTTAGATCCTTTAGAGTTCTGCACATTTATCAAAGTATATTTAATATTTTTATGCCTAATATTTTTCCAATACCAAATAAGAATTATCTTAAAACAAAACAAACCAATCCAATGTTTGAATTTGAATATCTAATAGTAATGATATATTGCAATACAAATCAGTTTAACTTGGAATTTTTTAATGAATATATAGGATTTGTTTTTTAGCCCATATCAAAGAATATTTATCTTACAATTTTTAATTTATTTTTTATTTATTTTCTTTTGCCACACTTTGTTTTGTATCATAAAGATAGCATTTTAATAGGGTGGGAAAACATGTCATAACCTTCCTCTCCCTGACAGCTGGTCGCACCACAGTTGGCGGAATATAGGTGGAATATGTACAAAATTAATTAACGAATCAAATTTAGCCTAATCATGAAAGCGGTGGTCTCCAGCACCAAATAATCAATTAAATCAACGTCATAGTCTTCTATAGAACTCAACATTGCAGTATGGAGATTTCTTCCCTATTACGATAGCAATCCAACACAACTTTGACTGATCTAAATGTTTGCACAATACAGAACAAATGAATCTTTTGTGTTTTCTTTATAATGTCAGTAAAATATTGCCAAAGCAGCCCATGCTGAGCAGCAGACGGCTCACTTTGCAGCATGCAGTATATTACATATTCATGAGTCAACAAAGTTTCCACAATACTGACATGGTCACGTTACTGTGCTGATCATGAAACATGGCTGTACTTGGACAGAAGTGTTTAAATGCCTCAGTATATCAAATAATAAATAAACTCTTAGCTTTTAGAGCAAAAACTGGTATATCACCCTAACTGGATTACTACACACACGACATGATGGTTGGAATACTTGAGCATCCTGAATATTTAGCAAAATTTGCCTTGAATAGTATTGCATCCATCAAAGCTTCAATTACATTTCATATTTACTTAAATGTTTCCCTTGTGGTGCCTGTTACACAAGATTACTTTCATTTGATTATTGCTCAAGATTAGGTGGAGTTTGTGAATATATTTGAAGACTGACAGAAAGCACTTGTTCTGTCATGTTGTACAGAGGCTGAGTTATTTCAAAGCTTCTGTGCAACAAGAGCATTTTGCTCCCTAAAAAAAACTTTGTGTGCAGAATTTTAGGGAGCAAAATTTTGTACACAAAGTTTCCAAAAGATAAACATTTTATTGTCCTGTTTCTTCTCATATTCTTTTGGTCCGAATTTACTGCGTGACCCAGATCATATTAATATTTAAAGGTGATGACTCTGACTGCTTATTCTGTGCGGCTTCTGCTTTGCCCATTTATATTCGGTACTTCGGAGTGTATTCATAAAGTTTTTATGAGGGGTGAATTAATTTGATCCCTGAATGCTCAGCTATTACAACTTGTATTGTTGTTGTCAACATGCATTGAAAGCGTGGGCAGAGATGTCCAAGACCCAGACCTTGTTACACAACTGCTTTCGAAATATATAGCTTTTAATGTAGTCATCCTTTTATGCTGTTTCAGACTAAATTATGTACTACTCAAAATGTTCATATGATTTGATGATAAATCCCAAGACTGCCAACTTGTGGTTTACCCTGGAGTTAAAATGTGTTTTATTTTTATTCCTGTTTGCAACCACCAACCTAAGCATATGAACCCACCTTCTTCCAGTTGATTAGCTAAGCTGAGATAAATATAATAGAGTTATAATCAAATAATCAATTATCCATTTGACAGGAGTCCGTATTTATTTAAGCTTCTGTTTGTCAGTCTAATATGGCTCTTTGGCCAACAAACCTTTCGTGCTCTTCAGCCTAATTACATAATCATTTCAGACTCGGCGTATCTATGTCTGCTAAGTGGAAAATTGTCATTATGACACCATTTCTTTTCTTATGCTAGGAGGGTTTAGAAACTGGATACTGTGTAAAACGAGAAGACAACTAAGCTGAAATGTTTTATTTGCCAGCATTATGGACACTGCATCAAAAACAGATTTGTTAAAGTCACAGCCTGCAAATTGATCCAACAAATGCATGATATGAAACTATTGATGATTTAGAAAGGCTCAGTGAAAATTATAATTTTTGTCTAATGTTGAGTGTTCTGAGAGAGATAATTACTATTACTGTGTCCCTGAAGATTTAGACCGTTCTAAAACTGAGAAAAAAAAAAAAGAAATAAAAAGTAATTTGACAAAAAACCCATCATGGATATCTCCTTTCATTGTCTTTCATTTCGTCTTTTTATTTAGGTTTTAAATAAACATATATGAGCAGATAAAATCACACTGTGTAGCTGTTTTTCCAGTTTATTTTACCACTGTTTTATTTAAAAACAGATTTTATGTATCCAAACATGAAGAAACATAACCTCCAGTTAATCAAGTACATTATACACCCTTTACCACATATTATATCTGTATTGGGAAGAAGGGTGGAAGTATGTAGGCCAAGTGGCATGGCATTGTGACAACTTTTGATGAACTACAGAGGGGCAGATCGCGATAAGCTTTTTGGTGTTCAGTATAAATAACTATATCAGTTCTGGGTATAAACAACATTGGAAGCCCATCAAATTGGCTAAAAATACTGTGAGAATGCACAGTTTCACTGTATGACATCTGAAATATTATTGCTCATCAAAAATTGTAGCCAAACAGTCTTTTGTGATTACAAGTAAGTTTTTAACGGCTTGTATCGTGTTCTAGAAAGCACCTTATTTTAGCAGGATTGGGGCTGCATTTTTTCGCTCCAAGTCAAGTGATATGGCTGAGATTGCGTCAGCACAGGCGAATAACAACATTTTCATGTGACCTGGCTGGCCAAGTTTTAGTGCTGGGCAGCAGAAGGTTTGATCTCTATAAAACTAAACCACTTTCAGTCCAGATGGGGTATGTTTACAAGAGATTACCACTCCTCTACTAGAAAGAAGTAGTATTCAGAAAGCAATACAGTGTAATCCCTCGCTTTCACCCTGACATTTGCCATTCTTGGCTCACAATCTCTCTGACACCTGTCAACTGTCTCCAAAACATTGGAGCATTGTACACAACTCAAGATGGATGTAGATTTTTAATCACGTTGATCTTAATCTAAGATGACACAAACAGCAGAAATAAATACAATAATTTTAACAGCTGATTTAATGGGTTATGAAATTAAGGTGTATGTTTTATCTTATCAATGCAGCATGCAGACATAAAGTAAAAAAAAAACAAAACATGCCCTCTCAGTAAATTTGAACCAAATGAGTAACACAGAATGTAACTTACACCTTCATGGGAAAGACTGCTCACCCTACACTTGTCCAGCAGACAGCCATTGACTCACTCTCATAGACAGTAAGTCATGAAAAATTATTGCTGAAGAAGCTGGCTTTTCAAGCATATTCTTGAAAACTTGAGTTGAAGATAAAAGTAAAAAAGACAGAGTCTGCAACACTGGAACAGACCTCTAATATTTTAGATTTTCAGTCTTTTACTGAAACGATTTTTTCAGCGATGTTGTAATTCAACAAGAGGCTCCTGTAGGATGCAAGAGTTAATTTCCCAATACACACTCCTATTTACCGAGACCTTTGTGGTGATAAAAGGGAGTTCAAAAATCCTTTTCAAAAGTTGAAAAGTACTGCTGACTGTCTTTGTTTGTCTCTGCTGGTCATACTGGTTGATTAGCTCACCCTTGAAACTCCCACTACCCAGATGGTCAGTCCAGCCCCGATCAGTAGAAGACCAAACAGGAATTCTAAGACATATGGCTCATCTGTTGTGAAAGCACAAAACGGAGAGTGGAGCAAGCACTGGACATGCGTCATTGTTCCACGCATGAGTGCTCTCCTTTGGTTTTCCCCATGTCACCAAACACGTTCTCTTTGTGCACAACTGTCTGAGGTTAAGCTCTTCAAACCAGATGGCCAATATCTGCTCAACTCTAAGTTACATTCCTCGTTTTATTTCTGCAGGTAACTTGTGTGGTGTTTGTGCTTCCCTGAAAACTAGTAAGATTGAGGTCAAACAGTTGACAAGTTGAGCGTTTATAAATACCTTTCTGCTCCAAGTTTATCCTGGCATTTACCACCATGTTCCTAGTATTTCTGGAGCCATATGGCTATAAAGCTGCATTTGAACAAAATCCAGAAGGAAAAAAAATGCAAGAGAAAGCCTTGTTCTCTCATCAAATACCACCTGTTGTGGAATTTAAAAGCACCAAGCATGGAGAATTGTGAGTAGGCATCTCCTCTTTACAGAACAGGGGACCATGGAAGAGTGAACACCTCAGCGAGCAAGAATGGGGAGTTAGTTAAGGGGGTTAATGCACAGGGGAGGGGGGGAAGTCATGGAGGGCGTGGATGGACTTAACACAGAGCAGCCTTGAAGAAAAGAACCTGGAGGATTTTGAAGAAACTCCTCCACATTCTGTGGTTCAGTACCCCTTCATTGCAAATCATTGTCATTCACAAAGCAGAAAAAAGCCAGTGGACAGCTGGGCTTTGGCTCGGCCAGTCACTGAGAATGAGACGGGCTGAGTCATTCTGCTGCAGAGGGGGAATGGGGAGATTAGTTTTACAATCATCAAGCTCAATTTTTCCTCCAGTTTACACGGATATCTGCAGTTTGACAATGAAGTGCGTTTAAAACAATTCTGTAACAAGCCACCGCGTGTTATTACCTCCTCACTATGTAATTTTTGCGAGCCAATTTCTGGTAGAACATTGACACATTAGAGAAAGACCAATAATAAAAACAGGATTGATAACTGTGTTAAAATGTGTTAATGTACCTTAACATCTCAAAATTACATATGAACATCTAATTCGAGCAAGAATACTTTTGTACACTTCTCCAAACAAAGTTATATTTGGACAAATAATCAACAAATTATTTGGGGAAAACCTCCTGAAACATAACCAAGAGTTATTTATAGTATTAATTACATAAGGTTCACTTCCTAATTTAATTGAGCTAAAAACAGAGATACTAACTATATTACAATATCTAATCAAATTCGGGACTTTGAAATTACAAAAAATGAAGCATGACGGAAATGATTAACAACAAATTTAATCACTAAAGTATTCAACAATATTGTGTAACAATAGGCTTGTTACACGAACTACTTGTTATGAACTATTAGGGACATTTTATAGTGATAAAATAAAGAATGTCAACTAGTTAAAAATCTAGTTTTCATGAAATTTTATTGTTTTCTCAGAAGCTAGGGAGAAGGGGCACTGACTGTAGACTAATTCTGGTTTTTAATGCCCTACGGCCATCTGAGAGGGGAAGGTTTGGGGGAAAAGTGAAGCAGAATGAAGCAGCGGTTCTGAATGAGCTTTGATCCATTGGCTCCCAACTCCATAATCACCCAGGATATAGCTGTGAAGAGTAGCTTAGTTTGGGTCAGATGCAGCTGTTCCAGGAACCACTTTCATTGCTGCTCAGAGGTTTCCTTGATTTCAGTTGTTTGACTGGATGGATAATCAGCTTTTTTCTTCCCACTGTGGTTTTGTTTGGCAATTGACTGGCCTGCTTCAGCTTGTTCGTGGTTCACTGTTTTGGATTTGACTCCAAGTTGCATGCAAAGGAAAAACGGTTTTAAAACTTAAGAAGGTGTGATGTTGAGCACAAAAACTCTGCAGCTTATTGGCAGCTGGAGTTTCCAGGGTAGGAGACATCAGACGGTGCTGATCAGTGAATCAGGCTTTGAAAAACTTTAAAGGGAGATCAAACTGTTAACAAATTTGAAGCAACTTAGAAAAATTAGATGAAGAGTTTTTTTTTTTTTTTTTTTTACATTCAAAGATTCAAACATGTAACATTCAATTTAATAAAAAGCCAGAGGAATTATGATTTATGGATTGTGAAGTTGCCCTGAATTACAGAATGTGTCATGAATGCATTATAGTTTGATTATTTTATGGCTCTCTGAATTTCTAGATTGACAAAATAAGATTCATTGGATTCATATTCAATATAACAGTGTAATGACATTTTGTGACACAAAGGGTTAGTGAGGTTAAATCTCACAGTACAGCAAGCATATTTTTAAGGAACTGGGAGGAAAGGGTTTCTTGTGTGAAAGTTCAAATCTGCTTTGCGCCGCAAAGCTTTTAAGCTATATCTGTAAGTGTATGTTTGCTTTTCTCTTCTTTTCTCTCCCTGCTCCTGTCATGTTGCAATGTGTCTAGCATTTGTGTATTACTTGATAGGAAGTGTGTCATGCTAGTCAGGTAATGCTTATCCCATGATCAAAGCAGACGTTAAGAGACTGATGTGGATACAGTGAGGGACCAATCCGTCATGGAAAGTACCGTGCATCATGGGCCAACACTGTCCTGACTGTCGGATTGACTGAGTTTGAGTGGGAGACGCAAAAGGTTGTCTGAAGACTTTTCTTCCTGATAAATTAAAGAAAAAAAATGTTTCATGAATTTTAAACAGCTTGCTGTTTGTCTGCCAGCAGTTTTAAAAGACCAAAGGTTTAAGAAAAAAAATAACAGTAAAGGCTGATGGAAGGAATCTGCATACATTTGCATTCATTTTCCTTCATGTTAATTTGCCTGCTTCTCCCAGAGCTGCATTTACAGCGTCTGTCTTGCATTCCCCTTTTTATGCTGATTTTATTTTGGAACAAAATTGTCCTTTGTCACATTGTCTTGGATCCTTTTATGTGCTTAGTTTGGATGTTTTTTTTACTATTTAATCTGACTGCTTTAGATGTTTTTTTTGTTTTTTTCCTTCTTTAACCGGGACATTTCTTAGGTGTGTACAACTACAGCTCAGTAATGCGATTTTCATCAGGTTTGATAATTTCTTCAGTTTTGTGGACTTTTACCATCGAATTCAGCTGAATGAAGAATACTGGTTTATTTAATCAGAAATACTTATTTTATTTCATCTTTAACATGTTTGACTTTAGAGTCAAAGATGAGTTTTAGTGGGTCCTATACTTAGTCACGCTGACAAATATAATTAGAAATAGAAACTAATGAACTTTAAGCTTTGAGTTCACATTTCCAGCCTTCTCCTTCCTGCTTTCTCAGCGTCTTTTCAATGCATGTCACTAGCTACTCCCTTTTAACTGTTAAATGAAGAATTTTAGCATTTGTACTGAATTTAGTTTAAAGTATTACCTAATGTACAAGCGAAATATCTATTTTTTTTTTCTTGAATTGTGCAGCATATCGTTTTGTATTCCAAGCTTAACATTTGCCTTCTTTGTAATAGAAATTGAGACTGCTAATTTCTTAATAGGAAATTAGTTTTTCTGTTTGCTGCTGGGAATTTACCCAGAAACGATATTTTTAAGGTCTTCAATATAAATAGATGCAAATTGGTTTATTTTGTGAAATTCGGGGGGGGGGGGGTAGCAAATGTATAAGACGCAAACAATGCAGGAAATACTGGATTTGGGATGGGGAAATGAGACAGCTGTGTTTATGTTTGTGTTCCTAAAACAGTTACTCAGTAGTTACTGTAATTGTTTTCTCCTTTTTGGCAGACTTTGCTTCCTTTGTCCAATCTATGCACAATCAAACTTCCCTTGTTATGCCATAGAGCACTTAGACTCAGTTAAGAAGGTTCACAGGCATTTTGAGAAATTTTGACATGTTTGATGTAAAGTAGGACAAGTCATCCTGCTTTTAAACATTTATAATGAGGCGTCTTTCATGTGGTTTCTGGAGGCACACAGTTTCTTTTAATATATATAAAAAAATAATTTCTTTACATTCATGGTCTTTGATTAAAAAAGAGAAATACACACATAAATACATGGTTTCTCCCAGTGTATTATAAGCCTGGAAGGCCACCAAGCTTTACTTGTCCCCCCACCAGGCTTAGCATTGCTTATTTATTATTATTATTATTATTATTTTTTTTAATGTTTGCATTTTTAAGACTTCATAGTTGGTGTTCAGGTATTAATCTTCCAATTATTTTCAAATTTCCTGTCAACTTTAAGCATTTTTTAACTCAAAAACACGGCAGGCCGGTGGACGAATGATTTCTCTTCTATTGCCTCTTTGCATTTTATCCCCTCCTGTTTTCTCCCTTGTCTATTTATTTACAAATTTTTCTTTTTTTTTTCTTTTCCTCATATTTTTTTTTTTTCGTTCTTACTCTTTGAAGGAGATAAAGTGACTAAAGGTAACTGGTAGGACAAGGGAGTCTTGTAGGCGGACATTCAGAGGCAGCTTATCTCCTATCTGTCAACATCAAGATCCAAGCTCTAAATTAGGAAAGGTGTTACTTCTTATTTATTTTAATGCAATGTTTGCCACATTAATTCCTTTATCAAGCTGTTTATTTTTAATTTTTATTGTAAGTTTCTACAGGATAAGTCCTCCACAGCACCAAAGGACCCTCTAAAAATTGCCAAATTTATTGCAGAAACAATTGTTTTGGAAAGAGATGAGGCAGAGGAGGGAGAAAGAAAAGATGGAGGCGACAGAGAAGGGAGACACCAGCAGGATTAAAGATGCAACCCAAAGAGTTGGGGAAAGAGGCAAGAAATGATAGCAGTTTATATTATCTTTGATGCCATATCAGCAGAGCACAGTGGCCATGAGAGGAATTTAACCATTTGAGATTTTTTTTTTCCAACAAGATTGTTACTGTGGAGAGAGATGCAGCTGAGAAGGATGAGATCAGAAAAAGAGTAGATCATGGAATCAAAGGAGTACCACAGATGCAGCTGTGATGATAAATGGGAAGGAGATTTAAAAGAACAGTAATTAATGTCTTCAGCTAAAGTAAGAATGGGACAAGATCTATAGTTAATCTCATAAGTAGTACCTTGTCTTCCCAAATAAATGCCCATGCTTGGAAATCTGTTTTTCTTTTAAGCCCTCTGTTATTAAGTAGAAGAGATACAGGTAGACAAATGAGAGAGAGCAGCTAAAATGACAACTAGGAAGACTGAAAGAGACAACAAATTAGACCTGTTTTACATAATATAACCTCCGCAGTCAAGCTCAAGATTACTGCATTTCAAAAGTTTTTGTGGCAAGTAGTCTATTTAAATTAAGACTTTTCTCTATTTTTAATGTTTTTACAGAAGCCAAAGTGTGTATGCCATCACTGTTGATTTAATATAAAACATGTATATTGCTACATTAGACTGAGTTTCTTGATTTGAAAGACAAGCAAGAGATGAAAGTGAAATTAGAAACAACGTCTGGGGTTTTTGTGTAAAAACGTTGAGTGGGTATTAGTGGAAGCTGTATCGAATGCAAGCACATATGTGAGGGAGAGTGAAAGAAAAAAAAGACTAGCAAATACAAAAGTGACTGAAAAGTGAACTCGGCTAATTGCACTCTTCAGTAACATCTGCTCTGATGCTTCCAGTAATGTGATTACACTGTTTTTATCTCCACTTTTATCATCCGAGCATCACACTGAAACTGACAGCAGTGTGTGAAATTTTCCTTTAAAGCATTCATATTCCAAGAGCATGAACTGCGCTTAAAGTTATTGAACATTGATATCCCCACACAATAATTATGGGTACAAAAAAAGTAATATGTATGTTTTGAACCCAGCTCCTCTTTGTATGTTATGTCTGCCTGCCAACAGCAATGTTCTGTATGCAGTCATAGGCCTGGAGCTAGAGCGGTTTTCTCTTCGATGAAACGGAAGCCTTACTCCTCAGACAAAAATACCTCTTCAGAAGAGTTTGTGGGGGAAGAGGGGACAGTAAAGTGTAAGAGCACACGTGTTCCTGTCAACTCTGGCCTTTGGGGTGTGAAAACTGCTCATAAAAGTAAAATCACAAGCTACTTCCTCATGCAAATGGTACCGCAGTCTTGTGGTGCCGTTCAAAATTGATATATGTTGATGCGCAACAGTAACTAGATGCGACATGCTAAGTATTTATTTGGCTTTTTTGTGATTAGGTCTCAGACCAAATAAGTGTGGAAAGGAATAGAAAATGGACCAAATCTTGGAGTAGAACATTTGCAAAGAGCTCAGGGCAAAAGGGGAAAATTGATTGCATATAAAGAGGTGTAATTTGTCTTCTTGTTGCATTATTGGGGGTTTGTTTATCCTACTCTGAGGAATTCAATACCATTTCAGTTGCACATGTATTGCAGTCATAGTTTAGTTCATTTGCAAACTTTTTTTTAATAAAATCTGCTTATACTTGAACAACAAAATAAGATCATATTAAGTTGAGATAACCTCTGATTTCTGATGTTAAATATTGTTTGACATCAGAAACCATCAAAGTAAACAGGGGCAGCATTACATTGAAAAAGCAGGCAGTGTTTAATACTGCAGTGACTATAGTTGCCAAAAAGCACACAGTTTCTGGATTGGTTCCTGTTTCTGTAACATCCCCAGCACTTCCTCACAACTGAGCATCTCGACTGCTTTCATCCAGATCGACTGTGGACATCAAGGTCAGTGAGTCCATTCAACTGGTCCAAATGTGTCCTTCAGGTTTTAGATCTGTGCCCGGTCCAGCACACCTGAATCAAAGGGGTGAATTATCTCTTCAGCATGCAGCAAATTTCTCGAGAGTCCTTCAAGGACCTGATTATTTGACTCAGGTGTGTTGAAGCAGAGATGGATGTAAATGTTGCAGGACATTGGTCTTTTAGGACTGGAGTTGCAGATTCCTGCTTCACGTCTTTGCTTCCAATAGTCTCTTTGTCATTTAACATTTTGGCCACTGTAATGTGCGTCAGTTGTGAACATATGCTGCACTCATGCTCAAATCAACAAGTTGATTTGTTGATTGTCGTCCAAAGTGTGTCCTTGTGACTCTTGGAACATTTGCCAAATGGGCCGTTTTGGACAAGTCCAGTCACCTGCCGATTCATTGGCGCTTCTCCAAAGTGATGTGATTGACAGTTTTAGATTTCACACATTCTAGATTTCAGTTATTTATACAAAAATATCATGGGTTTATAATGAAAGTGTTTGTGAAATTACATCTATAAAGATTTTCTGATATATATATATATATATATATATATATATATATATATATATATATATATATATATATATATATATATATATTCCTTGGGAAAGAAAGTCTGTGCCATTACAGGACTTCGAGCAAATGTTATGTAAAGCTTAAATAATGGAGGAATAGAAAAAGCTTGTCCGAGAGGGAGACATCACTGTGGGATACAATTTAATTTTCCCTTTTTATGGCTGCTCCAAATTCTTCCATTAATCATGAACTTTGTTCTATTAAAAATTAAATGTGAATGTAGTATTTGAGACATGCAAGCGGGTCACATAATAATGGAGTGAGGAGGATGCAAAGTAATCAGCTATGGATTTTATGTTTGAAAGGGTGAACTTAATTAAATCTGACTTAGCTTTTATAAGATTTTTGAGTTTCAAGTTTGCATTAGTAATGAGTAAAAATAAATTTCCCAAATGGAAAAGCTATGTGTCAAAAACTAAATACACCCTTGCTGCTTGCAGGGTACTTAAGCGGAAAAGTGGCAACCCTTCATTCATTATTGATCAGCAAGATCATCTGTCTCTTTACAAGCAGGAGTTTTTTTTTTTATCACTTTCTGATTCTCAAGGATAAGGTTTGAGGTAACATAATTCTAAGTTTGGGAGATTTTGACATTGACCTCAGTAAGGACATATTGTTTTACATAAAGCAACGAGTCCTAAGGTAATTTCCAAAAATTTGAAGTTTATTGTTTGGAGAAAAAAATATTCACAGATGTAAGATATTTTCCATCTTTAACGGAGGTGACATTCTACCTGGTTTTTCCTGCTACCTGAATCTGCGGGCCTTGGTAGGAGTAATTGAAGGCTGTAAACTTTTTAACTATAACGGCAACACAAGCTGGGGTTTGCAAGGTCTCATCTTAAGCTATACAATTATTCTGGAACAGAAAATAAAAGAATTGAGGTAATCAATTGTCAAATCAAAGTCCTTATTTTCCTTTTCCAATTAGGGCTGTTGAAGGTTTTTTAAAGTCAAGGTTGTGCTAATAACATCTCAAATATGACTTTTGTATTATGTTTTCTTTGTTTAATGAAAATGTAAAATCCATGTGTTCTGGACACATAGTTTCCTTTCATCGTGGATATATTTGAATGGAATATGAATGAATTATTTGAATGAATTTCTTCATTATTAATATCAATTTTGTAAATAATAATATATTGGAAATAACTCATTAAATTCAAACAACTTTTTGTTGACCATGTGTACACATGAATAGGGCTTGTCAGCCTAAAAAAAAAAAAACTAAAAAAAAAACAAACAAATGGCTTCTTTAAGGTTATTAGCCAGACAGTGTGCTGCATGTCATGAGAAAATGCATTTCTCAGATGGGTTGTCTTGAAAATATATGGCCTCTTTCTCTCCGTGCGGCGATGAGTCAGTTAGAACAGTAATGAAGTTATTTTTCCTCAGAGTGAGAAATGGGAGAAAGAGAGGGAAATCAATAGTGATATCTCGAAGCTAGAGTCTGCCATCTAATCTCTCAGTGGTACTGGAAGTGCTTCATTTGGCCTTTTTGATGCTTCCCCACCCACACTTTGCTCACAAAAACACCTACTCCCCAGTGTTCCTCATACGTAAACATGCATAAATGGACCTCATACAAGCTCAAAATATCAGCTTATCCATGCAGTGAGAGATTTGGAAAAGTGGGGAGAAGCTTCAAATTGAAGTACTTGAGGAATTCAGGCCAGACTGGGCACTAAAACATTCATTCTTTTCCCCCTTGTGCTAATCATATTTTATTTAGTTGCCACTGTGTTTCCACTTAATCTATTTTGGTGCTTGTAAGGCAACTTACTATGTTTAATTATCAAAAGCTCTTCACACATAGAATGAACATGAGTGTAGGGAAGTGGAGATTTGGAGAACACGTGGTTGAAGCCTTTTCGTTCAAACTGACTGTGATCGAGTATTTTGACCCGTAAATGTACCTGTACAAATAATGTCGACGCTTTTAAATGGTCCAACTATACATAAACCACAGGCTTTCTAAGAAAAGTATTTGCTTTTCACACTTAATGGTAGGTTTTCATCTGGAAGATTTTTCCCCCCCTTTAATCCTTTACTGTTGCAAAACCCTTAAAGTGGAACCACAGCTTTACTCTATCTGTCTGAAGAGTGTCTAAGTTGATCTTAGGCATGCAGCCAACAGCAGTGTAGTCTTTTAGTAACATGACACAAAAGACTAGCAGATCATCTCTTAATCTTTGTGGCAGCTGCGGCTGTGCTTTGGGAAGACCTCAAACACCATATGATATGGCGCGATCTGACGGGCAGAGAAGAATGTATAATTTTTGTTTTGATTATTTTTATTTATTTTTTTCATTCACAAGGTCCAGTTTTGTCTGGGCCTTTCCGACTTTCATTTTGTCTCTCAAAATGAAGGGCGCAGAAGAATCTAGTGTGTGCAGTACGATATTTTTAGCGCATGCTGTTAACCGATTTCACGCTTCTACCTATAGACTTCTAGACACGCTTCCCTACTAGAGCTCACTAAGTAATAGCCATTTATTTTAAGGATTAGTTTTAGAACTGATTTCTGAAAATACATTGGTATATCATTAATTATGACAAGCAAGGCTTTATTTTAAAAACTTTTTAGACTTAATCTCTCCACAATATTAAACCATTGCTTAGATATTGCATTGTTTTGTGTTGTAGGTCACTTATTTCTTGTTTGGAGTGTAATTACAGTAGATATGGTGAGGTCTACATCAATTTTAAAAGTTACTCTAATCAGAATGTTCTGGCCGATTATTCAACCTCAATTTTTATTTATTTATTTTTTCATTTTTTTTTAAAGTTTTTTACTGACCAAAGAGTCATCAGTTAATCATAAGAAATGGAGGCAACATCACATTGATGCATGTATTAAACACATTTGGGCTGTTTTACCATTCGCTAAAGGCTAATATCAATTCTTTGAACCTTTTGGATGTGTAGTCCTTCGTCTGAAGCAGGAAAAAATGCCTGATGTGAAACTGTTTTCAGAAATTAGAAAAACAAAGAGAAAATACTGATTTTTATGTGTCTGGTATTTCTCCAAAGTGCCACAAAAGCTCTTTTGTTGACGCAACTTACATTTCATAACAAAAAGAAGTCTATTTTTTATATTTACTCAAAATTATAGATATACTCAACTCATGATTAAATGTTTCAATTTCAAAAGAATCCATGCATATTTTTGAAGACAACAATGGAAAATAAAGATTTTATCTAGTGCAATTCTTTAAAACAATTAATATAAATTCATCCAGTTACAGTTGGTATCCACTTATTTAGCAGAAGCAAAATAACAACAAAGAAAGAACATTAACAGACAAGGCAGGACAATCCCGGCTCGGATTGACTGACCTTTGCTCCAATTGGCTGCCATCTCCATGAAGTTTTTGGAAGCATGATGTTCATGTCAAGGCCAGATGGTTTAGTCGGTGTTCATTTTCTCTTAACAGACCCGACGTGTTCGAAAAATATTCCTTGCTAAGAGCTGATATTCAAACAAGGCTTAATATGATTCTGGTTGAAATACCTGATAGAAAGTTAATGAAGTGAGGGAAGTAATCATGCTGAAGAGTTTGCTGTCAGTTACTGTCTGTATTAACTTGTTCAGAGGACGGACTGAGGATTTTTTTTATGCACCTTTTCTATAAAACTGTCAAATCTTTCAGATTGGTGCTGTTTCAGTAGCGGAGAGGTTTTTACTGACTCTGAATGTCAAGGTGAGGCGGTAATGAATCAAGGAAAGGGACGGATTAAAGCTGCACGTTGCGTACCAAGTCTGTTAAAACTCCAGGCCCTGGGGAAGGTTTTAGGCACTCGCAGTGAAGTAAAGATGTCAGATCCTCAAATCAACTTGGTCCTCTTTCCTCTGTGTTTTTCATCTACTTCACCTTTGCACTGCTTTTGTTGCATGCTCTAGCAAAGTCCTCAGATTCAGGTCAAATGCGGCTGACGGTCGGCCTTTGGTGGCTATTAAAGTAAGGTTCAGCAGAAAAAGGCCTCTAAGGATAGCCATCCATCAGGGATGGTAAAAGTAAGAGTGTGTTTTAGGCTCTCATCAGAAAGGTGACCATCCCTTAAAATAGAATTGAGTTTAAAAGCCTCCACACCCCTGAGTTTCAGTTTTCCGGCTTTAGATCCCATATTTCCCCGTATCATCTCCACCCGCATGTGGAATATAGATTTAAATGTCATTAACATGCAATCCACTGAGCTCCACATCCTTGTTTCCTGAGAGTGGTTCTTGAGGTCTTCCCTCTCCACACACACATATGGGACCAAGGTGACTCCTGCTTTTCCTCTAGGCCCCATGTTAACTCAGCCTCTCTATCTGGCTAAACTTAATTTCTTCCTTCACTGCCTCGGCCTGCATCATCAGAATAGGGCGCGGTAGAGCCAGAGACCATTCCCAGTGGCTGGATTTGCATACACGGTCACTATACAAAAATCCACTCTGTGATAGTCATTTCATAGCACTGAACTTCTACTTCTTTCATTTGTAACTTACTTTTTTTCCTTTCCTCCTTTGCCTTCAATGTCTGCAGTTTTTATTATTTGACATTTAGATTTTGTGTTAAATTTCTAGGTGTTTGTATCTGAGGACAATCTGTGACTACATTGCATTCATATCCCCATTGTAACAGGAAGGAGGTTGGCACGCAAACGGCAAAACAGGATGTAAGCCAATATGTGTAGGTATTTTTTTGCAGGTGCTGCAGGAGACTGAGATTGCCTTTTGGCCACTTTCCTGGGAAAATCCCCTGTTAACTCCCATGTTTTTATCCTTCAACGTGCCTGGAGTCGACAAAATACAAGGTTGCCAGATAAGCAACATAAAAAACCTTAAAGACGTTCACCTTACTAATTATTACTTTAATTAAAAAGCAAAGTCAACCTAGTATTCATGGCAGTTAAACCAAAGCAACTCAATTTAATGCACACATTAATAAGGTTGCTTATCCAAGACTTCAGCAGGCAACAGATAACTTCCCAGCTATCCTATTTTTCCAGTTTTTTTTTGTTCTCTGCAATGTTTTGCAGAGACGTCTGCACCGGACTGATGATCATTTGCTCTCCCCTCTCGTTTATGTGTGTGGTATAATTTTAAAAGATACTTTTCTGAAGAGGCAATTTGGCTTCCTTAGAGGCAAAATAAGAGTTGATAGAAAATAAACAGTAATGTTGTTTTCTGATGGGAAGCCATCAGGTTTGTACATCTCTTTGGGTTCCTGGTTTCACCCTTTTGATGGGTGAACCCGAGTGTCATGACACAGCTCAGGATTCATTAGATTTCCCACACCTATTGATGGTTAACATTCCAAAACTTGTGCTAGAGATGAGAGGTGAAGATGCATTTGGTTGGAGAAAAGATACTGGCACAATTTTATTTTTTAAATATGCATTTGACCTATGTTGTAACACTCAAGATTCTTTACAGATAGGGAAAAATATACAATTGACATTAATCGTTGATTATTGACTTTTATTATTTTTTATAGACTACTGTTTTTGTTGCAGAAAAATTATCAAGACACTTGAACCATATTTTTAGATGGATTTTTCACAAACTCTTGTTTTCAAAAGAGGCACAGCTCATTGAACTTTTTAAAAAAATATTATTTCTATTTGAGTAATATCATTTTGAGGTAATGCTTGTCATATTTCAATATGATTTTACCCACCTGTCTCAACAGGACTATGAGCCCAAATACAATTGAAAATAATTTATGAATAAGTAAAGCTGGCCAACATTAAGGCTTTGCAGGGTCCCCTAACTGTATTGAAAGTTTGTGGACAGTGTTTAAAAGTAAAGTCTGTGCAAGGAGAGAAAAAAAATCTAGTTTACCATTATAAACGGTGGAAAGCAGAGTGGTCAAATATCTAGTTAAAGGTGTGATA